>NW_022589735.1:14865280-15199058 GCF_004348235.1 Phoca vitulina | reverse complement strand
CCTGGGAGCTCTGCCGCACTCAGGCACCCCCGGTCTTTCTGTGACCCCGAGGGTCCTGAGACCACACTGTCCCGCGAGGGTTCCACCCCCCACTTCGCCACCAGAGTGACGTCCCTCAGCGGAGCAGACTTCTAAAAGTTCCGATTTTGTGCTCTGCTGCTCTATCACTTGCCAGAAGCGGCCGACGGAGGCCCCTCCCCCGCCGTCTATCCTCCCGCATATCGCCTCGGATTCACTTCTCCGCACATCCTACCTTCCAGAAAGTGGTCGCTTTTCTGTTCAGAGAGTTGTTGCTATTCTTTTCTTTAATCTCCTGTTGAGTTTGTAGGTGTTCAGAATGGTTTGATCCCTATCCAGCTGAATTCCTGAGAGGAGACGAAATCCAGGTCTCCTACTCCTCCGCCATCTTGCTCCGCCCCCCCCCATGGAGGTTTTTGAGCCGAAGTTAGGGATATTTACAGCCGTTCTCCATCTTGGATCCGAATTCTTTGGGAGAATAAGGGTCTCAAAAGAAAGGGAGGAGAGAGGGTGAAAAAGTGGATCCCATTTCTTTCCCCATTCAAATCCTGTAGGTGGAAACTTTTCTGAACAGGGAAAATGGGAAGAGACGAGATTTCCAACAGATACAAGGAGACCTTTTAAAATGGGTTAAATTGGACTGAACTGATATATTAATAGGTGGAAGTGATCAGAAAGTTATGATCAAGCTGTCATTAAGGGATGGGAGAAGACTGAGTGGAGCACAGTTAGAAGCAGTAACTAGAGAAAAATGGAACCATTTTACATCTGTACTTGACCCAGACCCAAGCGTAGAATGTTAAACAAACCAGTTATTTAATAATAAAAAAATAAAAAAATAATAGGGGAGCCTGGGTGGCTCAATTGGGTAAGCATCTGCCTTCGGCTCAGGTCATGATCCCAGAGTCCTGGGATCGAGTCCCACATCGGGCTCCCTGCTCAGCAGGGAGTCTGCTTCTCCCTCTCCCTCTGCCCCTCCCCCCAGCTCATGCACTCTCTCTCTCTCAAATAAATAAAAATCTTTAGGGCGCCTGGGTGGCTTAGTCAGTTAAGCGTCTGCCTTTGGCTCAGGTCATGATCCCGGAGTCCTTGCTAAGTGGGGAAGCCTGCTTCATCCCTCTATCCCTTCCCCTGCCTGTGCTCTCTCTCTCTCTCTCTCTCAAATAAATAAACAAAATCTTTTTAAAAATTACAAAAATTAAAAATAATTAAAAATAATAATAATATCCTGTCAAGTCTTCCGATCTTCCCAGTAACACTGTGGGAAAAAAAGCAGGGCTTTCATTACTTTTTAACACATGAGAAAATGTGAAGTTGAATAACTGGAACAATTGGATAATAATGAGAGGCCAGGTCATCTGACAGCTTGTGTGAAGCTACCCCAGTGATTTCAAACTGGGGTGAACATATGACCTGAGCCCATGGAGCTGTGCCAGAAAACTGGAATAGAAATTCCTATATCCTATCGGGAGAACAACAATGTTAGTCGATGGTAAGAAATTAAAACATGAAGCTTTATGGATACAATAGACATTTTTGCGTGACTTAAAAAGAAAAAACTTAATACTTCAAAGAAATTTGTTTTGGACTACACCTTCAGCCTTTTCCCCACCCAAACTCCATCAATGTCAAGCCTCTTCTTCAGCTAAGGGGTCATTTGGTGGACTTGCTGAAAAGCTCATCTCTGACATTCTTGAACCAGATTCGCTTTACTATTCGTGGTAACGAAAGGGAGAAAGACAATATCTAAGGGGAAGGAATGTCCTAATACCACATAGTGCTCCAGGGGTTTGGAGAAGATTAAATTTATTTCCCTAATCACACGTTGAAGTTGTTGTTATTTCAATAAGGTGAAGGAAGTTCTCAGGAAACCTGACTTGAATATTCTAATTACTTCAGTTGAAAATGGTTGGATGTTCAGCAGTGAGGTCCCCTACTGTGATACCAGAATGTTAGTGTACTCTATAAATTGTTACAAATTTTTATCATAAAATGATGAATGTTCCAGACAAGAGTTGATTAAAGGTAAGAAGCAGTGATTTTTTTTTAACTTTTAGCTAAAAATCTGCAAGGTCAACATTGACTGGATTATCCTAACATTAGCCAGAAATATGTAATCTCCCAAAAATCAGGAATAGCAAATTCCAGTAAATTAGAGAACATGTCTATTTTGTGCATTACTATACTCGTAGTGCCTAGAAGAGCGTCTTGAGTAAATTTGTAGCAGAGGCTCAAGAAATTCTCATTAAATAAATTAAGCCAAATTTACAACAATGTTAGAATTGGATCTGCACCAATGATGGATAGTAAGAGATACAAGACTTACGTGTATAGAGGACAAAGGTGGATATGTAATTCGGTGCAGATTAAGAAATGTAGCTACGAGACTGTCTGATCAGATTGTGCCAGCCATTCTCTGATGCATTAAGAAACACTTCGCCGTCTATTTGATTTCAGAAAGGTGCTAACAAAATGAGAAGAAGTGACTAATTGGACTAGAGGAGAAAAGAAAGATTTATGGTGATACTTTGGGAAAAACTTGAAGGTTAAGATGTATTATAAGCAGATGATTTTACAGGGATATCAGGCACGAGAGTGAGTAGGTTAACCTTGAAAAATATGATTATTGTACAAGTGTCAAGAAGAGAAAGGGGAAAAATTGACGGAAAGAAAAGGAAAAAAGAGAAATAAAATGTGAAACTTGTCTATTTCATTAGCATTCTCATTGGCAGTGCCACAGAAATCTGATAAACAAAGAGGATTACTTCATGAGGGAGTGAGAAGGATACGTACATGACAAAGAAAAATATTTTAAAAATCTAGACTTTTGCAGAACTTCAGCCAGTGCTCAGAAATACAATGAGAAGTATCTTCCAAGTATGTTTGCACAAGTATGTATTCATCAGCCATTTTTTAAAACATATTTTATTTATATTTTGACAGAGAAAGAGAGAGATAGCGAGAGAGGGAACACAAGCAGGGGGAGGGGGAGAGGTAGACGCAGACCCCCCCCCCACTGAGCAGGGAGCCCAATGCAGGGCTCGATCCCAGGACCCTGGGACCATGACCTGAGCCGAAGGCAGACACTTAATGACTGAGCCACCCAGGCGCCCCTTGTCAGCCATTTCTAATAATTCTTACTAAGATAACATTTGCATCATACCGAGATATGGGATGTTATAACTTTGTCCACCATCCAGACAACGTTTACTAATAAACCAGTTTCTGTTATCTCCATCAAGGAATATGAACACACCAAAATGATATCTATTGAGCAGGATAAAGATAAAAAGACGTTGTATTACTTGTTCATTATTTTTTTCTTATTGGGAATTGTAACACTATTTTGGTACATTGCATCCCATATCCTTGTTTAAATTAACAACTCATTAAGTTCGTAGCACAAGTGCCAACAAAGTATAATCTGTTAATTAAGTTCCACGAGACAGGGACGTTGTTGGTTCAACTCTCTATCCCCAGGGTCTAGAATAGTCGATGGCAACACAATAGGCATTCAATAAATATTTGTTGCACAAGTGGCCAAAACCATGATGGGTTTTAGCCAGTAGATGGACTTTAAACCTGGCTTCACGTGATATATTTGACTAATATCCTCTATTGCAAAGCAAAAATATAAGAATATTAAACATTTTCTTGGAATATTCATTTCTTCGAAATAAAATGTTGTACTATTTTTTTAGATCTGGCGGGCAGCTTTCTACCTTTGTCAAACTCTTAAGCTTCAATTTTTTTAAATGTAGACATCAAAAGTTTTCAAGGACTTTCTCCTATTTCGTAATTGGACCACAACAGAACCATAGGCACCATCAGAAGTCCCAGGGGTGTCTTTAAATTTCAAATATCCAAATTCACATCACTGTCTATCTTGGAAAGTTTCCCACTGAACTTAATCAGAAGGCTTGAATAAATTTATCCTACATCTACGTTCCGTCAAATTCACTGGTGATTTTTTTTAATTAAAGTGAGCTTTTAAGTTTTAGGAAAAGTGATCGGATATTCCACTTTCCTTCCATTTAAAAAGCATTAAATGGTATAACAAATGCATTGCAATGGACCCAATTATCATCCTATCGTAATAGTTAACCACTTCTGAGACGAGAGCCTAGGGAGTGCTCATCTTACACACATGCTGGGGTTTCTTTTCTTCTTGTCCTTTCCCTAAAGCTTTTCTGCCTAGATCAATTAGCTTTCTCCCAACCCAGCCTGGTTCTCATGAGTATGGGTGCCTCATGTTATCATTTTGAAAAGGTAGAACTTCATAGCAGTTCCTCGGATGCATTAACTTCAAATCCGTTTAAAACAAGCAACGTACTTCAATCTGATACCGGGAGTGAGACAAAATTATTCTACATATTTTTGTCTCCCAGTCCTCTCAGATCAACATTGGCTCCATTCAAAGATAATAACCTATCCAGACATGTTATTCACTTTGGTTAAAATTTCGCTCATTGGGATATTTTCTTTACAGGCCCTACCCCTAAAAGAAAGTCTTTTTGTATTAAAATGTTTTCAATTTTTGGAAATAGAACCCCCAAATAAGCTCAGGTTCGCTGTTTGGACTCTATCAGATACAGCTTTCCATTTTAAAGTCTCCAACATGAACCTCCACCCACAAACAAAAAAAAAATAGAGTTAATTTAATACATTTCCCCTTAATTTAAGAGCTTTCTCTTTCAGCGTTGCTTTTTCTTTTTCCTACTTTTTCATGTCAGCAAAATAGAAATCAATTTAAGTCTAGATGGTCAATATTCAGCCAGCCTGAATACTTTATTTCCTCTGTGGCCACATGCTATTATGATGTGTGGGAATGTAAGAATCTAGCAAATTAAATATAAGTAAATAATGGAGGATGGATGCCAAAGTGCCTATGCATCTGTAGTCTGCAACATAGATACTGCTCAGTTTAATGGAGGAAAAAAAAAAGTGGAAACCTCAAAATAAGCATCTTTGAAGGGCAGAAGATTCCCTATCGAAATGGAGCATAGCATTTCCACAACTATTTTGGCACCTAAGTAATCTTCAAAAACTTACACTGTCAATGCAGTTACATTTCTTCTAGCAAAGACTCGTGTAGATTACCTGGCATCTGGGTTTGGGTTTTTGGTTTTTTTGTTTGTTTATCACCTGTCCTTCCCACATACTTAAAGGTACTGATTTCTTAGACGCACAATTTATGGAACAAAATATGAAGTGATTTCACTAAAGAGGGAAAAAGGTGAGTTTTTTTAAGTTGACCTGCTTTTATTTTTATAGCTTTGTTATTTCAAAATATTTCAATAAACTTAACGGAATGAATGAATTATCTGAAAGACATCCCTTTAAAAAACAAGGATTATTTTCGTGATACTATAAATGGTTATTGAAATCTCTCTTCAATGTAATTCTTCAACTTGATGATCTGATACATGAATTATTCACAAAGAAATGTATCTTAATCACTTATCAGCACCGATATTTTAAGATTAGATCTCAAGGACATTATAGGTAAAACATAGTTTAAGCACAAATCCTATTATTGAGATTTGCTTCACGATCATTGGCATTTTGTGATTGCTAAAAGCCCTCATCTCATAACCAACCGTATTATTATGCTGTATTTAATGGAAACTCTTAGTATTAATATTTAAGATGCTATTTGAGGGGATTAACTTAAATCGATAGTTAGAGACTAAAGCAGCCTATTCATTCCAATCTATAAAGTGAAACTCAGTTCACGCTAGAATCATGAACCCACATTTTGAGGAATTCTTCAATATCATGTACATTGTATCAGTATTAGCATGCTTTCAGGGACAAGGAATGGAAAGGTTTACCCACACTGGTTACAGACTAAGGGAATGGTTGCAACTGGGGCTTTAGCAGCAGGAGGGGTATCAGGGTGGGTGTAGTCCCTGTGAGTTTCTCATCTGTGTTCTGCAATTAGAATGGTTTCATTTTCCCGTGGTGGGAAACAGTCCTGTGCTTCAAGGCTCCACAAAACGCCTTTCAGAGAAAGAACTTGTCTCTTCTGGGGGCTTTCTCCTAACAGAAAGGAAATTTCTTTCCAACCAGCCGAAGTCCATTGGCTCACCTTGGCCATTGCTCATTCCTGAACAATCTCATGGCTGGGGGAATGCCACAGCTGACTTGCCCAGGGCCTATTCCTAAACCAGTCACTGTTGCAAGGATTTGAGGTTACCTTTATTTTTTAATTTTTTTTAATTAACATATAACATATTATTTGTTTCAGGGGTACAGGTCTGTGATTCAACAGTCTTACACAATTCACAGTGCTCACCATAGCACATACCCTCCCCAATGTCCATCACCCAGCTACCCCATCCCTCCCACCCCCCCCCTCCACTCCAGGAACCCTCAGTTTGTTTCCTGAGATTAAGAGTCTCTTATGGTTTGTCTCCCTCTCTGGTTTCATCTTGTTTCGTTTTCCCCTCCCTTCCCCTATGATCCTCATATCGGTGAGATCATATGATACTTGTCTTTCTCCGATTGACTTATTTCGCTTAGCATAATACCCTCTAGTTCCATCCACGTTGTTGCAAATGGCAAGATTTCATTCTTTTTGATGGCTGCATAATATTCCATTCCATATATATATATATATATATATATATATATATATATACACACACACACACACACACACACACACACACAATCTTCTTTATCCATTCATAAAGAAGATACCACATCTTTATCCATTCATCTGTTGAAGGGCATCTTGGCTCTTTCCACAGTTTGGCTATTGTGGACGTTGCTGCTATAAACATTGGGGTGCATGTGCCCCTTCGGATCCCTACATTTGTATCTTTGGTGTAAATACCCAGTAGTGCAATTGCTGGATCATATGGTAGCTCTATTTTCAACCTTTTGAGGAACCTCCATACTGTTTTCCAGAGTGGCTGCACCAGCTTGCATTCCCACCAACAGTGTAGGAGGGTTCCCCTTTCTCCGCATCCTCGCCAACATCTGTCGTTTCCTGACTTGTTAATTTTACCCATTCTGACTGGTGTGAGGTGGTATCTCATTGAGGTTTGGATTTGGATTTCCCTGATGCCGAGCGATGTTGAGCACTTTTTCATGTGTCTGTTGGCCATTTGGATGTCTTCTTTGCAGAAATGTCTGTTCATGTCTTCCGCCCATTTCTTGATTGGATCATTTGTTCTTTGGGGGTTGAGTTTCATATGTTCTTTATAGATTTTGGATACTAGCCCTTTATCTGATATGTCATTTGCAAATATCTTCTCCCATTCTGTCAGTTGTCTTTTGGTTTTGTTGATTGTTTCCTTTGCTGTGCAAACGCTTTTTATCTTGATGAAGTCCCAATAGTTCATTTTTGCCCTTGCTTCCCTTGCCTTTGGCGATGTTTCTAGGAAGAAGTTGCTGTGGCTGAGGTCGAAGAGGTTGCTGCCTGTGTTCTCCTTTAGGACGTTGATGGATTCCTGTCTCACATTTAGGTCTTTCATCCATTTTGAGTCTATTTTTGTGTGTGGTGTAAGGAAATGGTCCAGTTTCATTCTTCTGAACGTGGCTGTCCAATTTTCCCGACACCATTTGTTGAAGAGACTGTCTTTTTTTCCATTAGACATTCTTTCCTGCTTTGTCAAAGATTAGTTGACCATAGAGTTGAGGGTCCATTTCTGGGCTCTCTATTCTGTTCCATTGATCTATGTGTCTGTTTTTGTGCCAGTACCATGCTGTCTTCATGATCACAGCCTGAGGTTACCTTTAAATCAACCAGGCCTAGCTCCCAGGCTGGAGATGAAGTCACCTTTCGCTGAAGCACATGGGTTTGGAGACATGACAAAAAATTAGGGCACAGTGAGGAAGGGTGAAGGGAGAATGCTAACAATGTTTAGCAGAAGATAGCAAAGCTTTTTTTTTTTTTATAGGTGATGTTGATCTAATAAATATTCAATAAAAGTCAACAAAATACTATAGAGCAGTAATTCTCAAAGTGGGGGGGTATCAGAAGCAACTAGAAATAATTTTATCTAAGTAAAATCACTCCCCATTCTGATTTGCATCTGTATGAGGCTCTCTTGCTTGCCTCATGGAAAATTAGTTACCCTTTGGAACCATGTTGGATCTGCTGGATGATAGGGGTTCAAAAGATTGAGAACCATTGCCACGGAAAAAGCTTTATGATAGGTGTGTGTGTGTGTGTGTGTGTGTGTGTGTGTGTGTGTGTGAAAGAAATGGTCCCTAAAGAAATAAAATAATGTATCTGGTGATTGATATTCTTTCTTGCTGCCTGCCTCTTTTCACTTGTCTTTTGCTTTCACAAATCCTGTGACAAAAGCTGTGACTGTTTTTTTCATCTCTTTGAGGAAAAAAGAAAGATTTCACCTAACCTAGTGCTAAGAAAGTCAGCCAAACTTGTTTTGTTTTGTTGACCCTGTATCTCACCGAAGACCGTGTCTCTTGGTAGAAAATGGTTCAGGACTAGCTATAGCATTTCCATCCCTTTCTCAGCAGAGGGCAAAAGAAATTTCTCAAAGGGCCTGGACAGCAGTGGCTAGTCACCCTTAGAAGCTTCATCCTGGAAACATTTGAATAGACCAGTTTGTTTATTTCCCCACATGAGGTCTGTTTTAAATTTAATAATATTTTGATAATTTTAAACAAAATAAAAATGAAACATAGAAAATCGAGAACATGTAGAAAAGTATAAAGAATAAGATTAAAAACCCTTAGAATCTCTTCAGCTAAAGAACCATTAATAACATTATCGCATAGTTTTCCAATTACATATGAATTAATTGTTATATATAATATGTGTATACATAGAGTGCTTTTTAAAAAGTAGTACTTCACCGGAAATGCTATTTTGTAAACTGTTCTCTTTGTTTAAAATACATTTCCCCCAAGGATTAATAATTCTTCTAAAACCATCATATAAACAAGACTATTTAACCAAATAAGAAAATATCTTACTCTTGCAGATAAAACCGTTTACAAAGCCAGGTCTCAAACACAACATATACCAAGCTCCTTTTTGAGCTACCTGAGTCCTAAAATTAGTGTTAAATCAGAAATCCGGTAGGAAAGCAAGGAACGAAAACCACAAACTGTAAAACGAAAGTGTGGCAAAGAGACAGAACAAGCTTGGAAAAGAACGATGAATCGAATACAGGCTGGGATTTCCTGGAAGTTTTCAGATCCAAGTCAGAAATGTTGCTTTGCCTACACGCGTCTGCACTCAGCTTCTGTTACGAGCTGCTCCTTTACCAAGGCGAGGGCCTTGCTGATGTCAACGCTGGAAACTGAAGCAAAAGGGAGAGGATCCAGAGGCAGAGCCCCTGCCCTGCAGGTAGCTATTCGTTTAGATCCTGGGTATGGGAGTTTTCAGGAGAACAGCTGGGGAAGACAGCTGTGCCCCTACTATCTCCATCACTCTGGGGAGGGGAGCGGGACCCTGGAAACCAGCGTTGAGCACGATACTGACAGTGGTCGCTCAGTTGGATCCAGAAGTGCCTTTGCTCTAAGGGAGTGTCCCCTCGTGGACAACTCAAACACCGGAAGACCACTATTTCGGCTCATCTTACATGGGAGAGCATTAAGACTTTCGATCCTTTGTAAACCGCCTTCCTGATCTTTCCATTTGCACCTATCGCGAGCACGATCATTAATATTTTTCTTTCAACTGAGTCACTTTTTTCTTTTAACTTAAAGACTTCATGTTATGTAAAAAAAAAAAAAAATCATGAATTTAACGGGAAAACAGAATCGCCACAAATGGAATGGTGGGTGACCTCATGAATTCAATGAAAACTAACATGTAACAAAAATAGTATTTAGTTAGGGATGGCTATTCAGTTAGGCTCTTGAGCTTGAGGCCTGATTTCTGTTTGTTTAGGAAAAGTGGGGAGGGCGGGGAGGAGCAATGGGTAGGGAGGAATTAGCAAGTGTTAAAAACATTACCAACAAACTCAGACTGCCAGATGACTTCCTCAGAACTGCAAGGGAATTCGGTCACTTTCACTACGTGATTCAACGTTATTTATACCACCTAGCTTCCTGTCCAGTGGCGTAGACGCCTCTCTAGCAAACACTGTGCTGGAGGAAGCCGCCCTCCTCTGTAAAGGGGTGGGGAGAATATCCCCATGCCACCTGGAGGCCCACCTTAGGAGGTATTAGGAGTTGAGGACTCACCATAAAATCCTATATACTCTGTAACTGAAAGATAGATTGGCTAGGGAATGCTCTCATATCTTGTAAATGTTCCTGTTATTCCCTGTCATTTGCCCTCACCCCAGCCACCCCCAAACTCATATGTTGGAAGCCCTAACCCTCAGTATTTCAGAATGTGTTTCAGTATTTGGAGATAGGGCTTATAAAGAGGTAATTAAATTAAAATGAGGTCATTACAGTGGGCCCTACTCCAGTGTAAGTGGTGTCCTTACAAGAAGACAGAATTAGGACCCACACAGAGCCAGACGCACAGAGAGACAATAGGCACTTACCAGCCAGGAAAGAGGCTTCAGAAGAAACCAACCATGTCAACACCTTGATCTTGGACTTCTAGCCTCCAGGATCATGAGAAAATAAACTTCAGCTGTTCAAGCCACCTAGTCTGTGTTTGTTACGGTAGCCCTAGCGCACTAAGGCGTCTTCCAAGTGGGACGAAGTTTAAAAGAGACTTCGTACAACCGCTGTGGCTTGTTTCCTGGAATATTACGAAGGTAGTGATGTCTAGAGCACATGTGGAGACCATTTGGGTTTGGTTCTCCGGGTGGTAATGGGTATTTTGAAGGCTACTAATGCGAATTATGTATTGGGGGCCATCCAGGGATGCATGTACAAGGTACCTGTTCAAGTCAAGTGATTAAAAGCAATTCTATAGGGGCGCCTGGGTGGCTCGGTCGGCTAAGCTCAGGTCATGATGCCAGGGTCCTGGGATCGAGCCCCACTTGGGGCTCCCTGCTCAGCGGGGAGTCTGCTTCTCCCTCTCCCTCTGCCCCTCCCCCCTGCTTATGTGCGCACTCTCTTTCAAATAAATAAAATCTTAAAAAAAAAAAAAAGCAATCCTGAATATTGTTGATGTCATGAGGTGTGTACTTGAAGGGAGGAAACAGTCTTAGGTTAAAATGGAGCCATGAGTCTGACTAATGGTGTTCTCAGAGGTGTGGCCCTTGCCACAAGAGGTCATTGGAACTTATTCCAAAATATGGCCACCATAAAATCATAAAATAATCCACAAATGAGATAGGCACTGTCTCTATCAACTGATAACCATGTGTTCCGGTGTACAAATTTTGAAAGTCTGAGTGTCCGCCAGGTGGATCAGAGACCCAGTCCGGCCACTTTGAGGGGAAGCTTAACTCCTGAGGCAGGGAGCGAGCCTCTGATACGGGGTGTGGATCCTCCCTCCAGGCATGTTTCCCTCTAGCTTCCTTTACGGTGGAAGGGACGAGCCAGATGATAGACTGGCCAATAATACAAATCAAAGATTTTTCTGTATTCTGTTACTTCAACCTGCAAGGGTGCGGGATAGTAGAATATCAATGAGATGCTGAATTCAATGACCTGGTGTTACTAGGGAGAAACATCGGACTCAGCAATGCCGCCTCCCCAGGACGTATACATGCCTGGGCTACAGCACTTCATACAGAGGGGATTACTTTCGCCATTTGTTTTTTTCACTTTCTGTTTTTGTCCCTCCTGCTAATCCCCATTGAGATCGAGAATTTTTTAGTTGACTACTTTATCTTCAGCATCTAGCAGGGTGCATGACACATAGTTTATGCTCAATTAGTACTTTTTTGAAGCAATGATAAGAGCCAAAGGCATAGACTGCGAAGCGAGATGGAAATCTCAGCCAGGTCATTCAAGTCGCTCTGTGACTCTGGGCAAGTTACTGACTCTTCTTAAGCCACAGTTTTTTATCTGTAAAATGGCTGGGGTAATACTTACTTCACAGTGCTAATTTAAGGAATCAGTATAGCACAGCACCTGGCACATAAATGCCTAATAAATATTAATATCATTATAATTATTGTGAGATAACATAAAAACCGAATCTGTTTAATTGACAGAGAATGGAGTGTTTGGGCAAAAGTAGATCATACTACTCATTGGTTTCACTACTTTTTTTTTATGTGTGCCCTGTAGATTTTTATTTTAAAAAATCCTGAATTCCTGGGGCTCCTGGGTGGCTCAGTTGGTTAAGCATCTGCCTTCGTCTCAGGTCACGACCTCCGGGACCTGGGATGGAGCTCCAAATCTGGCTCCCTGCTCAGCGGGAAGTCTGCTTCTCCCTCTTCCTCTGCCTTTCCTCCCTACTCATGATCACTTTCTCTCTCTCTTTCTCAAATAAATCATAAAAATCTTTTTTAAAAATCCTGAAATCCTGACAGCCAAAACATGTTTGGAAATTCTCACAATATTATACTGTAGTAGTTATAAGAGTCAATCTATTTTTTTTATTTTAGACTTTTGCTGTTCAAATCTAGTCAACATATTTTGTTTATAGTTAATGCATAATTCAACATATAGACTATTGCATGTATTTGTTGAAAACATTCTATTATAGCTTACAATGTATTTCAATGTTTTAAAGATTATTTTGTATTTAATGGAGCATTCCACATCTTTATCCATTATGAAATGTCCATAAAGGATAATGATGTTAAAGCAAATCATCACAATAACTTCAGATTATAACTGATTTATATAAGTGTCTAAACGAAACGTTCTGTAACAAAAAGAAATGCATGCAGTAACTGTCTTGTAATCGGCTGTTATCTAGAAGCAAGTGTGGGCGTGTGGGTGTATATTTCAGGAACATAAGACACTCTTGGGTCCTCTGAATATAAAGGGTTGTACTTATAAAGGGAGGCTAACAAAACTAGAAGTTCCAGTTTAGCTTTAGAGATATGTCTAATGACAGCCTTTCATGCAAGAACAAATCGCTGACGGTCAACTGGCCATTTTGATTGTTGTTTTTGCAGAAAACATAAAAGGTTCTTCATCATGTGTTCTTACCTGGGAATCAAAGTGTTACAAAATGCTGTGTTTATATTGTTGATTATTTATCATGTCTCAGACCAAAATTGCTTTTCCACCATGGTAGGGAAAGCAGACAGACGTGCGCACGCACACACACACACACACACGATACATACAAAATACATAATGGCCTGTTTTTAGGAGATTCACTATACTCTCTGAAAATTATTAAATGTAGCTTTATTCAATTCTTTTGAAATCAACTCTGTCTTGCAGAATTCTTTGATGGAGTTTATAATATATTCTTCAAGGTATAATTATAAGCAAACTGTCACAGAACTGTAGATGCTTTTAGCTCATTTGCCCAAAGCCTTGCAAAGCAATCTATTAACAAATACTTGTTTTATATGTTGTGCGGGAATACGAGAAAATTATGAGATAAATCCCCACCTATAAGGAATTGTCAATCTAGTTAGGAAATAAGATATCCTTATAAAACCAGCAGTGACCTTGTGAACAAGACAGGATTTTATACACACATGTATTTTGCATTTTATTCTGATTTTATACAAATGTTTGGTCCCCCTCCCCAACTTTTCTCTAAAAGACAGAGTTCAAGGAAGAAGAAAATCGCACTTTGATTTTTCATCTTGCCTTACTTGTGGCTTGGCCACGTGAATGATCCCATGCCTTTCAAGGATCCTTCTTTGAACGTGTTTTGTGTCGAAACCATATCATTGAGTAAAGAGCTCATTCTTTCCACTGAAAGGGGTGAAAACAGAGTCAAATTAAGTAAGATGCTTCCTCTGTCCTCGAGATATGGTCTAAGAAATTTTCTTGTAGATCTGTTTCTCGATGACCTAGAATTTAAGCCTAAGTCTCTACTCACTGTTTCTACGTAAGAAATCTGCGTACATTGTATTACATCCTACATATCTTATTCTTCTATTTTTTTGACTCTCATCTGAAAGCTTGGAAGGGTGGTTTTTAAGGCTCGGAGAGAGTAAGAAAACCTTTCGTCTGCCTCTACATCGCCTTCTTTAGAGCCCCTGGCAAAACGCAGAACCTCGAGTGAGACTTAGCTAAGCAGATGTCTGAATTCACCGTGTTCCTCAGGAAACAGTGGAGAAGCATTCATTTAGGGTGGCTTGCTCTCCCAACATGATGTGATGTGATCCCCCTAATTAAAGCCTAAGTGGGGACACAGGTGGCTACATGATTTTCACAAAGGCAGCATCCCGTTGCCCTCATTTACTTCTTGAGTTTCAGGTTCTTTTGTGTAAATGAGACCGAGAGTAGATACTGCATCCTACCACTTTAGAGAGCTAGACAAGAATTCATGGGGACCGTAGCCTAAAAGCATGCGGATGCAGACCTAGATTGGTTTTACGTTCTTTGGTTTGCCTTGATTTTCACTGCTCCTGACTAACCGAGTTCCTTACATAACGACTATTAGAAATTATTTTTTACAACTGTCGTTTGAACTCTCTCCTGAATGGAGAAAATAAAGCCTTTTAAAGCATTTTGTCCTAGCAATGTGTTTTCTTTTTTTTTTTTTTACTCTTAGCGGAATTCTAGTGGTTTGCCTGTACATGTAAGGATAACATTTTACATTTGAAGCTTCCAAACATAAATGTAGAAAAAGCAGCTCCTTTAGAAATTCAATAAATTCATTTTGCTTAATCTAATATATAGTGAGATCTTTAGTCAGTAAGAAAAATATTCTCTAATAGAAATATGGGTAAAGGATAAAATTAATATAAATGGCCAGCAGGCAAATGAAGATAGCCTTTACTTCAAACTTAAAAAAATGTAAGTAGATACAACACTGACATATAGTTTTTCACCTACAAGAACTTTTAAAAAATCTTTCAAATGCCCATGGTTGGCGAGCTGGAGAGAAAATGCCAACTCTTTTGTAATGTTGATAGGATTTAGATAGGTACAAACCTCTCGGACGGCAGTCTGGCAAAACACAACAACCTCGAAAAACTGCATAAACTTTAACTCGATAATTACATTACTAGTAACACATCTCGGGAAGATAATAAAATAAATCCTCAAGAATATTTTATAGGAATATCACACTAAATCCTTAGAATAGTCTAATGGTTCATCAATAAGAGGTTTATAAATAAATTAGGTTATAGTCACACATCAGAATGCCATACAGCCATAACAAAAAAATGATGATTAACTGCATGTGTATTTAACATGGAAAGGTGTACAAAACACAATGCAGATTTTAAAAAACAGATTACAGTACAACCTCTACAGTATTATCCTAATTCTATAATCCTCTATATCGAGAGACCCTTGGAAGTATGCTATTCAAAATACAAATAGCGATTATCTCTAGGTGCTGAAATCTGGCATGGTTTTTGTCATATTCTTAATATTTTTTTCTGCATTCTTAAAATTATTACACTGAACATGCTTTACTTTTAGAGTTTGAACAAAAAAGCAGACGATCTTTCCTCACTTTCAGGAAAAATTTTTTTATTAATGACAATGGTACTTTTAAAAAAATGGAAAACACCTCAGTTCCTTCACACTCTGTAGAGGTACATGCATTTTATAATTATGGAGTTATTCTTAGTAAATCAGTGTGAGTCTTTTATGTTTGAAGCTTTGTCTGACTAAGAGTAACCAGTAAAACAGGTGTGCTAGGTGGGGTAGACCATCTGTTTCTCCTCTTAGAGATTTTTTTTCAGAGATGGAAAAGGATTTAAAATATATCCTCATTGGCTGAAAAGCTAGAAAAAGAAAATTAATACCTTTCCTACAATCCAGCATTACCTTCTGTTGCTTTTTTCAGGGAACGTGTATTTAGAAATAACCAACAATGCTGTTCGTGAAGTTTTGCAAATGCAGGCTTTGATTCAGGCCAGAGTGTCAAAGTTTACTTGCCAAAAAGATGTTAATTAATAGCTTAGGGTAAGGTGAAAACAGCCACAAATGACTAAGTTCTTTCCAGAAAGTCCCACTTGTGATTAAAGGTTTGTTTTGTACTAGAAAGGTTTGGGGGTCTCTTGAGTCGAGCAGAGAAAATCTCTATTTGTCCTCCCTGCTTTATCATTTCCTTCCACTACCACAGGAGAAAATCACAGCAAGTAATTCACAGAGGGATTATTTTTGTTTTTTAAAGGGGTCACACAATAGCTCTCTTATTTGGGAAAAAAAAAAAGTCATTAATGTGTACAACCATTTTGGAAGACAGATGGGCAATTTCATACAAAACTAAACATACTTTTACCATGTGACCCTGCAAACATACTCCTTGGTATTTATATGAATGGATATAGAGACTGTGGTACGTCCACACAATGACAAAAATAAATGAGCTTTCATGATATGAAGAATCTTAAACGCACATTGCTAAGTGGAAGAAGCCAATGTGAAAAGACTACCCACTATATAATTCCCACTACATGAGAATTTTCTGGAAAAATGAAAATAATGGAGATCGTAAAAAAGTTAGTGGTTGCTGGGGATTTGTTGGGAAAGAACAGAAGAAGGGACAAAGAAGTGGATGGAGCGCAGGGGAATTTTATAGCAGTGAAGCTCTTCCGTATGTTACTATGATGGTGGATACATGTCATTAAACATTTGTCAAAACTCATAGAACGCACAACACAGAGAAGTGAGCCCAAATGTGAACTATGGACTTTAGTTAATAATAATAATGTATCAGGACTGGCTCATCATCTGTACCACACTAATGCCAGATACTAATAATGGGAGAAACCACGGGGGTGGGAAGCAAGGAGAAGTGGTATTTGTGAATTCTCTGTACTTTCCACTCAAATTTCCCACAAACCGATAACTTCTCTAAAACATAAAGTCTATTAATTTTTTTTAAAAAGTCATTAACAGGGGCACCTGGGTGGCTCAGTGGTTAAGCGTCTGCCTTCAGCTCAGGTCATGATCCCAGGGTCCTGGGATCGAGCCCCACATCAGTCTCGCTGCTTGGCGGGAAGCCTGCTTCTCCCTCTCCCACTCCCCCTGCTTGTGCTCCCTCTCTCCTATCTCTCTTTCTCTCTGTCAAATAAATAAATAAAATCTTAAAAAAATAAATAAAAATTAAAAAGTCATTAACGACTTTTATGTGAACTTCTGGATCCATCATAGAGCTCTGCAAAATATCTGTAGCTTTGCTCTGAAAGGCACTGCCTGTCCTGGCCTGTGCCTTTGTGTCCTATAGCGTACAGTGTACCATCTGAATGGTAGAATGAGAATTACAACGGGTGCATCGTGCATTGTGTATGTGCAAGCTCTTACGCCCATTGTTTCTCGTGATATATTACAATATTCTGGTCTCAACCCATATTTTCAAAAACTTCAGCCCTGAATTACTTTAAAAATATAATAGGTACCATTTTTTGTATTCATCTCAGAGATTTGCAAGGATGAAAAAGATGACTTCGAAGATCCGTGGTGTGATGCCACTATGTCTAGATACCTACGAAGTTTGAAAAGGGAGAGAATATACTGGTTTTGTAGTCACGCAATTTGTGCTTTCAAGACAACTTGGCTGAAAACTCCGGTAGCCGTGGAAATGCACCACGCAGATGTCCTGCTGCTGGGTGCATAGTTGATGGACAGCCCAGCATTCTGGAAGCACCTCAGTGTATGAGCTGAGGACACACTTGCCCTGGGCTCTCCCCAGCCAGTGACTAAGCACAGAGGGCTTGGTAGAGCACACATATTGCTGCCAGACACGGGACTCATCCAGAAGGCAACTTCCACTGCAGGACTCACCCTTGGGATGGCCAAAACTCACTTAGACCCCTTCCGTCTGAGACTTCTTCTCAATCCTCTTTCCTTTCCTTCACCTTTCACAGGGGTTAGACCTACATTGCCGTCTGCTATCTCCCTCGCCTTACTCCTTCTTCCTCCCCTTTATCCTGCATGAATAAATTTCTTGCTTGTCTCATCCCATCTTGGCATCTGCTTCTCAGAGGACCTGAACGAATACAAAGGCCAATCTCTAACACATGGTCATTTTTATCTTTTGAAGCATAATATGTCAGTGAAAATCTCTAAAGCTTGCGTGTCCACATTTATGAATTAAACTCTGATATCCAGAAACTGCAAAACTGAGAATAAAATCACATATTCCATATAATTTTTAAATCAGAGGACTATCAATTTAATTGTATATGGTTTGTCACGCAGTTCCCAAGTAGACATTGTGTCTTGGGAACTCATGTATTTCTCTCTTTCTCTCATGGGTATGAAGAACAAGAGGAAAAGAGAGATTTTAATATAACTCAGTTTGCTTAGTGAGCATCATTGCTTTCTTACTCATGTGCCATCTTACTCTTTTCTTTTCTTTTAAAGGTTTTATTTATTTATTTGACAGAAAGAGAGAGAGCACAAGCAGGGGGAGCTGCAGAGGCAGAGGGAGAAGCAGACTCCCCGCTGAGCAGGGAGCCCGATGCGGGACTCGATCTCAGGACCCCAGGATCGTGACCTGAGCCAAAAGCAGATGCTCAACAACTGAGCCTCCCAGGCTCCCTATTACTCTTTTCATATAAAGGCAAGATTCTCTTCATTTTAAAAGTCATACATTTTCAAATTTTTTTTAAAAAAACTCTATTTTGAATTAATTATAGACTCAAAGCAAGTTGTAAAAAAAGTAGTACAGAGAGATACAATACTACATTCAGCTTCCTCCAGTAATCAAGTTTAACATCAACTTTTATACACAATAAAATAATTTCAAGCTCTAGTGCAATGGCCAATTTATTTTTCATGAAGCAAAATGGATATTTTTCAATAATTTTAACAACCCACTGGAATTCAGTCTAACTACCCAATGGGATTTGGCTAATGGGGTGCCTCTATAACGTGCACCAGAATCACCTGGAGAACACGTTTAAACAGAGATTATTGGGCTTCTCTAAAATTTTGAATTCACTAGGTTTGGGTCAGACTCCTAGAAGTTGCAGTTGTAATAAATTTCCAGCAGATGCCGGATGGTGGTGATGGCGGCCCAGGCACCTCTCTCTGAGAACCGAAGGATGAAAACCACGGAGACCACAGCTAATTCCACATGTTTAGAAAGTAAGTGGAGCAACCCTGAGCTCTCCGAGAGAGAAAACACAACCGGTGAAACTGGTTGTTTTATTATCTGTCAATGTGTGACAGAGAAGATCGGGAAACAACCAAGTCTGGCCAATGTGCAAAGGTTGTTCTTTTCAATGAACTGGAATTACTAGAAAGTGATAGTGACATAGAAAGTTGAAACCTGATTAGTTGAATTGCAATGCATCTGAAGAAAAAAAAAGTCATCCACAGAGAAGAAGCGGTCTGGATAGATTCTGGAAAAAGACAGTCCTTCAGAGTAACATTTGTAGTGATTCAGCATTATCTGGAAAAGAGCGACCTTGACTAATGCTTATTAATGGTCACCTGGAATCAAACCTAAAGTGCTCATGCATGTATCAGACTTGACCACACTGGCCCTTGAGAACACTTCATTATCTCTGCAATTATTACACCTGATGTGCATATAGAAGGGACATGGCGCTTTTCTTTTCCAGCAAACTTTTGATCTGCTTGGAAATATTTTTTATATAAATGAACACATCAGCCTTCTGGACTCTATCTCAGACTCAAAGGAGTTTTCTTAGTCCCTAAGCTGCATCGACTCTGCAGACCCAGATAGCATAGAATTTCTGAATCTGCAAGAGCCTATTGGCTTGGTCAGTCCAATTTTATACAGACACTTGTATCTCGTCTTTATACTACACATCCTGAAAAATCATCCGTTTTAAACACATGAAATCTTTCATTACCTACCAAAACTCCAGAGAAGAGACCACTATGTTTCCAAGGTAACTACCAAGGTGAGTACCGTCAAGAACTGTGAAGGTTCTGAGATTTGTACTTTACTTGCTAGCTCACAAGATAGCCGCCGCACTGTCATGGATGCTGGTGGAAAATACTAGAGTCTCAGATCAGAGCTTAAGGACAGCAATAGCAATAGCTAGGATATAAGCGTTTCTGGGCGAGTTCTCCGAGCCCCACCTCCTACAGGACAACATGAAGAGGGCCAGGTGACAATGGTAACGCGCAGGTGACTGCATTGCAGGAGAAAGACCCTGTGCCTAGAGGGTCTTTTATAATGGGCAGTAAGCATGCCTGGCCTTCGCTCTAGAGGGAGGGGTTATCTTCGTTATACTGGATATGACGTATGCCTGCCCGTTTCTCCAGCAGCTGATACTATCCCTCTCTTCTGGGCTATAAGGAAACCTGCCCTTTGCTCCAATAGGGCAACACTTTCTCTATTTTCCAAGTGTGTTCTCTCTACAAATATCTTTGATATTGACCAGAACGAAAGACAGTCAGTACCTCGCTTATAATACATGCAGAAATGTGAAAGACCCACAGAGGATTGTCTCCCAACAAGTATGTATAACAAAATTTCCCGTCCTGAAAACATTAGCTCATAGATAAATGGTTTTTTGCTAGAAATCTTGTCCTTCCAAAATGCTATTCATATAAATTAGAGCTAGGTAAAACTTGTTACCCAGGCTAGTCTACTTCAAGATAAAGGCAGATTTGTTATAATATGTAATATAAAACGGCAGAAGCTATATGTATATTTTCAGGTCGTGCCCTTTCAAATACCGGCTCTTTTCCCCTCGATATTTCTAATATTTCTATCATTGCAAGTTTTTATAATTTCTGTTTTTCTTGCCTTTAGAATTGTTAGGAAATACTCTGATTCTGATTTTACCCAGCAAAATGACTCACTAGCTTAGAGCCACTCCTGAATCTTGGACATTTTGAAAGGTTAGTAAAATGTTACGTTGTTTCATTATTACTGTTGTGGTTACAGTTTTCTTCTCCCTTCTGCTTGCTGAGCTTTTGTTTATGTCCTGCTACAAAATACTTCTGATGCTCCCTTGATAACTTGTTCCAGACATAATGTCTCCTATCAGAGATCTGAGAGGGCAGTTGAAAAGAAAATCTCTATTGTCTCTTTATGTTAATTGGAACATATGGTCTTGTTCTCTTTTTCTCAATGAGATGCAGAAAAGGAGAATTTTATCTTGTTTAATTTCTTTTCCAAAAAAAAATAAGCATTTAGCATTTTATACAGAGTAAGTGTAATCCTTTCAAATACAGTGGGTAACCTTGAAGAAATACCCTGTCACAAATGGTTAAACTCTAAGGGAAAAATTGTGACAATCATTTCTAATTTTTGCAACTGTAATTGTCTACGGCAGATTCATTTGATGTGGATATTAGCTTAGACTCGTCCCTTGAAGCCAGTTATTCTTTCATTCTAAGCAGGCTGCTCACTGTAAGAATAAAAACAGTTTTAGCCTCTTCAGAAGCTCATTATTTTGAGAGGCAGTCTTTGGCTTGATAACTAGAACCAATTCTGGCTCATGGTCAGCTTTGTCTCCTTCCACACAAACATGTAGCAGTTGACTTGGATCCCAGAACTGTAATGTGGAAGATGCATTAGGGAGTTCCGGTCGTTCTCAACGTTTTACATGGAATAAATTCACAAGTTCCAGGGTTCCACCGTAACAAGAACCACAGAAACAAAAGCAAAATACAAAATTTTCTTGGGGGAGGTTTTGTACTTTCTGTCAGTATGATAAGGTCTTAGAATGTGTTCAGAAGACGCAGGCTCGCCCCCTCTACTATGTCTTTGTTTTTCTTGGTTGAGAGCGACCGCTAGTTTCAAGATTAGGGAATAAGCCTCGATGGGCCAAGGTCATACAGCTGGCTGGTGGCGGAGTCAGGTCTGTGACCCACTTCTCTTCCCTCTCAGAGGTGTTTGTCAGTATATTCCCTCCTGGGGCACTGGGCAGATGCTCAGTTGCTCCTTCAGTGATCGATCGACCCTTCCCTTCATGCCTGTAGTCCGGGCAGAATCATCTGACGAGTGAGTTAGCCTCAGGCATAAATAAGGCCATTTTCATTAATGCTTAAAGGTCATTAGGGTGCCATTAGCAAATTAGAGTTTTAGTTTAACTAAAGGCGTCCTAGTAGCTTGAAAGAATTTATGTTCCTCAAAGTATATTAAACCAGAATTGAATAATTTAATTTACTTTAGTACTTTGACAAATAATCCAAAACTTCTGTCCTCTTCTAAACTATTTAAGAATATTTGATGAAAATTCTATCATATTTGCGTCTCATACTCACTTTGGTGTCTATTAATGAATCACTGATTGACTGCATCGTCATTCGTCTGTGTCACATACTTCTACTGAGTGACACGACTTGAGAATAAAGATAAATCCGATACTCCCTGAACTCAAGACTCTCAAAATCTCGGAAAGAATAAAAAATACATAAGTAAAAAGTCACCTGGCTTGACTAGGAGTGCAGAGAGCTGTAATGTTTTAAGAACTTTACTTTTTAAAATATATTTGAAAATCCCTGCTTTTGCTACTAATGTAGAATCTTATTATATTAAGATAATCAAGATTGGGAGGGGCTTGGGTGGCTCAGTCCTTTAAGTGTCTGCCTTTGGCTCACGTCATGATCCCGGAGTCCTGGGATAGAGCCCCGCATCGGGCTCCCTGCTCAGCGGGGAGTCTGCTTCTCCCTCTCCCTCTGCCCTGCCCCCTGCTCATGCTCTCTCTCTCTCAAATAAATAAATAAAATCTTTTTTAAAAAGATAATCAAGATTATTAATTAATAATAAAGTCATATATTTCAATAACTGCTTTTAAAAACAAAAGGTTTTTATGGTTTTCTAAGAACTTACATGTACATCGTCTCATTTAATCTTCAAAACAACTCTGGGAAGTAGGATATATAATGCTGTCATCATTTTGTAGGTGAGGCACTGAGAACTCAGAAATCTGGCACCGAGCATATTGCAATGGATTAATACACTGTGAACTTACTGGTATTTATCTCCCTTCTGATCTCTGCCCCTGTTCAAGGTCCTCTGAGCGGAGGCTCAAACTTAATGCAGATTTTAGTCCCGGACCAGGTTTTCGGCCCCTGAATCCTTTGCCTATCACGGGAAGCCAGAAAGCAATGTAAACTCACTTTGGCCTCTGTCATTTAAGCCTGCGGTCAAACTTAAACAGAAAGTAGCCCATTGTATGTTCTTGGCACCCTTGCCGAAGATCAGTTGACTGTGTATGTGTGGGCTTATTTCTGGGCTCTCTCTCTGTTCCACCAGACTGTTTTTATGCCAGTAACACACTGTTTTTGACAGTTGAATGGACAAAGAAATGTGACATATACATACAATGGAATATTATCCAGCCTTAAAAAAAAAAAAAAAAGGAGGAAATCCTGCGATTTGTGACAATGCAGACGAACCTGGAGGACATTCTGTTAGCTGAAATAAGGCCTGATTCCACGAACAGGAGGTATCTAAAATAGTCAAACTCAGAGAAGCAAAAAGTACAGTAGTGGTTGTGAGAGGCTGGAGGGTAGGGGAAATGAGGAGCTGATATTCAAAGGATATAAAGTTTCCGTTACGCTAAATGAGTGAGTTCCAGCGATCTGCTGTGCAACACAGCACCGATAATTGGCAATATGGTATTGGGGGCTTCAAGGTTTGTGAAGAGAATCGATCTCATGTTGTGTTCTTAACACACACACACGCACACACACACACACACACAAAATGTAGCCTCAATGAGAAGGTTGAAGATGATGATCTTCATGCAACAAGCTAAATTCTCAAAGACCAGAACTCACAAAAACAAAAACAAAAACAAAAAACAAAGCACAACAACAAAAACTATGTCTAAAAGACCTCTCCAGCATTCCTGGTGATCAGGCAGAATTTTCTCTCATCAGATGCACATCCCATCCTCAAGTTGTAATCCTTCTTTCCAAAGGCAGAATGATTCAAAGGGAGGAAGGTTGGCCTTCCTAGTCCCCAGAGTTTGGCCTTATTCTACGTTCTCTCCATCATGTCCTAGCTTACTACTATCAACACTGCTTATGTGTTTCTGGTGATTTTTTTTTTTTTTTGACTTTTTTCCTTTCTTATCGTCTACTAGGACCTCTGAGAGAGGAAATTCAAGTGGAAATGGTAAAAAGTGTGGCCAAAGAATCAATATGGGACTTGTTTTGTCTCACTTCAGGTTCATTCCATACAACAAGCTTCCTCACTGAACCTCTTTATATTTTAAATTTTGCTTCAGTGATTTGAGGGTTGTTCGTGAGTATTTAGATTAAACTGCTCAAATTAAGGAATAAGTAAGACCAGTGTTTTCATATACTGATTAGCCACCCGAGTTAAAGAATCAATTACCTTTCAAATCAAACTATATTTAGAAATCTTTCAACCCTAAGTAATTTTTTTAAAAGATTTTATTTATTTATTTGAGAGAGAGAATGAGATAGAGAGAGCATGAGAGTGGGGAGGGTCAGAGGGAGAAGCAGACTCCCTGCTGAGCAGGGAGCCCAATGCGGGACTCGATCCTGGGACTCCAGGATCATGACCTGAGCCGAAGGTAGTCGCTTAACCAACTGAGCCACCCAGGCGCCCTCAACCCTAAGTAATTTAGAGTAATAGAAGCAGTCTCTAAAAATGAGAGAATTTTTTTAATTTTTAAAAATTAAAACTTTTACTTAGATTTATAAGGGCTTGGGGATGTTTCTAAAATAAAATAGACAATCACATATGTAACCTGAATGTTCTCAGACTGTGGGCTAATATGGTAAGACTGTGGGATAAAGGGTTCAAGAGTGGGATCTAGGGTCTAACGGCCTCGGTGGGTCTGATCTGGGACTCTCCCACTTATTCACTGTGTGATCTTAGGCAAGTCATTCACCTTCTCTGTGCCTCAGTTTGCTTATCTAAAAGAAATCATGGATAACAATAATATCTATCTCTTAAGATTGCTGAAATGTTGTCTTTGGTCATGACTGCACATGAGCTAATATTCATGTGAATACACTGGCTTATTCCCCTGCCTATGGTTGCAGGAATTCTGGCATCACTTAAAGTCTCACCAGTTTATTTCTGGAAGTTTCCAGTAACAGTTCTCATGAGCTCACAAAAAACTCATATTCTTCCACTTTGGCCTAAGCCAACCAAGGGCATCATTTGACTCGTGTGCTTTTGGCCCTGTGGTAGCCTGATTAGCCTTACCAAGGGTGCCATCTCTAGACACATCCAATCTCGGATTCCCACTGCACCAAAGCTGTGGTCTGTTCCACCTGGAAAGGAATACCTCTCCGGCCTCCTGACGTCATGTTCTGCCCTCTGGAGGGTATGCCTCAGGGAATTTGCTTTTATGCCTCATGCCTTCTACCTCTTTCTCCATAAGCTTCACACCTGGGGCCCTGGCTGGGGGGGTGGGGATAGTGATAACGGAGGCCCAAATCCCCTTGTGTTCCTACATCCTCCTTCGTCTTCAATGAGAAACTCTCCTGCAAATGGAAGCACGGAAGTGCCGTCCAGCAGTTCCTCACATGAGGTTGGTGGGCTCAAATCTTCCCTCAGGCTCCATCCAGGACTCTGAATTCCCCCCTACATGATTACACAAAGATGCTCATGAAATCCTGACACCCTCTTTGAGCAACCGGTAGAGAGAATTTCCTTTTAATGCTCCCTTTTCTGCAATTCCTGCACTATTTTCAGTAACTACATTTTCTAAACAAAGAGAAGTTTTCCATATGCTTTTGTGATTTTAGCATGCTGCTGAATGAGGACAGTAAAAGTCTGAAATGTGTGCATCGCTGGTAAGAAAGTCCCATATGTGTCTACTTCCTTAAACAACTTTCCATCAAAAGTACTAAATGTCTGCATAATATCAACTAGTAACAATGTTCTCAGTTCAATGTTTTATCAGTTGAGGCAATCAACTGATTTAATGTTACCTGGAGGCCTTTTTCTTTGAGATTCAAAATGGCAAACAGAAAGGGAATTTATATGCAATTGATGAATTACTGAAATCTACATCTGAAACTGATGAAGTTCTATATGTTGGCTAATTGAATTTAAGTTAAAAAAAAAAGAAAGGGAATTTAACATGCATAAAGCTCCGGGAAAAATATGAAGGCTTTCATGGTAGTGGGGAGTAGTAAACTGTTTTTTTCTTTTTTCCTGACAGATAATGTTTATATGCACAAATATATAGACCCACTGTTTCTACAAGCTTAGCAGAGGTACACTTGGCTGCAGGCTGTATGTGGTACTCGGAAGGCTAAGCTGTAAGCCCCTCTCTTCGCCCCACCCCCCACTAATCTGCCACACACTGGTGATTAGGAATTCCGGCTCCCACCATTAATCCTTTCACCATGAACATACTGCCATACAATTTATGGTTGCAGTTGCTAATATATCCCGAAGTATACCTAACCTTCAGTTGCTGTCCCATCTGGTGGTGTTTCCAGTTTTGTGAGTTTTATCTCTGAATCAGCTGTAATAGAAAATGGCAATGTCCCGAAGCATTCCTAATAACCTGGGTCCGGAACTCTATTTACTGCCGTATTTCAATAATGTACATTTCCCCCTTTAACTCCAGTGATCTGGGGGTGTTGAAAGAAGGCTTTGTATAGTGTTTCCCTAATATCCACATAGAGGTTCCCTAAGCCTCTAACTTTGTGCCATTCAAGTGTATTGTCAGATAAGGGGTTAGCCTGGCATTGAGCAATTGGAAACAAGGAAGCTTGCCGTAAATGAAGGCTAGGGCAAGATATTAAGATGAGCGACACCTGCTTACCATCAAGGCCAGGCTGTAAAAGCAGCAGTGCAAGCCTGACACCAAAAATCGACATGTACAAATGAAAAGGACTATCATTCCCACGCAAGCTTTTCAAAACCACGAGGACTGCCCCATCACTGAGGCACTAACACGACTTTGCAAACATTTCTAGTTTAAAAACGACCTGCAGAGTTTGACTTCTTCTTTGCCGATTCGGATGCCTTTTATTTCTTTTTGTTGTCTGATTGCTGAGGCTAGGACTTCCAGTACTATGGTGAACAGCTGTGCACAGAAAAAGCAGGATGCTTGATTTAACACAAAATGAGATTTTATGATATAGTAAAGGATATGTTCTGTATAAGCTGTAAAAGGAAGAAGAAAGCCCATAAGGAACTACCCCAGTCATTCAGAGATCGCTAATGTTCCTCTTTTGGTTCTCCATCCTCTCTAATTCAGCTCCCGGGGACGACTGGAAACTTCTGGCAGTCTTTCTGTGGCTAGGAACTACAGCACATAAGCCAACATTCACTTAGACGCTTCCAGATGACTGAGCTAACAGTTTAAAGTTTCACAATTTTAGAAGAGGCGGCCACCACCCTCGGACACCATAGTGCATCTGAATATGTGCAAGTGGATACAAATGATCATCTTTCCCAATCTTGGGCAGTTAGAGACAGAGACACCACACCAGACCTGCAAATTTTGTTATGGTGCCACTAGACTGTCCATCGCCGTCAAATTTCTATTGGTATTTCCATTAAAGAGGGAAGAAGGGGAGAGGAAAAGGGATGTGAAAGGGGAAAAAAATCGTAGCCCTTGAAAGTCGGCTCACATATTTGCGCTTAATATATTCTACGCTTTGATGATTTGGCAGGTGCAGTGGTAGAGACTAATATCCAACGTTGTCTGGCATTTATCTCAGCTTCTCCTCTGTACCCAGACCCAGAGTCAGCTGGAAGCACCATGCAAAGTGCTCCACGATGGAAGCACCTTAAACCAATGGGCTATTTTGTCTATGAAGCTGTCCCTCCAAATGAATAATTTCTTATTTATTGAGTGGTTTTCTTTTTCCCCTAAAGGAGTAATAGATTTTCACCTAACCATCTGTATACACTCACTCAGCTCCTGCTGGTGGCAAAGTCCAGTCTTTTATCAAGTGATTACCTTGGGCATGCAGTACAACATATGATCGATCACATACAGAGATCATTCTCCACAGAGTGAGAGGAGAGCCATATAGTGAGCCCTTGACCTGGGACTCATAATTACAATGCGCTTGCCAAGTGAACTTGCTGGTTACAGAAAAAGAAAGTATTTCAAGTTAGGAAACCAACCTGGTTGCCCAATGTTTTCTACTGAATATTAAATTATCCTCAGCATTTTTGCCTCAAGTTAAATAACTCAATCACTTTTATTCTTTACTCAGAAAGCTCTCATTTCCAGACACCTGACAACCAAGTACATCTGTGAACTTGGATTGGATCCTGATTTGAAAAAAATGTATAAAAGATATCTTTAGGGTAAGTGGAGAAATTTGAATATGATTATATTAGGGAATTACTGTTAATTTTCTTAAGCACAATATGCTACTATAGTTTTACATGAAAATACCCTTACTTTTAGAAGTTACAACTGAAATATTTAGGTGTGAAGTATGATGTCTGCAACTTTCAAATACAATACCTGTGCACGTGCGCGCACACACACACACAATAATGAAATTATTAACAAGGTGGTATTTGATTATTCATTGTACCATTCTTTTTTTACTTTTCCACATTTTTGAAATTTTTCACATTAAAAATTGAGGAATAATAATTTCTCTTTCACAAGTTGGGATAGCTTAATGGATCCAACATTCCAGGCAGGGGCAATGGTTAAAATAAAATAGAGATAAGAATTCCTCTCCCCAGTTAGGTTGCAAAGGAAAATAAATTCGAATTTGTTTCATTCATTCATCTATTCAACAAATTTTTATTGCATATTTACTGTGTGCTACATAATATGGGATAAAGTGATAATCAGAAATTCCTTCAGGAACTTGTAATTCAATAGAGAAAATCAACAGTAGATATTGTTAATTTTACCTCTTATAGCTTTGCATCCCCTTCAAGACCTTGACTCAACCATCATCTAATGCAGGTACAACCACTGCTGAGTATCTTCATCAACTCTCACTTGGGTCACTACAATTACTACGGACTTGGTCATGCTGTTACCCTGCTAAAGCTCCTGCCTGTCCTTGGACCTCATACGTCTATGATTAATTGGGTCTCCAGGCTTATCTAGCATCTCTTCATACCTCAATATCTACTCTCAATATAAATTAAATTGCTTTCCATTTTCCAGATTACTGAGCTACCTCTTACTTTAAGGGTGTGCACATGACATTCCCTCTCCTTGAATCATACTCTCTACTCCATTCCTCCTCTATCTTGGCCTGACACTCTTATCCTTTAGGTCTCATATTACATGTTGCTTCCTGCAGGAAGCTCTCCTTGACCTCCAAAATCATCACCCTGACAATACCACCATCTACTTTCCCTATCGTTCCACTTAGCACCCCATATTGTGACAGTCAGTTGAATAACCCGTTCAGTGCTTAAAAATTAGGATGGTATGCTTCTCACTATGAATTCTTGCATCATTGATAAGGATAATAACATTGACTGGAAATCAAAGGTATATTGGAAGAGTTTTCAGCTCTTTGTATATGGGTAACCTGAAAGTAACAGTTATTATCATATATCACCAGGGACAAATGGTCTGTGGATAAATACAGACCAGATGGCAATATATTAGCTGCCTTTTGTTTGGAATTATTAATAATATCTTTAGGAACCTAAAGGAGATCAGAACTTGACCACATTGTACATGCCCAGTATTGTACCACATGCCTTTAAATGGCATACATGTGCACATACACACATACACTTACAATGGAATGGAATAAATGAAAAACTCACAAACTGACAATATGCTTATCAATTCCCCTAGTTATTTGTTGAACTCGTCACTAGAAAGCCTTTCCTGAGTCCTCTGGTAATGTAAATAATTCTAATTATAGTACACTTCGTGCTTTGCTGAATATCTTGTTACTGAGCGCTCGCTCCTACCTTTCCTTCTCTTTCTTTTCTTTCCCTTTCCCCTTCCGTCATGGATTATTAAGGATGGCCGGCTGTGATTTATTAGCCTTCTTGCGCAGTGTT
Source organism: Phoca vitulina (assembly GCF_004348235.1). Classification (NCBI taxonomy): domain Eukaryota; kingdom Metazoa; phylum Chordata; class Mammalia; order Carnivora; family Phocidae; genus Phoca; species Phoca vitulina. Next base: position 15,169,204 of record NW_022589735.1, on the reverse strand, counting down.
CCTTAAGTGCATCGTTGACATTAGCGAGATGCCAAGGTCTTAACCCTGCCATAATCCCTGTTGCACTGTTTTCCACTGAAACACTTGCTATTTTGCCCAAACTTCATTCATCACTGATTCCTTTCTAACAAACAAATATAATGCTGCCTACTAAGCTTTATTTTTAGTAATGCTTTGATTAAGCATATTTTAATTTTGAAAGTTGGCTTAAAGGAAGCTCAAATACAACTTGGCGTATTATCATGCAAGTATCTTTAAGTATTCCCTTTATAGCTTTAAAAACCAACTAATTCACATAATATACCAGTCACTAGACCGAAGTGATAACTCAGCCTCTTTTGAAAAATGAGGAATCACCCTGATTTATATGTATCACAAAATCATATCTACCCAGCTTTCTATCATCTGACAATTTTACATGACTACAGTAAATGATGCTCATCCTGATGAACTTGAAAAGCCTATGAGTCAGGAACATTCAATTATGGTTGGTGTATTTTTAGTGTTGAGTGCGTTTAATCTTTAATCCCTTTTGAAATGTAATGCAAGGGTTGTATAGGTAACCTAAATCGGTGTATATTTTTAACTGCTAACTCTCATTAGTCTCTTTTCCTTAATAGAGTGCCCTTGTGTGCACAAAATTGTTGTTAAACACTCCAGGTATTTTTTTGGTTCTCATCTACATGCTTTTTTTCTGTATGTGAATATTAAGTGGGTCATTTCAGAATTCAGAAAGGAAAAGTTATAATACATAGTTATGAAAGTTATCTCTCTGCAGTTATCACCAGGAAGAGTCTGACATTGAATTTTCTACCAACTCTCCTTTAACTGTGTGGTTTAATGGCAATAAATGTGAGCATTGCTTGCAATAATTTTAAACAGATTCCTGACCTACCTGAATATGGTTCTGTGGTCCATCCCAGTCTCTGCTTTCTTCCTTTGGAGAAACTGAGGTACAAAGTGTTCATAATTCTATATAAGCAGAGCATGAAACTTGGCCTTGAATCTTCGGGTTTCTTAATTCATGCTTATTTTGGTAGGCCAGCCATGAATCCTTTCTTTAATCCAAGTGCTCTTAAAATATTCAGGATTAGAAAAAAAAATCAGCATCTGTCATTGACTAATCCAGGAAAAAAACATGCGATGTGTCTTAGTTTAAATTTTAATGTGTTTTAAAATGAGCTTTAAATTTCTGAAGTTGTTGATTAAAAGAGATGAAGCAGACCCAAAATGCTTTGTTTGAATTTTTTTCACTCAATGAACTTTGTGTCTTTGCTGGTAACACAAGTCTTGTTCTAAATTCAAAGTTTGAAAAAAAAAATGGGAACAAATAGAAAATCATGTGTAATCTTTCTTGATTTCCAGAAAGAACCTCTATTACATGGTGGCTTGTGTCCATCCCCTGTGACACATCCCCAGAGCACCAGCTATTGCCCCTTTTATAATAGTCATCATGCTTATATTAGTTTAATGTTTGCTTTTCCCTAAAGGCTGCAATTTTCTGGAAGCAGAATGATCTCTGCCCTAGGCCCTGTCATATCCAGAGGGCCTCGTGTGGTGCATGTCTCGTAACAGGCACTCAACAGGTATCGGCTGTGGAAAGAGGACTGTTCTCTATGCATTTTTATACATATGATTTTTTTTTAAAGATTTTATTTATTTGACAGAGAGAGAGACAGCGAGAGAGGGAACACAAGCAGGGGGAGTGGGAGAGGGAGACGCAGGCTTCCCGCGGAGTAGGGAGCCGGATGCGGGACTCGATCCCAGGACCCTGGGATCATGACCTGAGCCGAAGGCAGCCGCTTAACTGACTGAGCCACCCAGGCGCCCCTATACATATAATTTTTGCTTCCAAAAATTAGTACTATATAGTCCAGATAGCGTGTTTCTTTTTTTCTTTTTAAGATTTTAAAAATTTATTTGAGAGAGAGAATGAGTGGGGGGAGAGGCAGAGGGAGACAGGACAAGCAGACTCCCCGCTGAGCAGGGAGCCCAATGCTGGCTGGATCCCAGGACCCTCAGATCGTGATCTGAGCTGAAGGCAGACTCTGAACCGAATGAGCCACCCAGGCGCCCCAGATAGCATGCGTTTTCAAGTAAAAAGCCTTTTAATACACAATTTAAAAGATTATCTCAGGCGATACAATGGTTGATGCCTTATTCTACTTCTAGTATGAAAAATATATATACGTAATAAATCTTCAAGTAAATACTTCACAGCATAGTACCTGTTCCAAGCCAGATCATACTCACACAGCAAAAAAATCAGTAGAGCCAAGCACAGATACCCAGCAAAAGACATTTATCTAAATATGAATAATGCTATAGTGGCTTTTCCAAATTTATAGTACCATATCTTTTTAATTTGTGACAATTTCTCAATAGGAAAGCTGTTGCATTTCAGAGCTCTCATGAGAATAGCCTAAGCTTTGACAAAAAGGTAGGTGGGGGACTGGGACAGAACAAATCACTAGCCTATGCAAAGGAGAGGGAGCTTTCCAAGAAATTTTAAAACCAGTGTATAATTACAATGGTGACAGGCGCTTCAATGTAGAAAAAAAAAAATGATAGAACCTCTCATCTGATGCCTCAAAACTATATTTCTCAGAAGACCTGAAACAAGATCTAAAATTAAAAAATTGGATTTGTTGCTGATACTCACTGTACAATTCCCCATGGGTACCAAGAACTCATTAATCACCAAATATAATCATTATCTCTTTTCCACCATCGATTTCATTGACCTCTTTTTCTTTCTTCATTTTTAATCTGTGCAAGGCACATCCTGATTGCTGTCACTTTCTTTACCTTCAATATTTTGTATTGGTTTTCCTCTTCCCTATCTGGCCATGATTTCCCATCCTGTTAATGTACCGGGCTTCCTTTCCTTGCTCTGTAAATATTGACTTTTCATTTTCTTGTCCTCTGAACTCTCCTCAGGCAATTTCCTATATTTTCATAGATTCAACTGTAGGACCCTCCAGAGCCCTATTTCCAACAGCCTGGTCATTTCCCCTCCATTCTCTTAAATTTTTGGCACTGCTCTCACTCTTCCTCTCCACGGCGAGCTAGGTTTCCATCGGAGGTGATTCAGTATTCTGGATGGCCCATTACCTGCCTCCCACATCTTCCAAGACCTACCCACACCACCTTAGCCAAACACTCCTGTGGTCATTCCTTGCAACTTTTAATGAACTGAAAACACTCTGCCATCAGAATGACTAATTTAAATATTCTGTGCTGTGACCAAAGCTTCCTCTTTTTCCAGTTTCTTCTTGAACTATATTCTCACCACAATTTTTCTGAAGCCTCATTAGATCTCTAGTCTTTTGAGCTTTTATCCTTCCCTGACGATCAACCCTTTGCCTTTACTTCTTTTCCTATACAGCTTAGTTACTATAATCCAACACTTCCAACATTCTCTTCCCAATATCCTAAACTGCCTTCACTCGATAGTTCTTCTGTCTTGCCTCCTCACCAAGCCCATTCAGGCTGCAACACTATGGTGCACTCCTACACTCCAGGGTTCTAACACTAGACAGGTTAATGTTGCCATATAGTCGTGACTGTTAACCTTAATTCTCACAAGGCCTATAAAGATATTTATGTTACTTAGCCAACTCTCTAATTCTTCATATATTATTCCAATATATTTCCCATTATCCTCAAAATTCTGATACTCTCTCTTCCACTTTCAAATGCTTAGTCACCCACAGATTTTCTCAGTTTCTACTTCACGGAGAAGAGCATAATCACAAAAGCAATCTCCTCAACTTGTCATTTGAAGACCTACAGACTTACTTACATCTGCATTCACTCTTCCTTCCTTCCATCTTACTATAATCCATTTAACAGACATTTATTGAAGGTCTTCTTTGGGCCAGTCCCTGTGCTAGGTGCTGGAAGTATAAAGAAGATTAAGATAGACATAATCTCTTACCTCCTGGACCTTACAGTTTGGTAGAGAAGAGATCTATTAAATAACTATCCTAATAATGAATTCTTTTCATTGGCGATAGGTGTTGTTATGAAAACGGGATGATGTAAGATCATATAGCAGGAGGACCTGACCTATATTTAAAGTAAGACTTAAAGGTAAGTAGGCGTTGTTCAGGCGAAGGTACATATATGTAGGAGTTTCAATCAAGAGAATGGATAAGAAATGTCATGTCCAAGGAAATAAGAAACGGTTGATGTATCAGGAATACAGAGAAATATAAGGTGAGATTGAAGACAGATAGGTCCTTGTTAATCATGCTAAAGATTTTGGCCATTTTTCTAACAACAGAGGGACATTTTGAGCTGGGGAGTATACAATGGAATTTCTTCTTGTTTTGTTTTGAAAAACACCTAATTCTGGCATTTAGAAGAGATTGTTCAAAATTGCGTGGAGGTAGGTAGAACAGAAGCCTGATTTGATTGTACTGAGGAGTGAGTGAGAACAGGACATGGATCAGGAAGAGCCTATTCCACTTTCTAATTTGGTTACAAAGAAAAAGATGGTTACTGCAGGGGGCTATGAAATTATAGGGTGGTTTGCTTTCACATGGAACACATTTGAGTACTGTTGTTGTAGAGAGGGCAACAGTGAAGGTAAGAAGGATGTTGCATTTGCAAAGATTCGGAGAAACCTAAGAAATCAGATTTCTTTCAGGGAGCTGACACTATAACTAGGTATACTTGCACTTGAAAAGGTCCTTCCTTATACCAGGAAGAACACATGTCACAATATGGCGCATACAATAAGTTACATAGTTTAGCATGAGGAAAAGATGGTGGGGATAGTTAGGGAGGAAGTGGTATATAAACTGAGCCTTGGAAACTGGGTAAAATAAAGATGTCATCAACTATGATGATGGAAGCTTAGATTCACGAGACATTTCAAGAGTCTATTTTACTTTTTGATTATGCCAGTATAGATGGTAGGACTGAGGGAAAGTCCAAGGTTTCAAACCAAGATGTGTGTGAGCCGGTGGTACTAATTTGGGAAATAAAAGGGCTGCTTCTCTCTTTTGGTCTCAGATATGAATTTTTTTTTTTCTTCCCCTAATGAAGCACAGAACAAAAATAGGGAAATGTAGGGTAAGGAATAAAATGGAGAAATTGACCAATATCCAGAAAATATTAAACTCAGTCTCTATTTTGTGGCTTGTTTTCTCTCCAAGTCTCCCAGAACGGCAAATCTACACACATCCAAGCATAAGTTCAACATTATTACCCATTTTTGTCTGTCAGTTGGCAGGAAAAAAAAAGAGAGTTATAATGCCTCATATTGATGAGGCTACGGGAAAATACGCACTCTTATGTACTTGGAGTCAGAGACTGAAACAGAACAAACTTTGTGCAGTCTAGCAATAAGTAGAGAAACTATATCCTTGAGGGAAAAATTCCATGTCTAGACATTTAGTTCAAAGAATGAATTGCAAAAAGTATAGGTATGAGGATGTTCACGGCAGAGTTATTTAAAAAGAGTGAAAAATTTGGGAAAAAAACCCAACATGTCCATTTTTTGAGTAATAATTAAAGTATGGTATATGTGTTCAAGGAAATACCATGAAGTTGTTACCCAGAGATATGGATCTATATGTACCAACATAGAAAGTGCTTCACAATCCAGAAAAAAATAACAAGTGACCAAATATGGTATGTATGTTTGCATCTATGAAGAAAACTATTTACTGACCCATAATAAATGTCTGAAAAGAGACACAAACAGAGAAAAAAATCACTTCGGAAAGACATGTAACCAAATGTTAAACGTGCATGAGAATGGAATTATGGCTGCTACCTAGTTTATTTTTGTTTGTTAATATTCTCTTGTATTTTCTTGTTTTTTTTTTTCAATTTTTTATTTTCATTTAAACGATAAGAGTAGTGGTATTTCACCTGCGACCCACAAGGCCAGCGGACCCCGCCCTGCCCCTTCGCGGGGATGGAGGGGTGTCTGGGCCCCACACTTATTCTACACCTCTCATGTCTCCTCACTGTGCCAAACTAGAGTCAAGCTCAACAGGGTCCGCTTTCCCTCCTATTCCTCTAAGCCCGTTCCCTTGGCTGTGGTTTTGTTCATCCATTCATGTGGGTCGCTAATTAGATGATGAGGCATTTGGCTACCTTAAGAGAGTCATAGTTACTGCCGCCATTTACCTGCGCCTCATTGAATTTCTTCATTTTGATCTCTTGTATTTTCTAATGATTCAGTAATTGATACAGATTGTTCTTATAAGGAAAATGTGGTTTTTAAGCTTAAAAATCCAAATCTAAATAATTTGGCATGATACATACATACCAACATTCTTATCCATCTACATGCTTAATGGGCTATCCACTATGAAAGGGAAGATGAATTGAAATTTTGGAGCTAAGATAAATAAATGAAAAGCCTTTTCATACTTAGGATACCACAGACTATTTTCTCCTTAATGTGATATTATCCTGAACGAGTCTTTAGAGACTTGAAAGTGTTACATCACCTCTCTAAGTATTCAACGAAAAGTAAGATGCAGTAAATAAAAATGGCCTTTCAAAATTGGACAAATGCCTGAGTAAAATCCAACTCCTCCAGAGCTGAGACTAAAAACCCATTTTCCTTAGAGTGGTCCCTGCTCCAGATCAGAGAACATTCTTTTAGGAATTCAGGTCTCTCCATGATGGACACAGCTCAGTTTAAGATTCTTGGGATCTTAATGCATAAAGTAACTATGAAAGTGCCTTTCACTTGGATGGCTCACTGAAATGAATGAATTAATGAAAGAATAATTAGATAAGTAATTATTGGCCAACAGGCCAGCCTGAGCATCAGAAATTTTAAGAAGCTTTTGAAAGTGATAAAATTATAATTATGCTGCTATGAAGTAAGGCAAATACATTGCTCTTAGACTCTACTGAAAGTAACGCCAATGAGCGATATTAGAAAAATGCTGTCTCAGTTAGTTCTGGCTGCTACAACAAGTACCACACACTGGATGGCTTAAACAACAAACATTTCTTTCTCACTATTCTGGAGGCCAGAAGCCCGAAACTGGGGTGCCTGCATGGTCAGATTCTTGGTGAGGGTCCTCTTCCTGGTTTTGTACTCGCCTGGCCTTTCCTGGGTGTGCACACTCAGAGAGAGAGATCCCATGTCTCTTTCTCTTTACTAAGGGTCTTGATCACATCCTGGAGACCCCCCTCCGAATGCCATCACAAAGGGGAATAGGACTACAACGTATAATTTTGGAGGAGACACAAACATTCAGTCCACAGCAAATGCCAACTTAATTTCCAGAGGCAGAATGTCTCCTTCATCCTATTGTTACCACTTATCCATCAATCAATGCTATTGTTTTTCTACAGGAAGAAAGGAGTCAACAAAAGTTGGGTAGTCAGCATGAGTGCCTAGAAAAAAGGAGACGTCAGAGAAAAAACTTGGCACTACCCATTCAGCATGTCCAGTGGACAGGGAGATAATCTAGCCCTACAACTACTCTTCCCAATCCCCCGTGGCAAGTGACCACAGCACAGAGGCTGAAAAATCAGGTTATTATAGGGTGATGTCATTAAGCATTTAGACATTACAATTGTCTCTCCTCCCCTCTCAACCACCATGGCTCTCTGTCTCTCATTCCATGTTCACTAAATAGCTTCTGATTGTAATGTACTTTCCCGTACAGATTTTGCACAGGGAAGGAATGTGCTGCTTTTGCAGACTTGCCAAGTCCATGGCATGCCCACATTTCTCCTCTCAGCTAGCTAACTGTCATTCTCATTTATACAAGCCCCCTTCCATGAGCTCACTTGGGGTATGCTGGATATCTAGAGATTAAACATGGTCTAGGAATGCCGATCAAGTAAGATAACATCTCTTAACTATTTGCTCACTCATAGACTTTGACCCCTTGCTCACAGTCTTCCTCTTTGTTTCACACTCTGCCATCCTCATAGGTGATTTAAACACCCAGATGGCTGTCCCTTCCAACATCTGGCTTCTTGGTTCTTTGACATGCAAATGTTCCCATTAGTTTTTCCCTCACTCCGCCTCATCCACCTGCTTGCTCCCAAGGCCAGATTCTAGACCTCCTCACCACCACCTGAAACTCTTTTACATTCCAAATCATTAACTCCTATTTCTTGTTCTCCGACCACAACTGCTTTCTAGCTTGCTAGCTCACTGCTGTCATGTCAACTGCTTCCTAAGTTCCTTTAAGGAATCAGAGCCATTCAGAGTTTTCTCCCAAATTTTTGTGGCCATTTTCTAAAGATATTTTCTCATTAGCTTTCTTTCTTTTTTTTTTACTGGGATAAAATAGCACAACATAAAAGTTACCATCTTGATCATTTTACAGCATACATTTTGGTGGCATTTAGGTACATTCTCACTGTTGTGCAACCATCCACCTCCAGAACTCTTTTCATCTTACAAAACTGAACCTCTGTACCTATTAAATCCTAAGTCTCAGTTCCCTCTACCTAACCCCAGCCCCTGGCAGCCACCTGTCTACTCCCTGTCTCTTTGAATTTGACTGTTCTAGGCACTTCATATGTCACACAGTAGTTGCCTTTTTGGGACTGGTTTATTTCACTTAGCGTGATGTCCTCATCCACGGTCACCCATGAGTTCATGAGAGGTTCATCCATGTTGTAGCGCGTGTCAGAATTTCCTGCCTTGTTAAGGCTGAATAATACCCTATTGTATGGATAGACCATGTCTTGTTTACCCATTCATTTGTTGGTGGACACTTAGGTTGCTTCCACCCTTTGCCTAGTGTGAATGAAACTATTATAAACGCGGGTATACTCATGTATCTTTCTTATTGCTGTCAATCTCTGAAAGTCTTTGTAATTTACTCATTTATGAACCAAACCAGTATTAAAATAATTCCTCAAACATTTGCCATTTATCTTCTCCCTTTGCCTTTTCTGAAAAGGTAGTGATAATGTAGTGATGATTGTGATGGTGCCATTTGACTAATCCATTCTATACTTGCAAAATGCTATTCATTGATTGGCTCTGCTATCAATGGATATGAGTTCTCTATTAAAGCTGGCTAGCTAGGGGTGCCTGGGTGGCTCAGTCATTGGGTGACTGTCTTCGGCTCAGGTCATGATCCCGGGGTCCTGGGATGGAGCCCTGCATCGGGCTCTCTGGCTCCGCGGGAAGCCTGCTTCTCCCTCCCCCACTCCCGCTGCTTGTGTTCCCTCTCTCACTGTCTCTGTTTGTCAAATAAATAAATAAAAATCTTTAAAAAATAAAAAAATAAAAAAGCTGGTTAGCTAAAATTCATTTATTAAACATGAAAGGTACGTGAGGTACTTCCTTAAAAGGGTTCAGACCAATAACATCGTTGTCAAATATAGTTTTTCAAAGTTAATTGCATGGACAGCTCTCCTTTCCTTCCAGACACAGGGGAAATTTTTACTTCCCTACTGTCATCGCAGTGATGAGAGGCCATGAGATAAATCCTGGAGAATCGGTTGCATGAAGAGTGTGTACATCTCTTCCAGGCTGAAGCAATGTAGGTTTACTTCTGGGCCAAAACTCTCTCTTCTGCTGCTGCATCCACTAAGGAGGCCATTCGCTGCAGATGGCACAGCCATAGGCCGGTGGGACCGCTAACAAGTGATCACTGAGTAGCCGTATGGAAAGGCGTTTGCCCTGGACAGTTGCCCAGAACCTCAACAGACATTTTGTAAACAAGAAATAGACCACTGAGATTTGTGGGATTGTTTGTTTCTGTAATACAACCTAGTCTATCCTGACTAATACAATAGTGGACTATTTAAGCAAATTGTGAGTGGCTATCTGTCCATTAACCATGCAATAAAAAAAATGAGGTTAGAATGGTTAATATAGAAAGATCCTCCAAATATATTAACTTTAAAAACCATCATATAGAATTGAGTATATATTGTTACTGTTTGTATAAAATACAACTAAACACTAACATATGTATTGAAGATCTGTCCAGATACACAAAAAAACTGGTAAGAGAGGTTTCCTCTGGGAAAAGGAAGGGAGGACAGACAGGTGTGGGAGAGACATTTTTTGCTGCTTGATACTTTATAACATTTAGTATTTAATAATATATTTTTTAAAAGATTTTATTTATTTATTTGACACAGAGAAAGAAACAGCTAGAGAGGGAACACAAGCAGGGGGAAGGGAGAGGGAGAAGCAGGCTTCCCGCTAAGCAGGGAGCCCGATGTGGGTCTCAATTCCAGGACCCTGGATCATGACCTGAGCTGAAGGCAAACGCTTAATGACTGAGCCCAGGCCCCCAGTTTTTAATAATATTTTAAAATAATGAATGTGTATGGATTACCTGGCCATAGATAAATAAACACTAAAAGCAGTTATGAAAGTCTAAATCAATCCAGTGGTTAGGGGAAGAGAAAAAAAATAAGAAATTTGAGAAATCATGCTGTAATCAGTATGACACAGTTTGAGAGCTTGTAAATATTAGGAATGCAGGGAAGGAAGAAATCAGAAGTAACCATAATATAAGTTCCATGAGGGCAAGAATTGTAGTCTCTTTTGTTCATTGACAGTCCATATGGATTGACTGACTATATAAGGTATCAATTATTGTTATGTTGAAAAAAATGTTTTTGTCTCTTGCCATTTACATTATGTTTAGAAATTGGTAATGTCTTTCCTTTTTCATGTAATGAAATTTCAATAAAGGAAGGGTTCCTTTATTTTTAATTTGGCCTACTTGTTACCTTCAAGTGCAGGTAACTATTTAATGAGAACATGTTAACAAAATATAAAACCACACCACGGAAATATAGAATTAAACATAAAGTTTACCAAACATTAAATGGTTGGGACTTAAAGGTCTTTATGAATTGGAGTGCCTGGGTGGCTCAGTCGGTTAAGTGACTCTTGGTTTCGGCTCAGGTCATGATATCAGGGTTGTGAGATCGAGCCCTGGTGTCAGGTTCCAAGCTCAGTGCAGAGTCTGCTTGAGATTCTCTCTCCTTTTCCCTCTGTACCTCCTGCTTGTTCTCTCTCTCTCTCCCTTTCTGTCAAATAAATAAATAAAATCTTCTTTAAAAAAGGTCTTTATGAATCTACGGCAAACTAGAAAAATATAAGCTGTTTTAGAATTCAGAAATCACTTCACAGAAAATAACATTGGCTTTAAGGTATGATATCACTTGTATAAAGTTATTCCTGAATTTTTTTTAATTTTATTTTTAAGTAATCTCTACACCCAACATGGGGCTTGAACCCACAACCTTGAGATCAAGAGTTGCATGCTCTACCGACTGAGCCAGCCAGGCACCCCTATTCTTGAATTTTGTTTAAACAGTTTTGTTAGGAGCATCTGGGTGGCTCAGTGAGTTAAACAACTGACTCTTGATTTTGGCTCAGGTCATGATCTCAGGGTTGTGAGATCAAGCCCCCCATAGGGCTCCATGCTCAGCGAAGAGTCTGCTTGAGATTTTCTCTCTCCCGCTCTCTCTGCCTCTCCCCTCCACTCACTCTCTCTCAAATTAAATAATCTTTTAAAAAATAATAATAAATAAATGCTTTTGTTTGGAACCTTCCAAAAAATAGCACTCATTTGTTTCAAGTTACTACATATTTTGCCTACCTGGTCTGAATGTGGGATCCTTATTCTTCTGTGAATTGTTGGAATTTTGCATAGATACACTGTAAATAGCATTGACCATCAGAATTACTGTCCTTTCTCTTGTGAATTTTGAAACTATTTCAACCATGTGAAGCCAACAGTATCCTATGTCATAGAACAATTTCTAATCTGTCAAACATGTAAGAGGAAGACAAATTGCTTGGTGTGGAGGGAAACCCTTTACGTGTAAGCAGCCCAGCTCTTTCTCCAAATAAAGGTGGAAGGAATGCTGAGAGTTCTTGTGTTACTTGAGGCGGCAGCGGGGGGCGGGGGGGGGGGGGGGGGGGTCACCTTTCTTCTTCACAGGCACAGGTAGCCCAGTGACCCAGAAAGGGATATGGGAGGCATCCCCCAGTGGCAGAACTCTGCCTCCCAGCGACTGTGCTATGGGCCCCGGAGCAGGTGAAAGTGTACCTGACTCTCCAGTCCATTTGGTTTGTTAATTACAGATGCCCAGGCTGAGATCAAGAGGCTTTACCGTGCTAAGCTTCGGCCTGAAATTCAGCCTCCCTGCTCTGGCCCAGAAGATTTCTGACTAGTGCCTGGTCCTGCGTGGCCTCAACATTTTCTGGGCTGTTCCCATATCACACAGCAATGCTGGCATCTTGTATGAACTCCAGGCAGAAAGCTTTCCCCCTAAACCTGCTTTCAGATTTATTTCCACTTTCCCAACAGCTGACCTCATTCATAACCTTTTCCTTATTTTTGGCATCTCTCCTCCATCATGGTTTTTAGTCATCCCCTTGATTATGCTGCTTCTGGCAGCTTAAGGGAAACACCTTACCTTGCCTTGCTCAGCCTCCTCGTCCTCTCAGGCTTCTGCAGGCAAGACCTTGCCGTGTACCCTGAGTCCCCCAATGGAATCTAGACAAATAAACAGGAGATTTCCAGAGACTATCTATATTCAAGAACAATTCACATAATTGGTCACCTCCAGGATCATAAGGAAATATGACAGTCAACTTGTCACTGCATTTGTTAGCATTCCATGATATTCTGACCCCCCAGAAGTTAAATCTCATTTCAGTCAATTATAAGGAGTTGTCAAAATTCTTTTGCACTGCAGGAATTGTGTTGTCTTGAAACAAAGTTGTTTTAAATATAAATTGCTTTCCCAGCACCATAGATTTGTTTAAAACAATTTTTCTGTCTATTTTACTTATAGGTTGATTTAACTTTTTTATACACATGCCAGATACTAACTATAGGAATGTTAGATAGTTGATTTTTTATTGCCTTTTTGTGGGCTTAAAGAAGGGTTTCCAGCACCTCAGTCCCCTTATTATTTGGACAGAATCCCCCACTGCGCAATCCCCTCTGGTACAGAAGTCACATTAGTCAAGTAAACCATCTTCCTCTTCCTGGAGGTTTCCATTCAGGCAAGAGACCAAGACTCTCTTTGGAAATTTCTCTTGAGAAATGGGGGTCATCTGAAAATCATTTATCGTGATTTATCTGAGGAATTTATCTTATATATTTTTAAATATTTATTTATTTATTTATTTGAGGTGGGAAGGGCAGAGGAGAGAGAAAGAATCTCAAGCAGAACCTCCGCTGAGCACAGAGCCCAACATGGGCCTTGATCTCATGACTCTGAGATCAGGATCTGAGCCAAAACCAAGAGTTGGACGCTTAATTGACTGCAGCACCCCGGCGCCCCGAGGAATTTATCTTAAATGAGAAAGGCGGTTGTCCTCATGCTCCATCCTCATCAATACCAATTTCTTCAAACTCGTAAAAAGAATCCCGTTTCACCATGCTTTGGGGGGATTATCAGGAAAAGTCCAACACAACAAAAGATCTGAGTGACTAGAACACATCCTGCTATCTTCTGTGTTATTGCATCTTGACATCTCTTTACCCTCTTGCCTGGTGGCAACTACACGTACTTTTGCTAGATTCGATTCCCCTAACCATCATGGTAAGCAGGGCTGCCTAGTCTATGTGTAAATTAGGAAAAGATGATCCTTCTTCAAGATGTTTTATGGACATCTGTCAGAAAATTGTTACAATACACTGATTTTATTAGAACAAGACACTTGACTACCTTAAGCCCAAAAATATTTGACCATAACACGTATATGATTCCGTAATGAAAAGAGCATACCTTCCGTGTGGCAGACATGACTATAACCGCCTTTTGAGTTTGCCTCCCGATGGCATGAGGAGTCCCAAGCAGCTAAGTGGAGGTAATTGCTTCCAGTTTAGTGGAACCGTAATTATTTTCCTGGCAGAAGAAATCTTGGAGTACTAAGAATTCAAAATCAGCAGAACCCCATGAAGGAAGGAAAAGTGGATCATTAGGTTTAATAGTGAGAGGTACCATTGGGTTTAAGAGTGAGAGGTTCCACACATTTGTTCTCAGGCCCATATATTGTATTACTATTTCTCTCTGGTTCAGAGCACATACCGCATCTACACATTACCTCCCTAGATTGGCACGATGTTGTTCCCTGAGCTACATAACTGAATATTCAATAGACATTCTGCTAGTCTCTAAGGCAAACTGCTTTGATCCCACAGGCATCAATATATTGCCTTATCTCACTAAAAAAGTAAAATGTTAAAAACAATGTTTTGAAAGAGAAGTTGTGAATGAGTCGTGTTCCGTACATCTATAGACTATGCTGCTGCTGGTGTATGGCTGTCAGGAAAAGCAAATCCAAATCCCAAATAAGTGCCTATTCCAGGAAGAAATGTGATCAGTTTGATGCCAAGCACCTTTCTGGTCTCACGAGAGTTGGGTCCCACGCTGGAGGCTCCTGTCTGCTTCCTGCAAATGTCAAGTTGGACATTCAGCAGTGACGGCAGGCAGACCCGCCTTGGTGAGGGGAAGTCTGAATAGCTGAGCCCATACATAGTTTCTATTTAGTCTCAGGGTCACCACTTGGTTTATGAGCTCATCGCAGCCACAGAGTATCTCAAGGAATGTCCAGTTTTATTAAAAACATCTCATTTACAATGGGAGGTTCATGAATGGAGTTCTCAGGACCGGTTTCAACCCCTACCAGGAACTGATCGCAAGCCCAAAGCTGTTTCTCAAAAGGAGAAATATTACTTGTCAAAGAGGATGTGCTTATGCTCAAACATCCTATGGGCCTCTCCTGTGATTCATTTATTGGAACTTTCTTCCTTCCTTCCTTCCTTTCTGTTTTCTTTCTTTCTTTCTTTCTTCTTTCTTTCTTTCAAGAATTTATTTGAGAGAGAGAGAGTAAGAGAGAGAGAGCACAAGCTGAGGGGTGGGGAGGGGCAGAGGGAGAGGGAGAAGCAGACTTCCCATCAAGCAGGGAACCTGATGTGGGGCTCCGTCCCAGGACCATGAGATCATGACCTGAAAGGAAGGCAGACATTTACCGACTGAGCCACCCAGGTGCCCCCTGTTTATTGGCATTTTCATCGGGTTTAGATAGTGTTCCAATCTGCTGTGGGACTTTTGAGTCCTGTTGGATTCACTAGGTCATAAAGGTCAAATAGTAGAGCTGCCTGCCTTGAAGCTTACATTTCCCAGCCTTCTCAGATCCCGGGTCTCACTCAAAATTTGCAGCCATTCGGGCCACCCTGTAAGTGAATCAAAGAAGCACACCTGTAGTATATGTTACTTCCAAAATTCAGTGAGGCTGATCGAGCACTATGCCTTTTTCTCTATTGCTGTCAGATGCAAGGTATGTTAACTTGTCCTTCATATTGACAAGGATATCCCCATGGAATTCAGACAGGTGCGAGACCCCTCTAAAGTCATTTCTACTTTCTATAATTGGGTATTTTCAGCAGGAAACAATAATGTATTAGATTAGCATGATGCCCCATGAAATGATGAGACTATCAGGTACCCTTTGGCCAAATTGTGGCACACAGTTCAAGAGCTACTGTATTCCTGAGACCAGATAAGTAAACCTGTGCTGGTGCCAAGTGAAAAGAACCTTCTGAGATTATTTAGCATTTGTGAGGTTGACAGATGTAAACTGAAAACTGTTCTTATTTGCTCCAGTAATTACATCTGGATTGGCGACTAGAATTTGGAAAACGGATTTGGCTAATGATCATCAACTGGATAAGGATGTTTATGAAACGTTTGGGAGACTCTGGTGATTTCTGCATGGGTCAAACCAGCTACCTCTGCATCTTCTAGGTCTTGGAAGGTAATATTTAACTTTGTATTTCCACCTCACCTTTCCCAGCCTCCTCCTGAGGATGTGATATGGCTTTCGATTTACTTTCTGATGGGGAGAGGGAGTTATAAGAGTTTTCCTTGGTCCTTCTTACCATAATAGCTAGGGTAACCATATAATTTATCATTAAAACCAGTACATTTTTTTAAAAGATTTTATTTGTTTGAGAGAGAGTAGAGCAAGAAAAAGAGAGCTCAAGCAGGGCTGAGGGTCAGAGGGAGAGGGAAAAACAGACTCTGCTGTGCAGGGAGCCTGACTCGGGACTCAATCCCAAGACCCTGAGATCATGACCTGAGCCGGAGGCAGATGCTTAACCGACTCTGCCACCCAGGTGCCCCTAAAACCAGTACATTTTTGATAGTGAAAAAGGACTGTTAATAATTATGCTGGAAAGACAGATACAAGCTGGTGCTTTATGGGGTCAAGAATCCAGTGTGGGGATTTGGTATTTGCTGAGGTTATCTGTACTGGTAATGCACTCAGGAACCAGGAAAGTCATCATCAGATATGATCAGGAACCCACTGAGCCTCCACAAGCTGGACTGGGTTCATGACTCTCTTTCAGCCTCCACCCTAACCAGTGAACCACACCGATGGTCTCTCTGCATTCCCGGAAATCAGTGTTAAGCTCAGAGCCAATGTTCAACAATCCCTGAGAAGTCTGGGTATTTGCCTTTCCCCACTGCACTGTCAATCTGGTAAATGAATGCTTTCCCTTGTGGAAAGCTGGAAAGAAAATCACAGAACACACTAGCATATTACAGGGTGCTTTCCTAGGTACATCCTGCCTCATCCCATTGTGCTAGGGATGCGTGTGTACAGACTCAGGTCCGAGAATTAGGTGAAAAGCTGTGATCATTGTGGGAGCTGAAAACAGGCCTGTCCAAGCCCAGAGGGGTGTTGCTGTTGTTATAGAAATCAAATAGAACCTCCATGGGCTCTTCTCCAGGGACTCTAATTATAGGCCTGGAGATTATCAGGGTTGGTGGAGGTCAGCACACAGACTCAGATTTCCCTGGCTTGATAACTTCCTCAGGTGAGGCTCTTACAGGCGCTGAAAGCAAGGCAACTGCAGACTTCTCCAAAGAGGAAAGAGACAACCCTTTGAGACATTCTGTTCCTTCCCAATTTCTTTATTCCTATCCTTACAGATCCAGTCTTTTTCAATCACTACTCTAATTTTCACACAAGAGACTGAGAAGAGCTGTGGATTCAGTTGATATTACTCAACAACCCACTGGATCAAATTCTGTATTTTATCTTGCCCAGCAACTTAAAAAGATAAAAGGTTTTGTGTGTTTATTTGCCCTTTTTTTCTTTTTTCTTTTTGGTAAGCGCTGCTATAGGAGTTTCTTGTCATTCACTAACTTCAAGCTTTTTGGAACCAACTGAAACATCTCTTTCATCCAATTTTCCTCAATCTCCTAATCCTAGGTTGAGCCTGAGATCCATTGTCTACACCGGGACACTTTGGAGAGTAAAATGGGTATGCTAAAGAAAATTATGCTGGGATAAGAAGCATAAAATATCCAGGAGACACTGGACATGTAATCCTTCAACTCATGCCCTGTATATTGTCTCATGGCGTTAGCCATGTGGTTGCCCGAAGTCTTACCTTCAGTGGATATTTCATTCCAGATGATAATTTGATTCAATCTGAATGAAAAGGTTGCCAGAGCAGCATGCCTTAATACTTGCTTACTTTTATTTTAAGTCCAAGCATACCAGATAATCAGTCCTAGATCCCCTTTACTCCCATCAGGATCTATTGCTAGAAATTTCCCTATATTCACTCATCTTACCAATTTCTTATCAGTTACAGTATTAGTATCAAATGATACCTAACAGAGAGTGTTGGACTGCCTGGAATCCCATTAAGTAACTCTTTAACTTCAAAGGATGGTATATTCTGGAGTGCCTAGAAGATGTGAGGTAGGGTCATCTACTTTGGTGGCATCTGATACCAACATCAGATCTACCACAAAAATGGCAGAACAGCTCTCATTCAGTTGTATTTTTGACATCTAATTACTGTCATGTGTTTTAATGGATCATAGCCTAATTCAAAAAAGTTACACAAAGCATTTGCTTTGTACATTAAAGACGGCATACTCCTAAGTCATATAAATGTGTTTTGGCCAAGGCAATATATCTGTGTAATTTGCAGACTCAATTGTATGGTTTAGAGCTAAAGCTTTTGTTTTTTTGTTTTTTGTTTTCATTACCTAGAGAAAAAAAGAGTGACTCCAATGTGTACAATAAGAGAATAAAGAACAATGTCAATGGAATCACAAATGGGGCAAAAAGGAATTATTTTCATGCTTTGGAGGACAAGGGAATCAAAACCAATCCTCTGGCTCTAGGACAGGATTTCCTCATCAATAAGTGGAGAATTGGATTCGGTGAATTATTAAGTAACTTCCAGCTCCATTAATTCTATGAATTTATAAAACTCCAGCATGGAAAATGTATGAATAACTAGCTATCACTCAATGTTAGAAAAGGAGAGTCATTATAATTAATTAAAATGTATGTGCCTACAAAGCGTAGGGTGTTTTTTGTTTTTGTTTTTCATGCATGCAGGAGAGGTGGGCTGGAGGGAGAAGAGCTGTCAGGCTTATTCCATGCTTTGGCAGAAGGAAGTCGATGTAGGCGTAGTTCAGGAAATCACTCTGTCACCAGTCTGGAAGGTTCTGAAAAGAGGTGCTTGACAAGAGGGTGAGCATGCTAGAATAGAGGGAACCACCCATATGGACACTACAGATTTCAGTTTGGGTGTGGTGCTGTTGGCTTTTTCCTTTTTGACATGGATCACACCCTTTCCATGCCAACTTGGATCTCAAGTCTTTCCTAGGATGGGACTTTACCATTTGCCACAAGATATACATTTCCTATGTGGTTCCAAGAAACTTTGCTTTGGGAAAATGAACCATGACTCATGTTCCAAATGTTGCACTCCAGAAAATCGAATGATCTTTTCATGTTTCTATTTTGAAAAGTTCTTTGACAATGATTTAAATGGCCCATCTTAGTACCTTTGAAGTCAAATAATTGTGGCCTCTTTTGGATGGAAGCCTTGATACACAGTACATGTTTCCCAGAAACGATGTTTTACAAAAGAAACTAAAGAAAAGAAGTATTTAAAAGCAGATGTCTTACAACTGCTTTGGTGATTTAGGGGCAGACACAGTTCATCTTCTACTATGTTGGCTGTGTGCGTTTGTGTGTGTGTGTGTGTGTGTGTGAACTCTTGGATTTGATTAACGATGATGAAAAACAGTATTATAAGAAAACAAACATAGATTTGCCCTTGGAAAGTCATTTTTATTGAATGGCTCAAAACCTGCTGAATTTACACTTACCAAGCAAAACTCTATGATTTGATGTTCTTTTATTTTGAATCCAGGTTTCCCATTGAAAATGTGGGCTTTGATCTTTATCTGTGACTTGCTCAACGTAGGCCTCAACATGTTCCATTTTGTAAGAAATTACTGTGCTCTACTTCTGGAATGAATTTCCCCAGGGCTTCTTAAATGGTTTGTGCTTTAATGCATGATAGTTTAAATTTTTTCCAATTTGATCAATTCCTTTTAAATTTGAATGAGATTCTGCTTTCCTTCCTGTCCTCAGATAACACTATTGACTCATAGTCAGGGGGCATGCACTTGGAGTAGATTTTGTAGCAGTGGTGATGAGAATCCATCCAGACCTGGGCACTCTTAGTCACCTCTTCTTGGGACTAAACGTGTTCCCGTTAGGGTACTGGTGTAGTCTTAACTGTAGATCAGAGCGAAACCTGGAAGTTCACACTGGTCTTACTCTTAGCCTGGGTCACCTTGGCACTGTTTTCTGACCAGTAGAATTAACTGACAGCAGACAGTTATTTTCGTCTTTGAAGTAGATCCAGGCTTTTGCTGTCTTGTTTTCTCTTTCCATTTCCTTAGGTTAGAGTTGCTTTATTTGCTGATATTTCCTAGCTTAGGTTGAGTTTCAAGCCAAGGACATTACTGCAAGAGTAGCAAGAATAGAAAATCAATACCATATTGATTGCCTGTGAGAATGATTATGAATAACTTCAGTTTCCTCTTTGTAGTTTTAGGTTCATTGTTCTATCTTCCCCATTTATGGCTCTCCGAGTTTTCATAATGAAAATGTGATTGAATCAAAGACGTGGAAGAAAATGATTTTGTCTGTACAAGTCTATAAATTCTTAAATGGTGTGCTTTAAAAAAAAAAAACAATCTTTCATTATGGATGTAAAAAGAATTATTTTCCTCTTCAGTTTTTTCGTAGGGAAAGTGTCATTTTCCTGGTCACATTTATAATAAAATGGCCATGTTTAGCCTGATCTAAATTAAGGTAAAAATATTTACCTGTTCACAATAATTTTCACTCCATTTTAGTACTAGAAAAAATGTATTGCATGATAATGCATTTATTTTAGATCCAGCATTCCTTCCAAACTTTGAGCATGAGAAAATAATGTTTAGCAAACCTATGAACTTAGAAGTGTTTTAAATTTTAAAGAAATCTTAGAGAACTAGGTCAAGCCTTAAGCATTTTTGGACTTAGGAGAATGTATTCTTTAACTGGCAGAAATTGGGGAGGGAGGCGGGGAGGGAGGAATCTGCCGGCCTTGGTAGGCTCCTAGAGAAATATCATTCTGCAGATAGAGGGCGGCTTTTGGGGGCTCTTTAAACTGTAGGGACGTTGATCTGGACTTACCTTTGGGAAAGCTGATTTGGAAAAGAACCGGAATCTTGCTGTCATCTTCAATGCTGAATCACTTACATTACTTCGGTTGCAGGCAACAGAAATGACCTTAGCTAATGTAAATGAGAAGCAATTCACTAGAGAGATATAGATATTTCCAAAATCCAGGAAATGCTGAAGACACAGACCTCAGTAAGGCCTGGAATCAGAACACTGTTGGTGATCTGGGTGTCCACTGAAGTCCAGACGCAGGCCTGAAACAGTGTCAATTTATTTGTCATCCCTTCTGTCTTGCCCTTGAGATTCAAATGCTGAGAGAGAGAGACAGAGAGAGGACAATTTGCCTAGCTGGACCTAGGGTGGGCAAGGATCTCTGATGGACGTACTGCTGTGACTTTATTCATGGGGGATGGGGAGGGGTCTCAAAAGGAAACAGGAAACTATTACCAGAAGGGCAGGAAAAAAACAACAGATCCCCTATGGGCAGTATTCTTCTCCCCCTCGCATTTTAGGACTTGTCATAATCTTTTGTCTGTCCCTATATCTCATGGCCTTATACTCTTGACTGTCCCCAACTCTTCCCCACCCTTTCCACTACAGGCTCACCCCACAAAAAGGATTTTAAAACTTTACTCCAGCTCTGAGAGGACTGTGCATTGAGTTCTTACTTTGGTCAGGCTATGCCTTGTCGTTTAGTCTAGCATAGGCTCTGCCTCGCTCCTGAGGTCCTGTCATCTTGTTTCTGAGATTCCAGTTCTAGCGACTACGACCTTATCTTATTTCTTGGATCTGAGTAGGAATAAAACCGTGATGTGCCTTTTGCTAGGCTTGGGTGCTTTCCTTCACTTCCGGTGGGTGGCCTACTGCCCTGTTCTCTACCAGAAAACTCCCTGGAGCTCTCTGTCTGATTGCTTCTAGATTTTCCAGCACCATGCTTCTGGTGCTTCTTCCATCAGAACACTTCTGATATTCCCGGTGGGATCCTGCTGATGCCAACTGTCTGACAAATTTTCTCTCTTTTTTTAAAAAATACAGGAACACCTCTTTATACAGTTCTGGCTCATCCAGTGTTCCCACTTAATTCTACCTTTTAAATTAGCATTAGTAAATATTGAATAGATATAAAATCCTAAGGATAATGTATGTGAAGTTTAAAGAAATATCAAATAATGACCTCCAATGTGCCTGCCACCCAGTTTAAGAAACAGGGTGCAATGTTCTTCTCTCTTTTTTCCTCATTAGATATTGGTGTTTTATTTATTATTTTTATTTTTAAAAGTTTTTATTTAAATTCCAGTTAGTAAACATACAGTGTAATATTAGGTTCAGGTGTACAATATAGTGATTCCACACTTCCAGCACCCGGGGCTCATCACAACAAGTGTGCTTCTTAATCCCCATGACCTATTTCCCCCATCGCCCAACCCACCTCCCCATCAGTTTGTTCTCTATGGTTAAGAGTATCTTTGTTTGTTGGCTCCTCTCTCTCTTTTTTCCCCTTTGCTCGTTCACTTTGTTCCTTAAATTCCACATATGAGTGAAATCATATGGTATTTGTCTTTCTCTGACTGAGTTATTTCACTTGCCATAATACTCAGTAGCTCCATCTCTGTCATTGCAAATGGCAAGATTTCATACTTTTTTTTTTTTTACAGCTGAGTAATATTCCATCGTATGTATGTGTACCACATCTTCTTTGTCCATTCATCAAAGCAGGGAAGAATATCCAATGGGAAAAAGAATGTCTCCCCAACAAATGGTGTTGGAATAACTGGACAGCAACATGCCAAAGAATGAAAATGCACTACTTTCTTACATCATACACAAAAATAAATTCAAAGTGGATTAAAGACCTACATGTGAGACCTGAAACCATACAAATCCTGAAAAAGAACACAGGCACTAACCTCTTTGACACTAGCTGGAGCAACTTCTTTCTAGATGTCTCCTCAGGCAAGGAAAACAAAAGCACAAATAAACCATTGGGATGACGTCAGAATAAAAACCCTCTGCACAGCGAAGGAAACAATCAACAAAAATGTCATTCTCTCTTAAAGTAACTCTGTGCCTGACTGGTTAGAATGGGCCCACCCCACCTTTGAGGTCACAGAAACTGTGTGAGACCCTCAGCTCTAATATTGCCAGTGTGATCTTAGGTTACTGCACTTCTCTGAGCCTTAATTTAAGCCTCCTACGTTTAAAGTGGATGACAGCATAGTTAGCACTCATAGACAGAAATGTTCTTTTATCTGAGTGCTCAGTGAGTGTCTAGCACTCTGCCCCTCCTCTTATACTTGCTTCCCATAGCTGTAACCAACCTGTTGAAACCCACTTTGCCCTGAAGTGGGATGTTCACAGGTAGTTGGACTGGAAATCCTTAAATCCTTTTCAGATGAATACAAGACTGGCCTTAAAGCAGAGCCCAGTGGGGACCTAGGGGTCCTGGTGTGGGAAAGAAGGATACACAGAGGGCCACACTATTTGAGGATTCATTATCCTCACCCCCTAAGTTACAAGGCTACATACAGAACTCAAGGTAGCATAACAGGAAATTATCCATCCTTAACCTGACCACTGAAACACTGATTCCCTTTAAACATCCCTCCCATCTTAACACCGGTGTTCACACTAGCCTACTAAATCATCTTTGCTGTGGGTCAGTCTTTGCTGGAACACATGTCTCAATTATACAATTTATTATGCTAGATATTTACTATTTGCTTAAATGTCTTCCTTCACACTAGACAGAGCTCCTCAAATGGAGGGATCTTTCTTGCTTGCCTTACGTTGTTATTTCCCTGTGCGCAGCACTGTGACTGACTCTTAGTAGGTGTTCAATACATGTTTGTTTCATGAAAGATGGAGAGGCAGGATTCAGCCTACCCAGGCTTTCTTAACATCACTTTGATCTAAAAATAGCAATTAAGTATTACATGTGCAAAACAAAAACAAAAACAAAAACAAAACAGGAGCTCTTAGATTGCTGCTTTGATACTAAGAAGAATCAATAATCAAATTTCACACATGAGTCATGGAAACAAACAATGGCGTCGAATTGCCTTTTTGTATAAATTTTAAAACCCTTAGCCTGTATTGCAAACTTCTATCTTGTTATTCCAACATTAACTACAATCCAGTCGTGATTCTCTGTTTCAGGCTGGCCTTGTCTGTTCCTGAGTGGGCAGGGAGAATACTTTATATTCAGCCGGCAGCAGTGAGCGGGAGGTCTTAATGGGAACACCGAATCTCCCCCGCGGCTACCACCTACACCCTACGTCCCCACCCCCAGTGTGCTGTCACATTATGAGTGTGGGGAATGCTCTACAATGTTGGCAGACAGAACCACACCCAGAAGTTAGTTAATTTCAGTTTAAATGGTTGTGTCCGAGTGAATTGCCACCCATAGTTGAAATTCCCTGGCTTATATAATACCACTTGTTTTGTTTTATTTTTTCTTAAAAGAAACCCCATTCTGGAAGCAATCAGAATTACTCAAAATTCTAACAATTGTGACATTGTCTTGCAAAGATCATTAAGGGTCTTTAAAAATCCAATTTAGGCAAAAGGTCTGTAAATATGTAAAACGTTGCATTCAATTAGGAAAAACAACAGAATTTAACGTATCAGATTCTAAGGAGCACATAATAAGTATTCTAACAGTTACTGTGTGTGGGTTGATTCTGCAGGGGCTGAACAGCTCAGAATATTGAAAGAGCAGTATTTCTCTGCGTGGGCAGTGGGCAGGAAGGGATGTCCTCTATGAAGTCAGCCAAGCAGCAAACATACTTGTGATTGCAGTGCCCGGGAAAATATTCGTAAAGCTTATTAGGGTAAAACAATTACACATAGACTTCTTGTCATCCTGCATGCGTTAAAGCCAGGATCAGTAACCTAAAACCGATAGTCTAATTCTGGCTTGCTTAAAAGAGTCCTAAAGAATTCTTGGTCCAGCTCTCACCAGCCCAAAGCAGATCAAGCCAGACACACGTCGCCAGTTTGAGATACTGTAACTTCCCTTTTCCCCCAAAGCCATTGGGACCTATTGTACTATTCAACTCCATCCCAGGTTCCTGAATTTAGAATTCAACTGTGGTTGGCTTTACGTGACTAAGAGACAACTAGATGACATTTTAATAGGTAAGTTCCAAAATGTATCATTCTTAAAAAGGTGAATTTCCAGGCTTTTTAGGCATACTGCGCTTTCAGTCAGTCTTCTCTTATCGGTTCCTGTTGTGTTTAAGGGCCTTAAGAAAGTGAAACCTATTCGTTTTGGAGGGGTGGGGACGATAAAATCATATTCAAAAGCAGTTTGAATCTGGAAGTCTTTTTTAAGTGAGGATAGAGAAAAGTAGAGAAAAGAAGCATCTGAAAATGAAACTGCCATCACACAAAAAAACATCAATCAAGTAACAATTCTTAAATATACTACAAAAGTGCTTTAAAATATATGGGACAAGAAGAGGCTCCACTGGGAGTACTCTAGGAAGAAGACAAGATTATTGGGGAAAAGTCTATGCTCTTGGGGAAAAGACAATTTGGCATGCCAGGAAACTCATTCATGGAGGTAAGGGAAACAATTACTTTCAGAGTTTAAGCCCAGGGATTCTGGGAAGGTTGTATGCAACAAAATTCTCACCCACCTTTTGGTATCTCTTCCCCTTGAAATTGTTCCTGGAGAGATTCTTGGGGGCAAGGAGTATGAGGGGTTGTATCCACCAAGTATCACGATAGACATTGCAAATATCCCCAGAAGTGGTAATGCATTGTTACTATTAATGTTGAATTGTTTCATCTAACACCTAAAGACATAGATGTTCAATGAAAATTAAGAGAGGGAGATCATTTTGGACCATGGACCACTGCCTTGAAAGTATGAGAGCACTTGGCTGGGGTAGGAAAGACAGGAAAGATTCCAACGTATTGGGGAAGGTGGAAGTAGGATGGTGGGAATTAGGGGATGGGGTGGGGAAGACATTCTATTTAAATTATATTTCTTCTTAAGATTTTAGAACTATTTTAGTTTTAGGGGCACCTGGGTAGCTCAGTCAGTTAAGTGGCTGACTCTTGATTTTGGCTCAGGTCATGCTCTCAGGACATATGTCAATTACCTATCCAGCATTCAGTTCTGTTGTCTGTTGTCTTAGGAAAATCCTGTATTTGCCAGCTAGTGGAAGTTTGGCAAGGATTAAACCCAATCTTAACTCTAAGAGTTGACTTTAATGGGTACAAGCCAATCATTTCATCCAATGTAGGCTAAAGCGGTATGGAGAGACCTTTGGGCGGGGGATACTTCTGGGATATGTGCTAACCCTTCTGCTCTAAGAGACACTCTCTATTCCAATATGTGGTGCCGTGTGTTGACATGAGTCTTGGAATGACTGCAGCCATTATTCTACCAGAAGGAAGTTAGCTGAAATTGAATTTGACACACAATGCAGAGCTAAGAAAACTATAGAGAAATTCAGCCAGAGCAGTCTTGAAACTAAAACCTCACCTACCTCTGGACTCTTTAGTTATACAAGCTGGTAAATTCCTTTTGTTACCTAAGCTGGGTTTGGTTTATGTTCTGTTACTTGCCACCAAAAGATTGCTAACCACTACATGAAGTTCTTGAGGGTTTTGTGAAGATTATGGTCTAGCACAATGCTTTGTATATAAATATTACTTCAAGAAATGATAGTTCCTTTATAAAAATTAATTTAGCAAATACGTGGTGAATACCCATTATGCCTTTATATATATATAAGACATGGCACCAAGTTTTAGGTCTATGCATGTAAATAAGACTGGTTCCCTGTTCTCAAGGAGTTCACAAACTACTAACTGGTATATACTAGTCTTTCAATAAGTCCTTGGCTATCACTAAAAAAATATAAGCAAATAGATACTGGGTTCTTTCATCTGGAATAAAAAGTTAGGTTACCCAGAATTTAAAAAGTTCATTCATGAATATAGAAATTTGACTATAATGCTAAGTTACCTGAATATGTTAATGTGGACTATAATAAATAAAGCAGTCTAATAATTTCTTTAGAAACTTACAAATTGGGGCACCTTGGTGGCTCAGTTGGTTTAACATCAGACCCTTGGTTTCGGCTCAGGTCATGATCTCAGGGTCGTGAGATCAAGCCCTGCATCAGGCTCCACGCACAGTAAGAAGTCTGCTTGAGACTCTCTTCCTCTCCCTCTGCCCCTCTCCCCACCTCTCTCTAATATATAAATCTTAAAAAAACAGAAAGAAACTTACAAATAGCATAGAATCAATGTTAGATAGGTTTTAACTGTGCTTTTCAATTCTTCACAATTCCTGTAACTGTTGGGGCTTCTCTTGGTATCATTTAAAAATATAAACATTCTTCTCTTCTGTGATTCAGAAGAATTCTGAAGTAAGTACCGCACAACTTCAAACATGTTCTATTTAAGTAAATTTAACACAGTTCTAAAGAATCTGTAGGTATTTCATAACACAGAAGCATTCTTTTCAAGATTTCCAGTTGAAACTCTGCTGCTGCTAGTGTTTTTGGAGTGGGAGAGTACTATTTTTAGAGCCCAAATTCAGTTGCTATTATGAGCATTTTCTTAAGAGTAGTAATACTCATCAGTAAATATTACTTAAAATTCAGTTGGCTTTTGTAGTGAGTTAGATTTGTTCCTTGATAGTTTGGGGAATACTACCTAGTATATTGTTATGATTCTATCTAAAGTACTTCTAACACTAACATCACACTGAATTTGGTGTTATAACAACTAGGTGCATCGTGTAACTTTGTAAAGTTGATCATAGTAATTTTCTTCTGCTATGTCATTCTTTGCACATGGGGACACCAACCTGAAGTGGGTGGAGCGTCCTTAAAAGTTAGAATGCAGGGCGCCTGGGTGGCTCAGTCGGTTGGCTCTTGGTTACCTCTTAGGTCATGATCTCAGGGTCGTGAGATCAAGCCCTGCATCAGGCTCCACGCTTAGTAGGGAGTCTGCTTGAGATTCTCTCTCCCTCTCCCTCTGTCCCGTCCCCCATATGCCCTCTCTCCCTCTCCCTCAAATAAATAAATCTTTAAAAAAACTACATTAGAATGCATCAATAAAGAATTTAGAAAATATCACCTATGTGGTAATTAGGCTGGTGTCAAAAACAACAAGCATAGGACACAAGCTGTACCTAAAATAATTTTCTCTGTTATTTCAATGTGAGCCACTTGAGCAAAAGGATGTGTGACCCTCTTTCAGGATCTCAAATGTTGGCCTATTTAAATGAAGTTTCAATAAGGAATTTCAATAAATAGTATCTGGTTTCACTTTCACAGGCAAAAGTTAATCAATAATGAGTGTGTGGAATTAAAATAGCTTCTCTCCCAGGTAGGAAATAATATCCATAGAATACTTTTTTTTTTAAGATTTTATTTATTTATTTGAGAGAGAGAGAATGAGAGAGAGCACATGAGAGGGGGCAGGGTCAGAGGGAGAAGCAGACTCCCTGCCGAGCAGGGAGCCCGATGCGGGACTCGATCCAGGGACTCCAGGATCATGACCTGAGCCGAAGGCAGTTGCTTAACCAACTGAGCCACCCAGGCACCCCATAGAATACTTCTTAAGGAAGCAAGATGGTTTTTCAACAAATGATAATTGAAAAAGAAAAGAAGGAAGATAAGGTAACAACAGAAGGAATAAATACACGTTACTGCTAATCACCATCCTCATGTCTTGCCCGAGAGTTTGAGCTAAACTTTTTGAATCGCCTGTTTGATTGAACACTAAAGCTGCCCTGCATGTTTTACAAATTTTTCACAGTCCGCATCATACAACATCAGACATAAACAACTTTGCTTTACATTGAAAACATGAAGCAGAGAGGTAAATACCAAGAAAAGACAAGCTGGCCAGCAGCTGTTATAAAGAAAAGAGCTTTGTTCCCTGTTTCATGTTGTTGGTTGGTTTTTTCCTCTTTGTTCATTTGTGTTGTATCAGCTTGAGGTTAATTCCAATGATGAGTGGTTCTGTCTCCTTGTCTTCCTCGTCTTCATAGCAAATCCTTGTCTGCTTATGCAGAATTCAAGTAATTCAACCTTTTGGAACTGAGTCAGTCCTTGTGCATCTATGATTGAAAGTGAAGGTCATTTCCAAACAAGACAAGGTGGTGTAGACCTCTTTTCCCCTGCTCCTTCCTGCTAAGTATGACTATAAACCTTGGAAAGGTGGTTTGGGACCCCAGGACTGTAGGAGCAACATAATCTCAAGGTATCTCATGTACTTCTATGTGACAGAGGAAGGCCACCCAGACCCAGAGTTTCTTGACTTTCAACCTAGCAATTGAAGGCCCCTCAGGTTGGCTCATTGCTACTCCCGGATTCCACAGGTGATCTAACAACATCACCTGTACACCTGATACCACTAGTGAAGGAGTATGGATTAGGAACATTGTTGGAAATAAAATACCACAGGGGGTACTGTTTTTCTCTGCTGGGTCTGAGACTCTCCTTTTCAATTCTTTTCCATTGAGAGATACTGAGGTAGATAGGCAGAGTTAGCAGGAGAGACCCAGTAGACTGATCTGGGAGACCCCTTTGTCCCCACAGGCCTGAAACTCTCCTTCCTCATTCAGAAGCACCCAGGGCAGCAGGGGGAGGCGGGGTGGGGAGTGACCAGTATGGGTACCTCTTTTAAAGCTGAATTAATGCCAATTTTACACAATCTCTTCCAGATAAAAGAAGAGGAGATGATGCTTCCCGATTTATTTTATGAGGCTAGTATTACCCTGATACCAAAACTGGACAAAGTCAGCGCCAAAACCCAAGGAAACAGCAAACGGTACAGACTAATATTAACTATGATGCAAAAATCTTCAATCAAAATATTAGCAAACCAATTCTAACAATGTGTTAAAAAATTATATACCACGATCAAGAGGCATTCATTCCAGTTCTTCCAAAAATTAATCCATGTAATCTATCATATCACTAGGCTAATGAAGAAAAATCATAACAGCATAGCAGTTGATGCAGAAAAAGCATTTGGCTGCAAAATCTAATACCTGTTCATGATCAAAACTTCCAGCAAATTAGGAATAGCAGGTAATTAACACAACCTGATAAAGAGCATCTATAGAAAACCTGCAACTAATATTATACCTTAATGGTGGAAGACTAATGTCAAGGTAAGGACATCCACTCTCACCATCTTAATCAACATAGGGCTGGAAGTTCTAACCACTGTGATAAGGCAAGAAAAAGAAATAAAAGGCATACATTTTGGAAAGGAAGAAATAAAATGATGTCTATTGGCAGATGATTGTCTACACAGAAAATCCCAAAAACTCTACAAGATAAAACCCCATAAACTATTAATGGAGTTCAGCAAGATCAAAGAGTACAAAATCAACACACAAAAATCAAACACATTTCTATATACTAACAATGACTATGCAGAAAACACAATTAATAATGCAATTACCATTTATAATTGCTCCCAAGAAAAGGAAATACTTAGATATGCCCATAAGAAATCAGGTACAGAATCTGTATGCTGAAAATTCTAAAATGCTAAAAATTCTAAAATGCTCACAAAGGAAATCAAAGATATAACCAACTGGAGATATATATCATATTCACAGAATGGAAATCTCAATTGAGTAAATATGTCAATTCTCCTCAAATTCTTCTGACACTTGATTTTGGCTCAGGTCTTGATCTCACAGTCCTGGAAATGAGTCCCGTCCAGTACCATTCCCCGCGCCCTGCCCCCACCCCCCCAGTCGGTCAGGCTCCTCACTCAGCAGGGAGTCTGCTTGGGGATTCTCTCTTCCTCCCCCTCTGCCCCTCCCCCTGCTCATTAGTGCTCTGTCTCTCTCTTTCTCTCAAATAAAATAAATCTTTAAACAAATAAAAAGGAAGGGGGAAGATCCTTGTAGTGTTTAGTATCACAACTGTGGTGGATATATGAACCTACACAAATAATAACATTGTATAGAAGTTCACATACACATCCAACCAAGTACAAGTAAAACTGGGGAAATCTGAATAAAATTGGTGGATTTTATTAATGTCAATATTCTGGCTGTGATATTATACTATAATTTAGCAAAATGTTATCATTGGGGTAAACTGGAAATATTGTCCAAGGGATTTCTCTGTATTACTTCTTATAAATGCATGTGAATCCATAATTATTTCAAGAGAAATTTCAGTTAGAAGGACTGAAAGTCAGCTTTATACCCTGAAGCTTAGAGTTTGTAAATTTAGAACAATTAAAAGGAAGTTGGTTGCAAATGTATACACTTTATTGCTCTAATTTCAGATGCTGAAAAATGTGGACACAATAAAATAATCAGAGATAATTGTATATAAATGATCCATCCAGGAATGCCTACATGGCTCAGTTGGTTAAGTGGCTGCCTTCAGCTCAGGTCATGATCCAAGGGTTCTGGGATGGAGCCACGGGATTGGGCTCCCTGCTCAGCAGGGGAGTCTGCTTCTCCCTCTTGCTCTGCCCTTCCCCCACTCCTGTTCTCTCTCTCTCTTAAATAAATAAATAAATAAATAAATAAATAAAATCTTTAAAAAATGATCTATCCATAAGGGATTCTTCTATGTAATTAGGATATTCATCACTATACCTAAGCTTTAGGGGAATTCATGTCCTTTCAAAAATGTTCTTTGGTGCCTCTGACAAAGATAATACAGTACTCGGAAACTGGCTGGTATCAATTCTAATATCAGTGACTCACAATATTTTGAGGTGTTTTTGAGGAAAAAAAAATTCCTATCTAAATTCAAATTCCTCCAAATATTTTTAATTTACAAGAAAGAATCTTCCCTTACACTCAACTTTTGTGCTCTTAAGAAAATATAATTTTCTTAAAGATTTATTTATTTGAGAGAGAGCAAGCCAGCACTAATGAGCAGGGGGAGGTGCAGAGGGAGAGGAAGAATCTCAAGGAGACTCCCTGATGAGCAAGGAGCCTGATGGGGAGACTCAGTCGCAGGACCCTGAGATCATGACCTGAGCCAAAATCAAGAGTCAGATGCTTAACAGACTGAGCCACCCAGGTGCCCCAAGAAAATATAATTTTTAATAAAAGCATAAATTATAAGAAGACCTTAGCCATATACTACAGCTATTTTCCATGTTTGTGCTGAACCAATTCATGATACAATCTACTGGGATGTTAAGTTTTCTACACCATCAACTGTATCCTTTTTACAATAATTAAGGTCATTGTGAGGAAGGTAAAACATAAATCATTCCAAGATACATAAAATATCACCTGTCCAATGCTCCTTTCAGCACAGTTTCAAAAGGCCTCCTATAAGCAACCTTCAAACATGAATTTTTTTGGTATGATGATTTATAAGATACCTTATCTTCTGTTGTCCCCCTTGGTGTAGATTGGAAGAGAGCCAAAAGGAAACAAATGAAAATATCAATTTGTGTTCACATTCTTTTTTCTGTATAAGATGAATATATAGAATGGCTCAGACCATAAATAGATAAACCTATGTCTGATGGTATGCCAAAAGGCTCAGTGTATCAATACGGTTTTCATGGCAATGTGGTAATATGATTTCCATTTGAACTTAGTTCTGAGGTTGTCATCTTCCCCAGTTCATCCTTCATCTACAGAAAATTCCTTAAGGGTTTAAGTCTAATCAAGCAGTAGGTCTAAGGTGGCAGTAGGGATCCCAAAACAATAATAACAATAATAAATTAATGTATGAGAATGCAGTGAAGTTAATTCAAACCTGTAAGCAGACCAGAAATTACATGCCTAACAGCCCTTCAATTCCAAAACGGTCTGAGTCAGCCAGAATTCCCCTGGCACTCCCACCTCCAAGAGTCAGTGGAAACCACATCAATTCTCAGAAGCATGTGTGCATTTGGAGCATGGGCATGTTGCCAGTGCAATCTCTCCATGGTGATCATCTTGTTATAACATCAACCATCAGAGAACCGTCAGCCCGTGAAAGACAAAGCAAACGCAAAGAGATATTTCAATATCCAATATCTAAAATACAGAGACCATAGTTAATATTTTAAAAATACATATTACTATGAAATATTTTGTAGTTAGTACTAATTTTGTAGGCATGGTAAGTGTGATTACAATTTCAACTTTCAAGTCACTGTATTATCTGTTAATTTTTCAAAATGTACTCCATGGTCTTTAAACCCTTTGAGAGTTAATTAAATTAAAATGAAATGGTATCCTGAGCATCAAAGAACAATTCTGCTAATGAGGAAAATAAAAGGAGGTCTTTATTTGCAAGAGTTTCACTATCAAAAAGGGTATTACTATAGAAAACAGTTTTTTGTGATTTCTAAGTGATAAAGAATAAAGGAAAGAAGCGACCCTTGGTGAGCATCAATATCCAGAATTTTTTTGGTAGGACCTCTCTTGATACCAAGAGGTAATAAGGCAGATTGAAATGGTCATGTGCCGGGCAGCCATTGCCAAATAACAAGGAATTTTGTAAGAACGGTTGATACCACATTGATAGTTTGACATTGGCCAGGGTGGGAATATTCACACCATGGATATTAGCAAATTCTGCAAATCATAGCCCCCTTCTCCTTCTCAGAGAGCCAGTAGTTAAACATTGACCACCATACCACTGGATTTAACTCACATTGGTGGAGTAAGTTGTCTCTTACATTTGTGATTTTGAGAGGAGGAACTGAGGGAGGTCCTACCTCTTTTAAAAAACTTCTGAACTAGTCTGCTACAATCATCACTAGGCCACTGTGAGATAGAGAAATGGACCCAGAAAGTCTGTTTGATAGTGAGGATTGCTTGTGTATAGTCTTGTATAGTTTACAGAGCTCTCAAAATGGCTGGTGCCATTTGATCTTTAAACAGTCCTGGAAAGCAGGTTTTAGTATTAATCTCATTTTACAGGTGTGGTAACTGAAGCTCAAATGGATTTAGTGTCTTGTCCAAGGTTACACACCAATGATGGAACGGGTAAACTTAGGTCTTCCATTGCTAACTTCAGGAAACTTCTACTATGTCATGTTTCTGAAGTAAAAGTACACTAAATTGGGCATACAGGCTGATTTGGTTTGGATTGGGAAATCTGGGTTGGAGAAGGTTGTAGAGCATGAACTGCTTCTCTAGTAATGGGTAAAGTATTCCCAAGCAAGCAGGGAACAATAAAATAGTACCAGATACTTAAGTGGTGAATAGCTCAGGAGAAACTATATTATCAAAAGAAGGCTAGGAATTGTGCCAAAGGCAAAGCTGCTTTCAAACACAGGTGATTTACTGAAGGCATTAAAAAAAATTAAAGTATTATAAGATCTGGCGGTTAAGATAGGGAAGGTGATGTCTAGAAATTGCAGGAAGCTGCTCCTACTCCTAACCTTAAAGATATTTAGAGACTAATTTTGGTCAAGAGTCCCCTTAACAACTCACATCATTCTAGTTAATGGGCTGGCTTGTGTGTGTATTGAAGTGGGCTGGTGTGGGGAACAGGAAAGGTAACTAAAGAGGCCAGGGAGAAATGATCATACGGACTTTGTTCTGATGTAGGGAGGCCCGAGATGAAGGTGATTTGAAACAAAGAGTGACCTTGGGATTAGCTCAGGTTCTAGAAGCGGGATTAAAGTGGAATTCATTTCATAACACTCGGATCTGACTTCGCTTCCAAAGACCTCCCTTTACTTCCAGTGATTTTATGAAGCCAGTCCTCATAATCCAATCTGAGATCTGCTTTAAAGTGATCTGGGAGTCTACAGTTTGTAAAAAGGGAAGGAATTAAAGGTAGAAAAAACCATTTACTTCACCAGAGAGCAACAAAGCTTTACTCTGAAAAGGACATGGGTCCAGGAGGTTTTTGGAGGTTAATGTGGTTCAATTTGTTTGCTCACATGAGGCAATACGGAGTCAATGTCACCAAAAGTATGTATGTGCTGGGCTGGGGGTGGTTGACGGGTAATATAAAAACAACCATACTCCACAACAAAACACCTATCTTTCTATTATATGTTATATTCATAAACACATCTATATATTATACACACATATATATACTAGATAACACATATTGTAGTTATACATTATAAAGGCATATTATATTACACACACACACAGACATTTAGAACAAGGACAGCTACAGACTTAGAGTGACACCCTTTGTGACTGCCCACCCCCTCCCGGATCTTTTTTTTTGACAGAGAGAGAGAGACACACAGCAAGAGAGGGAACATAAGCACTGCGAGTGGGAGAGGGAGAAGCAGGCTTCCCGCAGAGCAGGGAGCCCGATGCAGGGCTTGATCCCAGGACCCTGGGATCATGACCTGAGCCGAAGGCAGACGCTTAATAACTGAGCCACCCAGGCGCCCCCCCACCCTCCTGGATCTTGTTAGGGCTTGCCCAATGATATGGTGGCAGTCTCACGCCACATTAGAGAATCCATAAAACATATAATCTCCTTGCAGACAGTAGAGAGATATATGGGAAACTCATATTAGTGAGACCACAATGGAGAGATCATAAAAGGAGAAAATACGTTTGAAGCAAGAAGAGGGCAAGAACTTTGGTGGAACTGGAGTGTCTACAGCGTCCTGCTGGATCATTCGGAGACAGGTCTTATTTTTCAGCAGCATAGATTTGGTAACCCATAAGAAATTAATTTGAGTCACGTTCCTTTGGCTGAGACGTGACAAAGATTAAAGCTGATTCTCACATTTTCATCTCAGACTTTCCAGGGTGTTAGAGTCCCTGCTGCATGATTTACATTAAGTGGGAAAACTCTGTATTAAGGTGGGGGTAGTGGTGGGAGGCATGGAGAAGGGAAAAGTCAAGAAATAACTAAGAGGCTTTGGGATCTTAGGCTATTTCTGAGTTTTGGTCTCCCTAACATTTGCTCCCCTGTGTTCCTCAACACAGTGGTTATGACGGTTTGTTCAATGGAGAACTGACGTGGCATCCACCAGAAAGGAACAGAGTAAGGAAGGAGGCAGTTTTTCCCTCACTCTCCCCACAACAAAATCACAAGCCTTTGTTGGAAGGCAGCCCACATGGGCAGCATCAAATCATCAGGAAAAGAAGGCCCTGGCTTCACCCTCAGCGTGGACTGGAATGACAGGGGCGTTTCAAATTCTGAACATTTGACATGAGATAACCTTCATTTAGCCTAATGAAAGGCTATTGGCTTTGAGAAAGAAAAATGGTGTGCATAACACACACACACACACACACACACACACACATATTAATTATATTCTGAATGCAATCCCTCTCTGTCCCTCCATTACTACCTCTCTGGTCCTGGGCAGCACATGCGAGTGCATTGTTATAATCGCCTCCTAAATGGCTGACCACACAATCTCGTCCCATCAGAGCCACGGGAGAGATCTTCAGATGGAAACTGAATTATGTCAGAACTTTTCTAGAATTCTCCAGTTGCTTGCCTTTACATACCTCACTTGCAAAATGGACTTAACAAAAGTCTGTACTTGCTGGGGTTCCGAAAATTAAGTAAGGACTTGGTGTATGGCAGCCACTCAATAAATATTCAGTTTATCTTTGCTATTATTAGTATTCGTATTATATTTATTCAATGTGTAATGAGTTGAGAGTCATTTTGTACTTACACTATTTATTATTTTTTTTTCAGTCACTAGTGATGTTCAGTTGATAGTTGCTTGGGAGAATTATTAGCCATTGCCAAATAAGTAAGTTCCAGCTATTACACATTTTGAGGCAATATGTAAAGAATGCCCGTGTGAAAAGCATTTTCTTATGCAAATGACTGCCTGCCCTTGCTTCTTTGTTTGGGACTAGATTTGAAAATACTCTTTTATCTGTGACTAATACTTAAATTTAATAGCACATTTGTCTTAACTGACAGTCATAGAAGTTTCCCTGTACCTCAGTTTTGGCTGCTTCAGAAGATGAAGACATTTCTCCTTGAGGTACTCTCTGGAACTTCCAGTGTGAAATTTAGGAGTGTCATATCTAGGTCAGACTAGCCCAAATACACTCTCCAAATTTGGAAAAGGATAAGACTAATAATTTTCATGGAATGTGCCAAATAGACAAATAGAAAATTTGTTCACGTATATTCAATACTCTGTTTCATTATTACTCTGCAGTCTATGCAAATACTTATAGGATAACAAGATAAAAGTAAGCAGTGGGGAGGAGTAAGAATATATAAAATAAGATTATTCTAGAGTTGGTTGACCAACATGCATGCCATAAGGTACATGGACTATTTAGAAATAGGTTGCCAAGCTGATTCTAGGCTTCTTAGAAATCAGCACCAGAAGTAAATATGAGAATGAAATGATTTATGACATCTGTAAGATGAAAGCAAACTAGCTGTTTAAAAGAAGCATGGCTCCTCCTGGGTTTATAGCTGAGAAATTTGTTCCTTGGGTCCTCATGTGGAAGACATGATGTGATACGGCAAATGTCATCCCTAAAAATATTCTTATAGTAATTACTATAATGAGTTTCATAGGGCTGTCCCTCGATGTAAGCAATATTGGAACAGATGGTTTGGTAAAGCAAGTCTATGAAGGTGTGTTTTGGGGGGCAGTGGAGGAGATACAAAATAGTGTGGGCCAGATACATCTGCCTAAATACAATGATAGATTTGGGAGTATCTTTAGAGATTGGACTGAATATATTTTAGAAAATCCTCTAAAAATATTTTTCAGATTCATTTTCAGCAAGTATTATGTAACAAGGCAGTTTAAAGTTATACTCCCCAACGAACACCTCTCTTGCTAATTAAAGGCAGGCCCTATAATACACTGACATCCTCTTACCAAAGCCAAATCTAACCAGGGCATGTTCGAACAAACACTAATTTCAAATAATATAACTTCCTATTGAGTCCTCGTACCTGGCATATAGAATTTTAAGCAGTTAAAAGTTGGAGAATGTTTACTAAAATTAATTATTCATAACTATTGTGTACATACGTGGCTGAAAAGAGCCATGTACTATACCATGAAGCCAATTGTACACAAGTAAATATTGATTCTTTGGTTTAAGGAATCTCTCGTTCTTTGGGACTTGACATTTGGAAGAAGAGCTGATTAAGCACTAGGACTACAAACCGTAGCAACTCTCTGCTTCTGTTTCCTGTGAGTGCGACGTGCTACAATTCTCGAAGCTGTGCGTAGAGAAAGGTCTTATTTTTCCCCCTGCCTGTCCTTCTCCATCCCTCTCCCCGATACGTACTTAGAGTTGCTCTAAATCAGCTTGGTATAAATTACTAATTTAGGATCCCTCTTTCCCTTCCTGTCTTCTTCCTTCCCTCCTCCTTCATTCCTTTGCCAGTTTCGATCTGGAGGAGTAGTGCTTTAGTAAGTCATTCCTCAGTCTGATGGTATGCACCAGGTCGCCTTACTTACCTCCCCTATTACATCAGGAATGGCAGCATAAATACATGGACTCTGGGGGCAGACGTCTCTGTATTCAAACCCTAGCTCTGCCATTGACTAGCTGAGTGACCTGAACACTTTTCTTAAACTCTCTCCCAGTCCTACTTTTCTCATCCATGAAAAGAACAAAATGATACCTATCTATGGTCATTAAAAGAGCCGTTTTCTAGCAAGCACCTGACATTCTTTAGGCACTCAGTAGTTGTTAATTTCACTCTATCCCAGTTACTCTTACATAAGGCTTACAAGCGATAGAGACAAAATTATTCTAAGAATGGTGTTTGTAAGTATTGGGTGCTTACCTCCAGCCACCGGGGACAGGATCTACCTTTTAAAAACAAATACTCAAACTCAACAAAACAAATGGATAGACAAACAAAAAGCAGAACCAGGCCTAATAAATACAGAGAGAACAAACTGATGGTTGTCAGAGGGAAGGGGGGAGAGGGTTGGGCAAAAGGGTAAGAGGGAGTGGGAGGTATATAAGCTTCCAGTTATGGAATGAATAAGTCACAGGAATAAAAGGAACAGTATAGGGAGCATAGTCAATAATGTTGTAATAGTACTATGTGCTGCCAGATGGTAGCTACACTCGTGATGAGCATAGTATAGTGTATAGAGAAGCTGAATTACAACACAGTGAACTAATTAATTTCAAACCCTTCTATTTCACTTGGTCCCTGTTGAAAGGCAGAATAATGGCCCCCAAAGACATTCGTACCTTAATCCCCAGAACCTGTGACTATATGATCTCACATGGAAAAATGGGCTTTGCATTAAGATTAAGTCAAGAATTTTGAGACAGGGAGGTTATTCTGGATTATCTCCGGTGGGCTCAATGCAATCACAGGAGTTCTTCTGAGTGAAAGAGGAAGACAGGAGAGCGAGAGGCAGAGGATCGTGAGGGGAGAAGCAGAATTCGGTGTGAGGTGATGCTGGCCTTAAAAAATGAAAAGGGGCCTTACCAAGGAATGCAGGAAGCCTCTAGAATCTGGGAAACACAAGGAAAGCAATTCTCCTTGAAAACCTTCAGAAGGAACACAGCCCTGCTAACACCGAGATAGTAGCTCTGTGAGAACCATTTTGGAGTTGTGACCTCCAGACCTGTAACATGAAAATGTGTGTTGTTTGAAGCCTCTAAACTTCTGGTAATTTGTTACAGCATCAGTTGGAAACTAATACATGCTATTTTCTGCTTGTCTTTCTTCCAAAGGTTCCACTAATTGTAAAGCATGGGGGCCCAAGGTGTTCATTACAACTGAGTTGGGCTTATCTTGGAGCCTGTTCAGTGCACTGAGCTAAAAAGTATCTATAGAAAATAGTTGTGAGTTCATGATGATTTTTTGTGTGTGTGTCCTTGGGCAAGTATATTTGAATTACCAATTCAAATTCAGGATACAAGACTGTTTAGTTGGTCTTTTCTTTTTTTTCATCTGTATCATCAGGGATGGCAGGATTAAAATACACCATAATTACTCATTTTGCTTTGTCCCATGGTACCATATATAACAGTCTTAGGAAAACAACATCAACACTGCTACCAGCAACATGATTACTGAAAAATCAAAACAACACAAAAAAAAATCATACCTTTTTTTTTTTGTAATTTTTTTCCTTAGGATATATCCCATGAGGAATATATAGTCAAATTACTATATTTTAAAGTCACTTGGAATTACAATCTTTTATTTATTTATTTTTTTAAAAGATTTTATTTATTTATTTGAGAGAGAGAGAATGAGAGAGAACACATGAGAGGGGGGAGGGTCAGAGGGAGAAGCAGACTCCCTGCCGAGCAGGGAGCCCGATGCGGGACTCGATCCAGGGACTCCAGGATCATGACCTGAGCCAAAGGCAGTCGCTTAACCAACTGAGCCACCCAGGCGCCCAGAATTACAATCTTTTAAATAAATCATTTAACATGGGCAGGATAAAAATCATACTTCTTTCCCTTTACTGACCAATCATCATCTCAATATCTGCCAGATAATTATTTCTATTGCTGTGCACAATGTTTTAGTCTATTGAGGTTAGTACTAACAACAACAACAACAATTATTATTATTATTATGAACAGTTACCATAACAATCACATACAATTGGGTTGTCTGTTATCTGGATATGAATTCTAAAGCCAGCTTCTGTTTTCTTTTCTGCAACCTTGATCATGACTCAGTAACCTACTCAACATCACTGATAGATTTCCAATAAGATATTAATGTCCGGTTTAAAGGCATGCAGGAGTAAACTGAGGACTGCAGCCTTGGATTGTAGCCCAAACACTGCACACATAGATTCTCTTTAATATTCCAAGATCAGAACTAAGTTGATAAGGTGGCTTGCAAAAACCAGGGCTACTCCATCACTAAGTACTGAAATATCTGTAGTAACTTCAGAAGACAGAATGCGTTCCATTGTAAAGAGACCAAGCTGATTTGTCTTTGTCGATTTGAGTCAACAAGATCAAAAGAACACGGGTAATACATGGAAAGGAAAGGAGATACAGGAAGAGATTGGCTTTTATGATCATGAATATAAATTGACAGGCATATACTAATATGAATGAGAGTCACAGCTCTAGAAAGCAGTGAGTATTGGCATTTGATTGAAGTTTCTTCTTGGTTATATCTGGCAGAATATGAAGCATGAAGTCACAGCCCAAAGGGATAGGTCTGCAACTGGCAGGGTTTCCACCAGAAGCTGAGGTAGGGCTCCTGGTGACTGAAGAAGGCAGCTGCCGTGAAATACAAAGCTTTAGCAGGGTGTGGCCGGCTTTGTCCATCAGGAGAATATGAACCTAAAGCCAGGGCGCCTCACAACAACAGCAAGACAGAGGTTATATATATTAGGGAGAAGCCAAAGAAGCAAAGCAGGACTGAACCACGGCTTGGAATTCGAGTGTTCATGTGGACACAGAACCAGGCCACACAAGAAAGGAGACAGGTGGGAGATGGCACTGAGCTGAACCAAAAGCCAGGATGAAAGCCTAGTGATCAAGGTTCTTCAGTTACAAACGATCGAAATGTATTCTGGGTAATGCAAGCAAAACAGAGTTGTGTGAAAGGCAATTGGGGGTGGGAGGTCTTGCAGAATTGACAGGAAGCTGGAGGTCCTAGTTGGGGCAGAATCCAAAATGCTCCAGAGGATAAAATCTTAAAAAAAAAAAAAAAAAAACACCCAAATGCTCCAAAGGCTGGGATATAGGATCATAGCCACTATTGTATGGCGGGAGCTGTGTGGTTAAGGTGCTGGTCTTGGAATGGGGTGCCATTCCAAATGTTTTTAGATTCCATGTCCCTCTGCTCAAGATTCAAACCCAGGGAGAGAGCATCCATTTGGCATTGTTTAGGCAATGTGTTCCCCATTACTTCTCTCCCATCCGGTCAGGGACTACAGGGAGAGGGAGAAAATTCATCAAAAGTAAATCTGGGGAATAAACAGGTGCTGGATAGCCACTATATTAAAATGTCCAAATATACATGGTAGAATCAAGAGAAATAGGGCCTGAGGCAAATTTAAATAATGTTTTGCCTCCAGACACAAATCCCATTGATTATGTCTTAGACTTTTAAAGCTAGGGAACAGGGACATCTGGGTGGCTCAGTCAGTTAAGCCTCTGACTCTTGATTTCAGCTCAGGTCATGATCTCAGGGTTGTGGGATCAAACCCTGTGTTGGGCTCCCCCTCAGCAGGGGAGAGGAGCCTGCTTAGGATTCTCTCCCTCTCCTCCTGCCCCTCTCCCTCCAAGTAAATGAATAAAATCTTAAAAAAAAAAAAAAATAAATCTAGGGAACAATCTGGGAGCTGATATTTTCTATTTTGTATTACAGCTCATGTTGGATTAGAAAATGCAGGTGCCTAAGAGTCACATGATAGCTAACAACATACATATATTTATTTATTCCTTCCTCTACGTCAGACGCCGTGGTAAGGGCATTACAGATATATCATTGCATTTAATCTTCCTGATATCAGTGTGATGTAGGAAATACTGACTCATTTTACAGATGAGCCAACTGAGGTTCAGAAGGTTTAAATTGCACAAGGAAGGAGGATAAGAGGAAACTGAAAAGCAGTATGATCCTGTGATTATCCTAGAAAGGAGGATGAGAAGTACAGGGAAGGGAGGCTCTAAGTAAGGTACCCTCCCACGTCAGTTTTAACTTCTGTTGACCCAGCGATTTTGTTCAGTTGGATATGGCAACAAGAGCATAATAGGAACAGGTGGGGGGGGGGTGAAGACATGTCAGGAATTTAGCAGTACTGCTTGGTGAAGAGAGGGATGAAATTAAGACCAAGCATGACAGAGACTCAAGAAACATAATTAGATACAGATGTTGACCCCAACAAGGTAGTCCTCTGTCCCCCATCCAGAGGGCACATGAAGGTCAGACATGACTTAGACAAGCTTTGGTACCAATGTTCTTATCCA
The DNA here is from genome assembly GCF_004348235.1 of Phoca vitulina. Lineage (NCBI taxonomy): Eukaryota > Metazoa > Chordata > Mammalia > Carnivora > Phocidae > Phoca > Phoca vitulina. Next base: position 15,126,884 of record NW_022589735.1, on the reverse strand, counting down.
GAAGAAGGATATAGTAATCCAGTAAGCCCAGTCAGTGTGTGGTATTTGGAGAAGTTTCATCCTAGCAGGACCCTGGCCAAGGACCTAGGGTGTAGTCAGAACTGGGACTGGAGAACAATTTTCCACATTGGATGGGGTTCTGGGAAAGCCTATAGTTTCAATCAGAAGACACCAGAGGAGGAGTTCAGGGAAAACATTATGGGAGGGAAACAGACAGGGAAGTGGCACAGTTGGACGTCTATACTCTTACCCAGAGTGGCACTCTGAATCTTCAGCCAGAGGACTGCATGATTCCCATGGGTGAGGGCTGAGGAAACACCCAGTCTTGGTCAAATTTGGCTCATGTACTGGGATGGGCTCCTGAGGTAGTTATTAGAAAATAGAACTGTGGGGAGCAAAAGAATACCAAGATATGGAAAGTGGAGCAGGGCCAATCATTACAACCATCTCTAAACCTTAGATTCACATATTCCAGAATTCAAGCTGTTCTTAAAACCAATACCAAAAAAAAAAAAAAAAAAAAAAGGTAAAAAAGAAAAAGGAAAAAGAAATCACAGCTTTAGCTAACTCTTCCATTTATCACAAAACATTCTTCAGATAGCCAACTTTGTTTAAAAGCTGCCAAAATTCAGGCCTCCTAATGGAAAAAAAACAAAAATTAAATTGCCTAGCTAGAGATTTAGCCATTTTTTTTTGGCGAGACTCTTTTACACTTTTCATGGTGTTTATAGCTTGTCTCTCTCGGCAGTTTTCTTTATTGAAGTTCTTTCTCTTAAGAATATGTTCTTTTCCTGTATGAAGTTTTAAAATTATTTGTCTACAAGTTGTCTTCCCTAATAAATATCCTGTCTAATCTTTAGCTTCTCTTTCATTTATAGATGGTATACTCTACATAGAAAGTATTCTTTGAGGAGTGGTATAAACTAAATTGTGTCCTCCCTCCTCCCCACCAAATTCATATGTTGATGTCCTAACCCCTAGTGTGATGGTATTTAGAGGTAAGGTTTTTTGGAAATATTTAGGTTTAGGTGAGGTCATGAAGGTGGGGCCCTCATGATGGGGTGAGTGCCCTTTTAAGAAAAGCTAGGGAGAGAGAGATCTTGAACACACAATGAGAAGGCAGCCAGCCATCTGAAAGCTATGAAGAGAGCTCTGCACAGAACCTGACCATGTTAGCACCCAGATCTCAGACTTCTGGCCTCCAGAACTGTGAACAAATACATTTCTGTTGCTTAAGCCACCCAATCTATGGTATTTTGTTTTGTCAGCTTGAGCTAAAACAAGGATGCCTTAACAATGTGATTGTTGCTAAACATTACTTAAGATTGTTTTTTAAAGATTTTATTTATTTATTTGAGAGAGAGAGAGAGCAGTGAGCATGAGCAGGGGGAGGGACAGGGGGAGAGGGAGAAGCAGGCTTCCCGATGAGCAGGGAGCCTGATGTGGGGCTCAAACCCAGGACCCTAAGATCATGACCTGAGCCGAAGGCAGCCGCTGACTGAACCACCCAGGTGCCGAACATTACTTAAGATTATTATTATAAGATAAAATAAAGCCTTTTAGAAAAGTTTTGTGATTCTTGTACCTGGCTATTGTCTTTGACTCCCTTTCTACTGGCATACTTCCTTTCCTCTCCTTGACTGCAGGCTTGACTGGGGAAGAGGTTATCTTCCCAGTCTTTCTTTTAAAAGAATTTTTTTAAAGATTTTATGTATTTGAGAGAGAGAGAGTGAGAGAGAGCATGAGCAGGGTGAAGGGCCGAGGGAGAAGCAGGGTTCCCGCTGAGCAGGGAGTCCGATGCGGGGCTCGATCCAGGACTCCAGGATCATGACCTGAGCCGAAGATAGACACTTAATCAACTGAGCCACCCAGGAACCCCTATCTTCCCAGTCTTAGTAAAATACTTTGCTCTGCTCCCAGGCTCTGGCTACTGTTACAATGTCCCATTTTGTATCTTTCCTTTTTCTACTTGAGCATTTACTTTTTCTTAATTATATCTTTCTTCCAGGTAGTTTACCTTAAGGATAATATTGAAAAAGAAACAAGTGGTTTGCCAATGTCTCGGGCCCTACCCTCTGTCAATAAGTAAATCACCATCCTAGGTTTACCATTACAGTTAAATAAAATATTTGGAAGAAGAGAATGAATGTTTCTTGTTTTTATTTTCAAAGGTTTTCGCAAATACCTTAATCTCATAATTTTGTATTTTATATTTAACAGGTTATCAATTGTCACATGATTTTGGGCAAGTTAATTAAACCTCTTTGAGCCCATCATTCCTCATTCCTAACAGGGAAAAATGATAACAGCTGCTATATTACTTCACAGGATTGTCAGACTCAGATGGAATAATATAAATGGAATTTGTACAAGTGTTGGTTGTTACATTGTTAGTTGGGAAATATCTGCCTGTGTTTTACTCAGCCAGATTGGCCACATAGTTTATACATTGCACCAAAGTAGAAGGCTAGGTTCATCTTCCCTGCCTATTTGTATTTGGGGGTTATTTCTTGATCAATTTGTGCAAAACAGGTTTGGCTTATTTTAATAGTATGAACGGGGTGTAGGGAGTAAATGACTATAGCACAAACCTATGTGTTAGTGCTCTCATAATCTTTTTTTTTTGGAAGATTTTATTTATTTATTTGACAGAGAGAGAGCACAAGCAGGGGGAGCTGCAGGCAGAGGGAGAAGCAGGCTCCCTGCTGAGCAGGGAGCCCAATGCGGGGCTCGATCCCAGGACCCTAGAATCATGACCTGAGCCAAAGGCAGTTGCTTAACCAACTGAGCCACCCAGGCTCCCCGAGTGCTCTCATATCTTTAAGGATACACTAGGAACTTGGAATTACCAATTTTTTTTTTGACAAAATGCTTTCTTTCTTTTTTTTAAAGATTTTATTTATTTCGGATATAGAGAGTGCGAGAGAAGTACATGCATGAGGGAGGGGCAGAGGGAGAGAGAGTCTCAAGCAGACTCCCTGCTGAGCACGGAGCCCGGATCTAAGGACCCTGAGATCATGCCCTGAATCGAAATCAAGAGTTGGGACGCTTAACTGACTGATCCACCCAGGCACCCCAACCATATGCTTTCTTTTCATGTCCTACAAGTTCTTTGCTTGAGAGAGAACGTAGGTATATTTTGTGGAGAGTAAAGCTGGCCATTTTTCCCTTTTTTATAAGCAGTAAAACTTCAAGTGTGATAAAGAAGGAAATGGAATACTTTTCCTGCTTAAAACTCTAATTGAAGGCCTTAATTCTATACTCTCTCTATGGGGTGTGTGTGTGTAGGTGGGGCTAGGTACCCGAGGTAAGCATTCAGGAGAGAGGAAAAGAAAGAGAAGAATCAAAATACGTAAGGGAGACACTGGGATCAGATGTGAAATTAAAGGTCCCAGAAATTTTACTTTCTTTCTTTCCTCAAACTCCCACTTGGTAAATCCGGATTTTTTTCTAAGAAATTTATGGTAGTCTTAGGCTGAAGTCATTTTGAAGTAACTTCCCCCCCCCCCCCGATTTTAATAGAAATATACAGGCAAAATTCATGTTGGCTGTTTCATCCTGTTTTTCATCGAAATCATTACAGTTGTTGCATGCCTAAATGATGGAACAAATATTTACTTGTATCAACAGAGATCTACACTGAACAGAATAAAGTTCTGGGGGAAAAACGTGACACTGCTTTGGAAACATGAAAAATATTAATAGAATATAAGTATCTGAAGAGTGGCAATGATAGGAAACATAAAAACTATTTGATGTATAATATAGATGATGAAGAACTGTGATTTGTCTGCTTATGTTGAGACATTATGCTGCAAAATGAGTTTTGGCTTAGATGCCTGTGGTTTTTCCTTCATTAACGTAAGCAATTTGCATACTGCCAAATTTTTCTTACAAAAGAATAATATGAAAATCTCATTGGTTTCCTACCTGTACTACTTGCCAGTTTTAATCTATAGCAATTTCTAGGGCTAAGTTTAACAAAAGAGTCTTTACTGAAGTGTTTAAAAATGTAAACTTTTATTCCCATCCCTATCTAAACATGTGATTTGATCATATATTTATATACCTATATTTCGTAAACATTTATCGGTCTTTGAGGGGTGGGAGGGAGGTATTCTTAATCTAAACCGAGTTTTTTGAGGCAGAGTAAAAAATGGTTTGTTGGTTGTCAATGACAGTATTTATAGTTTGCTATATTGCAGACATTTCTTTCATTTATTGAGATAGGATTAACTTTGTTTCCTGTCTGTACTGGAGCCTGGGATAGATCAGAAACTTTGGGATATGTAATTTGAGTAGGCGAATTATTCTCCAGTCAGGGCATGCAAAAATCTTAGTTGCTTCTGACTCTCTAATAAAATGATGGTGGTGTGGCAAACACAGAAGCAGTTCTCTTATTATCTGTACCAAGTAATAGTCACTTCTTCACCTTCAGTTTAGGAAACAGTGTGAAAAGAGAGGTCAAAAAAATGTAAGAAACCTATTGTAATAATAATAAAAAAAATCCCCAAACAGCATCTTTCCATATAACTACACCTCTGAAGTTTACACATTAACCTTATCATCAGTCTGGTACAGCACGGAGGGAAAAAAAGATAAATCCTCCATGATTTTAAAATGCATCTGTTTCACTGGAGACTTTTAAGTTTTTCCTGAGAGAGAGAGAGAGAGAGAGAGAGAGAGAGAGAGATGGAGAGACTCATGTCTCTTGATACAGTTTATCAAAACATAAATATGTTTGATAATGAATTTTTAAACAGCGCTGGGCTGTGATTGTTCTTCAGGCACACCTTAATGCCTGACTTTTGAAAGAACTTTAGACATAAGTAATATTAGGTAATAAGTAACAATTAAAAACATATTTTCAGAGTCCTCTACAAATGCCTTCATGGCGAACGATTTCCACAGCGGTTTTTCAAAGTGACGTATCTTCATCCCACTTATCTGTAAAGACAGAGTATGGAATCTTCTGCCTTCTCTGTGTGGGCAGATGGGACTGCAAAGTGGAGTGAGAAAACACCGGTTCCACCTTGTGTTCTACAACTTGATAACCTGAGTGATGTTTGGTCTCTCGAAACTTCAGGAGGTGCATTTAAAACACTGAGCTAGTAACTATCACGTTATAGAGTTCCAAGGATTGATTACCTGAGCTCACAAACGGAGGTCTCTATAGACCGTAGTAAATGGGATGCAAACGTGAGCCACAACTCAGAGTTCCAAGCAGCTGCATCCCTGCTGTAGCACTGAGGTCACAAAAAAGGGGGGAAATGTCAACCCGGTGAGGTCACTCCCTTAGGCCAGGGCCCTAAAATTCTGCACCTGGAGGGCTGTGCTCGGCAGAGCCTCGAGAACCTGACTTGGCACAATGGCGCCCTTAGGCTCTTTGCTCACCCAAGCCGCGGAATTTTCAGTAGCTGTCCCTAATCACGGGAGCGTTTTCTTCCAGTTCTCCCCCAGAGACCTCACCAAGCCTCTCCTCTCCTAGCCTCGCCCAGAGAAACATACCCGTATCCACTATTACTCCACGTTCCCCCTCACGCACCGCTCGTGCGGAGGTGGGGATGGAGGAGTGGCTTGGCTTTTATAGGCCTTGCCAGCCAATGAACGTGCTGCCTTTCTTCCGGTTGGCGAGCCGGCCAATCCGAGCAGGTCGCTGTAATCTTCGGCTCTACTCGGCTCTTTTCGCTGATGCGGGAGCTTGGGGGCCGCCGCCGCTAGAGAGACGCTTTCCTTTTTTATTTTTTTCATGTGTTCACTTCCGGGTCCGGCGCCGATCCGGATGCCCGAGGCAGAAGGATGTTTGACCTCCGGATAAGCGAGGCGCCGCTGTGCATTCATTCCCGGCTGCATCGGTGGCGACAGCAGCGGCCCGGGCGGCGACTCTCCGGCCAGAGGCGGCGGTAGGAGGCACCGGCAGTAGTGCAGGGAGCGAGTCCGAGCCGAGCTGCGTTCCCTCCCTCGCTCGTTCCTTCCCCCCCCTACCTCGCTCGCTCCCTCCCTCCGTGGCTCGCTTTCCTCCTCCGGTCGCCGGCGGGTGTGATGTGCCGCCGCCGCTGCCCCCGCCGCCGCTGACTGACGGAGCAGGGGGCGCCGCCCGCGCCCGGGACCGACCCCGCAGCTCGCGGCCGCGCCTCTGAGGTAAAGCCCCCTCCGCGGTGGCGCGCGGCCGGGTGGCCCGGGCCCGGCGGCAGCCTCGGCGGGGCCGCTGCTCCCTCCTTCCCGGGTGGGGCTGGGTGGGCTGGGGTCCCGGGCTGGGAGGGCTGGGGTGCGACGGGGGCGGCGCCGCAGGCGGGGGCCGCGGAGGAGGAGGGGTGGGCGAGGACCCCGGCGGGCGGGCGGCGCGGAGGGAGGGGCCGCGGCCGGGGGGGAGGGGGGAGGTGGTGAGGGCGCCGAGGGCTGGGCGGCCGGGGAGGGGGCCGCGGGCGGCGGGCAGGGCGGGTGCAGAAGTTGCCGAGCGGTGCGGCGCGAGTGGGGACGCGGGGGAGGTGGGCGAGCCGGGAGAAGGCGGGGGCTTCTGCGGGGAGGGGTTTTGAGGTCGGGAGCGCAGCCCCGGCGCTCCTGATTGTGTCTAGACAATTACCCTCGGAGTGGGGGTTTGGGCAGGAGGGAGGCATCGGGCTGCTGGAAGGAGGTGTCAGGGGCCAGCATTCATTTCAGGGGTAAACTTCCCGCTGGGGTGTCTGTTGGGGGTGGGGGGCAGGGATTTACCTATTTGATAGAGCTTCTGACTTAGCTCAAAACTTAACCAAGGCATTAGTCGGGGGTAACAAAATTTCTCTGCTGACTACTGTTAAGGTGCTGGTTTGTTTGTTTACCCCACATGCAGGGGAAGTGACACACCGAAGCGTCGGTGCTCTTGGTCCACAGCTCCTACATTTCTTTTCGGTGGGGTGGTGATGGAGATGTGTGTGTGCTTGTGGGGTGGGGGTAGTTAGGCCTGTATTAGGATCATTCCAGTTTTCCCAGGGAAGGAGGAAAAGTTAATGGGTGGGAGAGAAAGAGAGAGTCTGTGTGGGAGACGGCTACTGTTGCTATACTGTGGGAATTAGTTGTAACTCTGTTGTAATGAGTAGGGAGGCTGGCTAATAAATGACCCCCTTTTAACCTTTTGTTTTAGAACGTCGACTTTAATTGGAAAATTAAAAACCTGATTTAATAAGAAAATAAGTCAATATTTCTCGGGCAGTTACTGGTGAATGACATTCGCTCACAGTAACCGATGTTGAACTACATCTGAGTTGGAATACTTTTAAAAATTAAAAATATTTAATTTTTAAACCCGTGGATATATTTTTGAGGAATATTTGCTTTCCCTATAAATAAAAAGTGGAGGAAAAATAACACAAATTATAAGAATGAGTTAGGGTTAGAAAGATAGGAGGCCAGTTTAAGAAACCATCTTCCAACAAAAATCAGATACAGTTGGTGACATTCTTAATAACTTTTTTCGGGGTGGGGTGGAGAGTTCTGCCTAGTGTATTTCATAACTCTTTCCAAACTTTGCTCCGGCTCTATTCTGAGCTAAGATAAAGTATCTTTTGTATATATTAGCCCTTATCATTGCACATTAAAATGAAAATCGTATTTATTGGCATTGAAAGGAAGACATTAATCAACTGCATGGCTTTGGCATAGATTCTCTGGAATGTACAGACACTTTGGCTTCCAGGAGCTTGCATTTCTGCATATGCATCAGGTATTAGTATTTCTTATTAGAATGGGGACAGAAAGATTAATTTTAATATTGATATATATGAGAGTTTTTGGGGGGATCTTAGAAAGTGATAATCTTCAGTGATGACTTATTGTGCTCTCTGCCATTCATCAACTCAGAACCTCTTCTGCCATTCATCAACTCAGAAATTAATGCATTATGTAATTATTGTTATTTTCATTGTTAGATTTACAAAGGGTTAACTCTTACCAAAATCTTCAACACATGGTATTCATTTATTCCTTCAAATAAAAAGACTGGAATTAAAATCAAGGAATAGTTCAGTTCAACCCGGACCTTTACTCTGTGGTGAGGATGGAAGAGTGGTTAGAATATGAAGATGAATCAGACCCAGTAGTCGTCTTAAAGGGAGAAGCAGACATGCACAGAAATAATGGCAACACAAGACACCTGTGGGATTTATTAGAGGTGCATGGAAGCGTGTGTGTGTGTGTGTGTATAGAGAGAGAGAGAGAGACTGATTTTTGACTGTGGAATTATGAATGACTTCAGAGCTGGTAGCACTCCATTTGGGCATTAAAATATTTTAATGGGCAAATGGGGGCTTGGTGTTTGTGTGTGGGAGGGGGCTTAGTTTTCTAGGCAAAGAGAACAGCTGGAGCACAGGCATGTTGGTTGGGTATTATGGGGACTGTTGAGCTGCACATGAGGCTGCTGGGCCAGGAGGTCTTTATGGGAGAGGAAGCTGTGAAAATAGGTGGAGATCAGGCGGTGGAAGTCCAGAATGCCTTGTATTTAAAAAATGAGTCAGTTTGAGGTATAAAGGTCCAAATGTCCAGATTTTATGCTTCTAGGAAGTAGGTAGGCAAATAAGGATAGTAAGTTCAAGGAAACAAACTATAACAGAATAATCAACTTGTTATGATTTATGCTAATGGAGGAAAGCAGAGAAGTATATAATCTACAACACTCCATACCTGGCTTTGTCATATTTCTGTACTTGAATTTGAATATGGGTGTGTCTGGAAATCTGGTAATTAGTTGTATATGAAATGAATCCAGGGTGTAAAAATGAGCCTCTGGAAGAAATGGGAAGCTCTCTGTTTATTTCTCTGTCCCCTTTGTAACCCACTCTGTACTGGCAATAGGCTATTTTTCTGGTGTAGTTTATTGATTCAGAGTTTTTCAGAAGGGAACAATTGGTTGTTTAAGTTTTAGAGGGTTTTCCAAAAGAATATTTCAAACTAAATTGAGGGCATGCTGCACTGTTAAACAACAAAACAAAACACAGATCATTGGATAGTTATATTGTTGTTAATGCATTTGAAGGTGAGATTAACTATGGATAAAGTGAAATGTAAGGAATCTACATACAGGGAGAATTGACCATGACAGTGGGATGATGAAATGGGAAATGTTCACGATTCCAGATAATATGTGTAAGGTTTTTAGTTATCTTAAGTATTAAATGACCCTAAAATAATTTAACCCCAATCTTTATCCCTATCAAAGAAGTACTTAGAGGGCGCCTGGGTGGCTCAGTCGGTTAAGCGTCTGCCTTCGGCTCAGGTCATGATCCCGGGGTCCTGGGATGGAGTCCCGCATCACGCTCCTTGCTCTGCGGGGAGCCTGCTTCTCCCTCTCCTCCCGACTTGTGCTCTCTCTCACTATCTCTGTCTCTCTCTCTCAAATAAATAAATAAAACTTAAAAAAAAAAAGAAGTACTTAGAAAAATACCACCGTCACAAATGACAGTGTTTAAGTCTATGTAGACTCACCTTTCTGGGAAGATTGTTTGATATTTTACTAACTATTCCCCTCTAGGTGTCCAGAAAGGGTATATATATTATAACTGAATTTGTGAACCTGCGTATAACTGAATTATCATAAACCTTCCATTTAAAACACTAATACTTGTTAAAATTTATTAACTGCCTACTTTGTAGAGCGACAATAGATGATACTGTCACGAGAACTCTTCTTGTTAGATGGTGTATAACCCTTGCTTTTGACAGTTGGAAACAGTCATCTAGAGTTTAAGTAACCTTTTTAAGATATAGCACAGTGCTTATTTAAATCATTTTTTTCCTGACTTCAGAGTCTTAAACCACCGATGATTTGTTCTTTTCTAATCTTCCATCCTCTTCCTTTTTTGTGTTTTCTCGAGAGGTTGGCACTTAATGGTATTGATTGGTATTGTTAGTATATGTTTGGGTGTTGGTTCTTCAAGATGGAACTTTTTTGGAAATGGCAATTTTGGGGGTATCTGTAGTTCTTTAATTGTAGAGATTCCGTAGGAACGGACAGGACAGTATGGTTCTAGTGACTAAAGCTATCTCAGAGTATCCTTTTGTTATGATCTATAGGGCAGAACCATATTTGGGATTCTTCATGTGTAGAAATCAAGTGTGTATTATCCATGAATGTGAAGTGACTTGGGAGACGCTCTGCATTACTCAGAAAATAAGGAATGAGAGAGAGAGAAAAGGACAGATAAGTTTTACACATACATTACAGGCTGCTATTAGCCATGTTTTTTCTAGCTCCCTTCTCAAAGCTAGGATTTAGAAACCATAAATGTTTCCTAAACTATAGGGTTTCCTCCTATTATGGGACCTTAGGAGGGTGTGTAGTGATTTGTTCTTAAACTACAGTAAGTGATTGGTTATATTCTCTCCTGCCACTCCCTGCCCGTCATCTTTGTTATGAGAAAGAATTCTTAATCAATGATCTTGAAGCGTTTATGTATTTGGTAGAGAAGACACACACTTCGGTCATTTTCTTGACTAATGATAGATCACACAGTTATAATTTAATTTAATGAAAGTCTATAGCTCAGTTATATCCACATATTCCTAAATCACATCCACATTTTTTATAGCTTTCACTGGAAGTAAGTAAAATATTATGATACTCTTTTTCTTAAGATAATGATGAATTGTTAGAAGGTTGATTGGTGGGTAGAATAAGCAAAGACTCTTGGGAACAGCCTATTTCAAGAGACTGTTTTAACTCACCTGTTTGACCCACTCAAAAGATTAATACTCTTCATTCATTTGCTGCTTGATGCCCATGCTATACTAAATGGCAGTAGACTACTCTCTAGTTTGTTTTGGAATTTTTAATCCCAGTAGTTATTTTATACTTACCAAGAATTGTTTGTGTTTGCCCCCAACAAACTGTTGATGGGACTTGTACTTGATGTTGTAATTACATAGTTTAATGAAACATTATTTAGTGAAATATGGAGGCAAAAAGTTATTTGTATAAGAACCTCTGGCTCCTTTGAAAACAGGTGAGTAGCTAAAATAATTATAGTTAAAATAGATGTGGGTGAGATAACTTTAAACAATGAGGGAAACCCTCATTAAACCCTAAAAATCTAAAAAGAATCGACAATAAGATTGCTTTTAAGTTTTGCAAGATATCTATCCATGTTTAAAAAACAGAAACTGGAAATCACAGGTGATGTACACTAGGTGTGGTTTTGCAAGAAAGACAATAAACTGTGATCTGTAGACCAATACTTGAAGAAAAGGCCTTGGCCTTGCATTAAAAGATTGTCTTGGGAGTGTACATTTTTTATGTTTTAGTTGCAGTAAAATGTTCAAGATATGTAGATTTTTTTATGATTCCCATTTCATGTTTTTTTTAAAAATTTTTAAGATTTTTTTTTTTTTTAAATTTGAGAGAGCGAAGGAGAGCAAGAGAGAGAGAGTGCGAGTGTGAGAGAGCAGGGGGAGGGCAGAGGGAGGGGGAGAGAGAGAATCTCAATTAGACTCAGTGCTGAGCGCAGAGCCCGATCGGGGCTCAATCTCACAGCTCTCAGATCATGCCCTGAGCCAAAACCAGGAGTCAGAGGCTTAACTGACTGAGCCACGCAGGCACCCCATGATTCCCCTTTTAAACTAACTTAGGAACTCTTGGTTAATAATATGTTAAAGACAGTATCTGCTTCTAAAATATCTATTTTATACCCTATCTTAGAGATTGATTTAATAGCATCGTCTGATAAAAAAGAAATTCTGGTATTTCTGACTGTATTCATTCATACCTTAGGATGAATTGTTTAATTATCTAGTCAGGTGATCAACCTATGGTTTTCACATATTTCCCTGTATGGTCCTTGATCTGACTTTGTATTCTACCTTTCAGCTTTTATATAGAGAGGAGCCTTCGTAGAATCCCCCCATCTCCTCAACCTGAGTAGGGACTGCTGGAGTGAATTGGTAGAGGAAATTGTCCCTTGGAAGAGGAAATGCCATACCCTTGATGTGTACCAGGAGTGTTTGAGCTTGGTGCAAAGCATGCTGGTCTAGCAGCTTAGAGGAGCTGCCCTCCTGAGCCCTCCTAGCTCAGCTCAAGTGTAAAGGAAAACTTTTAGGTTATAGGAAAGGAGGTCCAGGTGGGGGAAGGAAAGATAGATAGGTTATGCTATTTATCTTGGTGTTGCTGCATTTTAATGCCTGAAATGCAGTAGTTTCTGGTATGGAACACTAAAGTATTGAGGTAGGGCTAGTTTTTCAGAGCTTTGGTCTGCCTCTCTTTGATTTTTTTTGGCTCTGCTCTCCTCTTTGTGTTGGATTCATCCTCAGGCTTGTAGCAAGATCACATCTAGACATGCATTGGCCAGGAAATGTTTTGCACAAGCTTACCAGCATACTTTTCCTTTCATGTTTTATTGACCAGAATTAGGTCATGTGTATTTCCTAACCAGTCATGACAAGGGGAGTAGGGTTATCATGGTTGATTTCTGTTAAATCAGGATATATCCCCTGCATTTGGGGATGGGGTCACATTTTCCTGAGTTACATTGTGGAGGGAGGATATTTTTAAAAATTGTGGGAAGAATATGGGGGAAATGGATGTTAGAGAGGCAATCAATAGTGACCACTATATCTACTTGTTTTGAGAATGAAAATAAATAATGCATATGAATGCACTTTGAACTTTAAAGGGTTGTACAGATGTAGCGGATGAAAGATTAGAAAGCTGCTTCTATGTTGCTATCTTAAATGTGCTCAGGTATGAATATTTTAGGAGCATAAAACAGTGTTAGTTTTTTTATTGACTAACTTTGCATCAACAAAATCAGTTATTCAAGTTGTAAGATTATATATATCTTTTTTCCACAAAACTCATAAAGCTATTATAACTTTAAATTAAAAATTTCTACCTGTAAACTTACTTAAATTTTTTTGAGTTGCTGCCCTCCCTCCTTTCCAAAAATTGCCCACATCTTTGATCTTGTCAGATTTCTTTCTTCTTCACACTTAGAGGACAGTGAGTTGAGGAAATGGGAATTTGTCAGTCAGAGGAAGGGTTTATTTTGAATCACGGAATCCTAGTGAGATAGGAAAGGACAGTTTTTACCTATCTTGAGAGAAGCAAAAAATTGGTGGGGGAATGGGGAGACAGGGGAGAATCACAGAATTTTGGAATTGAAATGAAGTGAATCATGGGAAGGTTGAGTGAAATGCTCACGTCACACCCCTGGTGGGTAGACCCTTCTATACTAATTGGTAGTGTGGTGCTCTTTCTGACCCAAGAGGTGGGAGGCCATGAAGAGATTTGTCGACTTTGCAGTTTTGCTTGAGACCATGGGGTAGTTCTGTAAAGGAGTCAGCCAACTGCTGTTAGAACGATATATATTTCCAGGCTTTGGAAAATTTTAGCTAGAGATTTGGTTTTTTTTTTTTTTTTTAAGTAAAGCAAACAAACTGACAGATTTTTAAATTTTCCCTCAAGCACAGCAACACACACAGACAGACAGAGAAACAAGTAACCTCAAACCTGGCCTGCTTAAATGAAAATGCAGAAGCAGAATGAGTGCTTGGAACAATTTATGTATGTTTAAATTCAAGGAAGTTGTTATCTTAAAGATTTTTGTGCCTGTAGTATATGTAAAAGAATGCATGTGTGTGTGTATTATACATCTATATTGAGATACATGCATATATTATATATAAACACAGGATTTTAATTGTTGTAATACTTATCATTGTAATTGTGGCACTTGTAAATATACAGAGTAAATCCATCCATCCTCTGCAAGGGTATTTATGTTAATGACAGTTATTTATAAATAGTGAGATTTGGGGTGATTTTTATTTTTACACTTTTTATACTTCTCTATATTGTTTGGATTTTATGCTATAATTAATCATTATTATTTATTGTTAGGAAAAATAGTAAAGTTTTTTTTAAAGAGGAAGAAAAAGTAGAATCCTGGGGTAGGATGTTTTTTACCAACTTAGATTTTAACATACTTCTGCTTTTGTTTGTATATTACCTTGAATAAAGTATGTCTGGAATGCAGGGCTACTTTGCAATTGTCTTTACTTTTAGAATTGTACTTTTTAAAATTATTTACCTTAAAATTTTAAGTTGAAATTGGCCATTTGATACCTTTTGATACAAGTGTACTGTATAAAAGTAGTGGACTTATGAATATTTTGTAGTTATTAATCGTGTTACCTATTTTTACGATTTTATTTTTGACTTCAGGTGGTATACTTGGCAGTGTATTAGAGGACACTGTATTAAAGTCAAAGTTATAGTCAGAGTTTCCTTTAGTAAAAAAGGGAAGTGACAATGTTTTTTTCCCTTAGAGCCAGTCTGTGTCATGTTTATTTTCTATTTTTGTGAAATACTTATTTTATATTCTAACAATGAATACTTTCAAATGGCAGGCAAATATAGTAGGTAATGTCATAGGTAGAGAAGAGAGAAAATTCGTGGTATTCCTCTAGTTTTATGGTGTGCAAATATATGGCTACAAGACCTTTTAATAAAAATCCTGATTTGAAAAACTAATGTTGTAATGTATGGTGATTAACATAACATAATAAAAAAAAAAGTAGTGATATACATATATGCTACAATTGTATTATATACGTGTCTATGTGCATACACAATAAAATATTATTCAGCCTTAAAAAAGAAAAAAAAATCCTGATTTGAAGTGCAAATATAACCTAGTATTGTTTTGGAGGTGAAACTAGTAGATGTCAGTTGTTGGTGACATTTTTAGAAACTGGTATTTGTAGGTGCATATTTTTATAGGACATTATTTTATATTCTTTTATTCTAGAGATCTGAAAACAATGTGAACCAAAAAATGTATACATCTTAAAGAAGTGGAATCTTGTAATGCCAGTTTTCATTTAAAAAACGGTAGATTATTTACTGAGTTTTTTTTTCTGACATATGAATGTCTGGGCATATTGTGGCTCATATTCTTTTATACATTTGAGGTTCTGAAAGTATTTGTGGTTAGTGACATATCAAAATGTAATCAACTCTTTAAAATCATTCCTTTGAGTATTTTCTGATACTCTGTTAAACGTTGGTAACTGAGTATGTATCATATGCATGTTTATTGTATGTTCTGCTGTTGATACACATTTTAGTTACCAACTACTGGTGAAGTTGTTTCTGAAGACCAATTGAAAAAGTCCTGAGAATTGGGAATGAGAATGTGAGATAAGTCAAAATGTCTTTTATTATAGGCACTTGTTTAGAATCTTCCAATTCAAAATTAGTAAATTTTTTTCTGTGACAGAGTAAATGAGAACAAAAAGGGGTAATTTTAAAGATAATCCTTGCTGTAAGGCTGGGAGTGCTACCACTGACTAGAAATAAAAGTGTTTGTGAAGAAGGCTGTGTGTACCAGTGGTTCTCAGCCCTGACTTGACATTTACATTTTTTGGGGACCTTAAAAGACATGATGGATAAAGGGATTTTTACCCCTGCTCATTGATATTTGAGTCTGGGGCTGGGGCACTGATACATTTTAGGGTTTCTATAGGTGATTCCGGTGTGTGGCAGGGTTGAAAAGGACTGATTTCTCCTTTTTATACATCTCTTAGCTCTTAACTTTCAAGTTCTCTTTTTAATTGGGATAGGGGTGTGAAAGTGAGACAAGATATGCATAGGAAACATTTGCAAGAGGACCAGGTTAACAAACCAACTTCTGTTCATAGTTTCGTACCCAGAATCCTTAGTGATGCCACTATATTCTTTGCTTATTAGCAGTTTTTACTACACAGCACCAAAATTAGAGGATTTTTGAAGTTTGGAATATTTGTTAAAGGGAAATTTATCAAGAATAAATTAAAGTATCATCTCAGATGCCCCTGAAAATCTTAAGAAACCTAAAGTGATAAAAACAGTTGTATCTTTAATGTTATGTAAACTATAAGAAGGCAAGAATTGTTGCTAATCAAAATTTTATTAGTCATAGCTTATATTTATCATATTTATAATATCATTGAGTTGTATTTTTCCTGGAACATAAGGTTGAAAGAGGCCTTAATAGTTGAGTATAACTGCATGTGTACTGCTTTACTCTCTTTAATACCATTGTTGATGAGGAATATCTCTGTTTTCCCCTAAGTGGAAATAATTCACTTCAGTTATAGTACATTGTGTATATAGTATGTTGTCTATATCCTATGTAGTCAGTAATTGTATACATGTAAATGCACTATGATAATAGGGTTTTGTGGTTATTGTATCCTGTCATGACAATCAGGGTCTTTTTTTTGTGTGCCACATTTAGTGTAGCTTCCTAGGTCACAAACACCCTTACCAGTTACGGTCTTTTGTGATACAATGAGAACAAGCCGTTTTATGATGAGTTCAATATGCTAAATTCCATTCAAGGAACGTTGTTTGCCTGGTGGCAAAATTGGGTTTGGCAGTTCCTCTGTAAATTTCAAGGGTTAGACTTTCGTAAACTGCCCTAGAAGGACAATTTGTGGTAAAGAAATTTAAGAGCGGATAGAGTGTAGAGGACATGTTCTGTGAGAACTTGGAGAAGACTTTTAGAATTATTTTGTGTTCACCAAAATCCCACAAGTAAATCAGCACATGATAACAAGGCTCCCAGTAACACTTTGCACACACAGTGATTGAGCAATGGGTACTGTTCTTTAGGACCATAATTTCTTATCAACAATGTTAACATCCAGAATGCTCTGAAAACCAAAAATATTTTCTTGTATGTTTGGCACAAATTGGTTTTTTTCATAAAACTTGTGTTGAACTGTTGTGTCTTTATTTCATGGATTTGTTGGTTTCACTGCAGGAATACTAAATGTTTGATTATAATATACTGTTCCAGACTTCTGTGTGTCGTCCCAGCCTTTTTACAAAATATGTGGTGTATATACACTGTGTCACCTGTCAAAAATCCCCTAAAATTCCATATTCCAAAACATATTTGGCTGCAAGAACTTTGGAAAAGGGCTAGTGGAAATTGCATTAATTTGCTTCTACGTCTTGTTTCTTCATAGAAACTCTTCAGCATCTTATTCCTCTGAAGTGGAGTTTCAGTAAGATGCTAGTAAATTTTAGTGTTTTTTTTTTTCTCTTGTAAATACATACATACCAAGGGGCACTTTATTTTAATCTGTATTTGTTTAACAGTTGTTGAAAGCTTTTCTATTTTTTTTGGCACTAAGTTATTAACCCTGGTCCTGTGGGCCCCAGTGTGGTCCCAGGAGCATTGTGTAATTAGGATGCTTGGGATGGAAAATGTTTCGGGTAACTGGCATAGCCGAGTATTCATCACACATTCAGTTTAGTCCTTGGGGTTATATAATTTTACCTCTGCACATGGTAGCTTCATGCCAAAACACCTGTAGGCAGTCCTCTTTTTACATATCTTGGCTTCCTTTTTTCATAACAGAAAGAAGCAGGGGTGTGGTTGTAATGCCTGTT
Source organism: Phoca vitulina (assembly GCF_004348235.1). Taxonomy (NCBI): domain Eukaryota; kingdom Metazoa; phylum Chordata; class Mammalia; order Carnivora; family Phocidae; genus Phoca; species Phoca vitulina. The sequence goes on along the minus strand of NW_022589735.1, from coordinate 15,109,480 downwards.
TTAGTTTCCTTAAACTTCCTAAATTTGTTTTTAAGACTTCACTGCAAAAATCTATATACTTAACTCTGGCTTTTTTTCCCCCCCACCGACCATCTTTTCTGGTTTTTTCTTTTCTCTCCTTTTCTTTATTACTCCACCCTCCCCTCCTTTATTTATTTATTTATTTTTAATGTTTTATTTATTTATTCATGAAAGTCAGAGAGAGAGAGAGAGGCAGAGGCAGAGGGAGAAGCAGGCTCCCCGCCTAAGCAGGGAGCCCGATGCGGGACTCGATCCCAGGACCCTGGGATCATGACCCGAGCCGAAGGCAGACGCTCAACCATCTGAGCCACCCAGGCGCCCCACCCTCCCCTCCTTTAAAATAATATTTCTCAACAAGAGAAGTTCATGGTTATGGTATTCTGAATCAGAAAAAATGCCCTGCTGGTGGGAAAGGTGACATATAAATCTGCATATTCTGGTATTCTCCCCCCCCCACCCAGGAGGACCTTATTCTAGGGGAGTGATTATTGTACTGCTTGATAGTGTTCTGTGTACATGGTCATTGCTTTCTTTGCCTCTGTAGACACTGAGGGTGATGGGGTGGTGTACCCTGTGGTACATGCTTTTTCAGTTGTGTTTTTGAATTTACCAAGATGGTGGGCATTTTACCATGTAGTTACTAATGGAAGATTTAGAGCTTACATAGTTAGGTTATGTGCACTTGCTGTGTGCTCTGAAAAGTGCTGTAATTCTCTTGTACATATCATACTTTATATTATTGTTCGTTTGAGCTGTGCGATGTCAGGGATTATGATTGTCTTGTGTGCCATTTCATTTCATGTATTTGGCACATGATAGGCCTCTTGTGATTACTTATTTGTTGAATGAATGGATTAATCATTTCATCTTTTTTATTAGGGAGAATTAACATGGAAGAACCTTGATTAAATGCCTCCTGAGGCACTGTGCTCGCTCCAAACCAAGTTAGTGTGCATCAGCATAGTTGTGTGAGGTATCTCAAACAAATAAATTGGCCCTGCTTTAAATGTGCTAATAAACGCAAACATCTGACATAGTTACTCAGGCTTAAAAGTAGAGAAATACTTTATAGAAAGGTTTTCTTTTTTTAAATGGCAGAAGTTGAAATTAGATGCATTTATGGGCTAGCCAGAAAATTTAAAGGAAGTATTCAGTTTTTTGAACATTTCACTGAATTACGATTTTGTCGCAAGGTATTTTTTTATGTTAGATAAATTTTTCTTTTTCCTGTTTTTAAATTTTTGCACACTAAAGTTCACTCCCCGTACTGTTAGTGCATGAAACAATTCCATTAGCTCCAAATATTTCCCTCCTGCTGCCCCTTTGTAGTCAACCCCTTCTACTCCCAGCCCCTAGCAACCCCTGATCTGTTCTCAGTTTCTGTAATTTTGCCTTTTTCAGTTTCAGAATAGCATATCAATGGAACCATGTGGTATGCAGCCTTTTGAACCTAGCTCCTTCCCCTTTGCATAGGGTATTTGAGATTCATCCAGGGTGAAGCATGTGTCATTTCTTTTTGCTGCTGAGCAGTATTCCATTATCTGGATGTACTTCAGCATGTTTATCCATTCACCATTTGAAGCATTTGCTTCCAGTTTTTGGCAATTAGGAATAAAGCTGCCCCAAACATTTATGTGCATTTTTTTTTTCTCTTTTTGGTAAATTGAAGTTTTCATTTCACTTGGTAAGTTCCTAGGATTGGAATTGTTGGTCATGTGATAAGTATATGTTTAACTTTATGAGAAACTGCCAAACTTTTCCTAAGCAGCCGTATACCGTTTTGCATTCCCACCAGCAATGTCGAAGAGTTCTAGTAATAAGCAGTTCCTGAAATTTAAATTTGCAATCTTGAATTACTTTTTAATAATTAGCTTGTTAATTTAGTTGCACACCAAAATATCATGACCATAATATTTATTCTGAACATGATCTTTTCATTGCCGTAGACTTATCAGATAGATAGTGATTTAGGGGAACCTCAATTTTTAGGGAATGCAGTCTTCATGATGTTTCGGAGCTTTTCTTTCTGGCTCAGGTGAGCCAGCCCTGATCTCTGTAAGAAAAACTAGACCTTGGGGCGCCTGGGTGGTGTAGTCCGTTAAGCTTCCAACTCTTGGTTTTGGTTCAGGTCCTGATCTCAGGGTCGTGAGATTGATCCCCACATCAGTTGGGTTCTGCACTCAGTGTGGTCTGCTTAGGACTCTCTCTCCCTTTCTCTCTGCCCCTCCACCCTACTCTTTGTCTCTTTCTCAAATAAATAAATCTTAAAAAAAAAAAGAAAGAAAAGAAAAGAAAAACTAGGCCTTAACCCTACTGCCCATATTGGGACTTAAATTGTCTTTCAGTTCTGTGTCTTTGTCTTCTGGCTACAGCATTTACTTGGAGAAGGATTTTCCGTAGTCTGAAGAAGTGGTAGTTTAAGCTTTTCTATCACTTATTGCAAGTTTCATTCTAGAATCTTATAGAAGTCAACTTGGTTATTCATGATTTATTCTCAGTTATGATATTAAGTTCTTTCTATGATGAGAATTGACAATATTAGCTTCCTAAGTAAAATTCTCAAGTGTGAAATCTTCTTTTTAAAGGTTTTATTTATTTGTCAGAGAGAGAACACAAGCAGGGGGAGGGGTAGAGGGAGAAGCAGGCTCCCCATTGAGCAAGGACTCCAGGATCATGACCTGAGCCAAAGGCAGACACTTAACCAACTGAGCCACCCAGGCGTCCCTCAGATGTCGATACTCTTGAGTGAACCTTTTAATTTTGTGACCTTTGCCTACACACGACGGTTATTTGTAAATATATATTTTTACAAATTTAGGGAATTAGCACTGTAGTTAAAAAAATATAATTTCATTATGAGAACTGTGAATGAAGCAGCTACTGACTTTTCTGAAGTACTTTCTCATTTATCTGGCATAATCACTCAGCGACCTGTTAGATAAATTAGAAGATTGAATTTATATTAAAATATTTTATTTTAGTATTCTTTTAAAATGATCAACTTTATGAGGTAGTACTCTTCTCAGTGTTTTCTAAACATATTCAGATCTTGCTGAGTCAGGGTTCTCATTCTGCACATCAGTTATAAAGTGTGCTGTGATGTATAGATTGTCTGAATTTATCGAGGTGTAAAGGTTGTCTTCTTTGTTCTCTGTCATATTTTTACTAGTCACTTCAATTGTTCCTTCTATGTTTGATTTTCTAATACTTACTAGAATTATTTTAAGATTAAAATATAGTTTAGGGGCTCTTTTTGTTTAATGAGCAAAATATGCATTTTGTGACTTCTTTTAGTGCATTTTTTTTCCTTCTGGTTCATAGCTATGTTTTGGAGATTTGAAACTACAGTATAGGGGCACCTGGGTGGCTCAGTCATTAAGCGTCTGCCTTCAGCTCAGGTCACGATCCCAGGGTCCTGGGACCGAGCCCCGCATCGGGCTCCCAGCTCCCCTGGAAGCCTGCTTCTCCCTCTCCCACTCCCCCTGCTTGTGTTCCTGCTCTCTTTGTCTCTCTCTCTGTCAAATAAATAAATAAAATCTTTAAAAAAAAAAAAGCGAAACTACAGTATAAAGGACCTTTGATTCGTGAGGTGTTATTCCACTTGTATCTTCTTAGAGCTGTAAATTGCCGGCCTGTCCATACCTTTTTTTTCCTTCTTTCTTTGAAAAAGACATGATCTTATAAATTAACATTCCTAAACTTCTAAGAGGTAGTTTGTCTGTTCACTCATTCATTCATTCACTCATTTATTCAACAAACTTTTAATAAACATCTGCTATGTATTATGTATTATAATAGATAATGAGGAGACCAAGTTCAATAAAATATCCTTGCCCTTCAGGACATCAGATAAAATAAATGGGCTATCTTTTTTTTTTTTTTTTTTAAATTTTTTTATTGTTATGTTAATCCCCATACATTACATCATTAGTTTTAGATATAGTGTTCCATGATTCATTGTTTGTGCATAACACCCAGTGCTCCATGCAGAACGTGCCCTCCTCAATACCCATCACCAGGCTAACCCATCCTCCCACCCCCCTCCCCTCTAGAACCCTCAGTTTGTTTTTCAGAGTCCATTGTCTCTCATGGTTCATCTCCCCCTCCGATTTCCCCCCCTTCATTCTTCCCCTCCTGCTACATTCTTCTTCTTCTTTTTTTCTTTCTTAACATATATTGCATTATTTGTTTCAGAGGTACAGATCTGAGATTCAACAGTCTTGCACAATTCACAGCGCTTACCAGAACACATACCCTCCCCAGTGTCCATCACCCAGTCACCCCATCCCTCCCACCCCACCCCAATAAATGGGCTATCTTAAGGTTGAAAAGTAAAAACGTTATGCCTTGTCTTTCCTGTAAATTGGTTGTAAAATGTAAAGGTTTCATCAGGTTCACTTAAAATTTTTTTTTCTTCCATTAGGAAGTTCAAAGGTTATCTTTTTTTTTTTTGAAGTTGGCAGCAAGTGATACTTGCCTACTTCTATTAGTTCATTAGGAGTTGCATAATGACAGTATTTGAATTCTTTCATTTCTTACTTATTAGATGGGAATATATTTAAAGAGAGAAAATTCCTCTCATCAATTAGGGTTGATCCTCATTATTAACAGATTCTATATTTGCAGATTTCTCTGCTTGCTAAAATTTATTGGTAACCCCCCAAATCAGCGTTCTTGGTGCTTTCCCAGGCATTCACGATATGCACATGTGCAGATCGGCAAAAAATGTGAATTACCCAACATGCATGTTCCCACCCAAAGCTGAACAAGGTGGTGCTCTGCCTTCTTGTTTTGCTTTTTGGGGTCTATTTAATGCTTTTTTGGGGGTGATTTTGCTGTTTAAAATGACCCCCAAATGTAGTATGGAAGTGCTGTCTAGTGTTCCTGAACTCAAAAAACCGGTGTGATTTGCTTTATTGAGAAAATGTGTGTTACATGGGCTTCGTTCAGGCATGAGTTTTAGTGCTGTTGGCTCTGAGTTCAATGTTAATGACTCAACAATACGTATTAAATAAGACGTCTTTAAACAGAAACATCCGTGAACAAGACTGTATATTAATCGTTTGATGAAAATGTTGTGACCAGAGACTTGCAGGAACTGAACCCTTTATCTTCCCTAGGAGCATTGGTCCATTGTTCCTGTTTCAGAGTTTGCTGCAACTTTATAGAACATAACTCCTGGGAACCAACTGTTTTTAGTTTTGCTCAGGTACAGAAGGATATCCTTTTTAATCAATATAAAAAATATACTACAGCGCCATGGGAGTCATGAAGTAGATAGGCTTGAAATGGCATGGTGAGACCTGTTCTGGGACAGGTTCATTGCTATATCCCCAGACCCTTGGACTGTGCTTGGTACAGGGTAGATATTCAGTAAGTATTTGTTGAATGCAGGTGAGTGCCCCAAAACAGAATATGACTTTCCTTGACAGCATGGAGTTAAAATTTAATACTGTTTCTGTGATTGGGATTTGCAGCCATATTTGTATTCTTATAGTGAGATGACCTGCTCATAGAGATTGATATTGTGAATTTTTCATTAATAGAAATTTCCTGTGACCTCTACTTGATTTTTCATTCCCATGATGCTTAAAGGGGCAGGAGATGAGGGTGAGGTATGCTTCTCTGGCTGCACATGTAATAAATGTTTAGGGGGCTGGACATTTTCAAATTAAACATTCGTTCCTGTTCCAACCATTGAGACTCCTTAGCTATGGTAAGGGGTATTACCAATGAGAGTATAAATTCACATGTGAAAATGAAAAGAGGAGGCACAAAAGATATTTTGAAGACCTATGATATAGTCGTATCCTAGTTACTAGAAGAGAGTCAGACCTGGAGAGTTAGAAAATTTACTTAATTAGATATTCCGTAATGTTTATGTTTATTAAGAAAATTTCTCATTAAAAATTGACTTAGTTATAACTGATTATAATTTAGCATGTTTTGATACTCCTGTGCTGTCATGTATTTATTACATCTTTCAAACTGAGAAATACTTTTTGACCATAACTCATAGAAATCTGTTTATCACAACCTGTAAAAATGTATTTTACATTGTGACCCGTGGATACGTATACATTGATATAAAGAACAAAAAGAAAATCTCATTGAACAAAACCATTCTTTATGACATATGTGTATTCCATTTTTTTTTCTATATAATACTATTTCATTTAAAAAAGTGCTGCTCAAGACTTCTTACATTAGTTTAACAACCCACTAATTTAGGGTCATGATCCACACTTTGGAGAACCCTGCTCGAATAGAACTGGTGGCAATTTTTAGACTAGAATTTCCTGGATCTTGATAGGAATATACAGGGGGCATCACTGAAGTCAGGTTTCAAAAATGTAAAGTGCTTTTGACTATAGTTACTAAATGTTTCTGAGACAAAATAAGTTTCTGTAGTATGTAATTAGAGAAATTAATCTCCATTTTTGACATTACAGTTAATGATTTAGCTTTTAAAAATAAGTGTTGAGTCTTTTCTTAGACAACCACAGTTGAGCTCATGCCAGAAACCAGTAACTGGGACACTTGCTGCTAATAGAAGCATGTGATGTACCGGCTAGCCATCACATCACAAATATCCTTATTCATTTAAATTTTGGAGGAGCCTGGAGACATGTATTGTAATGTAATTTTTAGAGACTGAATAAGGCATTTGAAACACTGCATGGGTCATTTCATATACTAGATACGGACTTTTTCATTTAAGTTATAAAGCAGTGACAAGTTATTAAGTTATCAATGCTGTGACAAGTAACATGTGAAAAACAATTTTTAAAATTTCCATTACTTCTAATTTTGTATTTGCAAAGAACATTGACTAACATGTTGAATATGAAAAGATAACCATAGAACATTTTCATACTTAATATTACAGATACGTGGAACAATTCTATATGTATTGCAGCAATATTTTAGAAGCTAGATCGAGTATTTAAGCATTTTAAAAAATTTAGAACTGCTCATTAATATTTGAAAGCTTTCGCTAACTCTGGGTGGTTTTTTATGAGGTAGAACATACTATACTGATATGTTCTCAGACTACTTACTCTGTTTTATGTAGTTGCAATCTAAAAAAGGTCAGTTGGCTCTGTAATGTATTAAATTATTGGCCCATGAAGATTAGAGAATCTGATTTTCTATTTTATGTTTTGAAGATTCGTCATTGATCATCAAATTAGGAGTATGCCAGTGGCCTGCATTTCTGTTCATCTAATCAGATTATGTCTAATGTTTTCTGTATTTAGCAGCTCTTTTTTAAAATCTTTATTAGTGGATGATATGACATCAAAATTCTATTTGTTTATGAAAGCAAAACAATTGATTATTTGTATTTGTTTATCAATTCTTGAGGATAATTTAAAAATACATCCTTTTAATAAATTCTGTCTTCTAAATGTAGGTATTTAAGTCAGTATGCTGAGAATAGTGATAGAATCAAACCTAATTTGTAAATATTTTGTTAACTCTTTATGCACATTCATGTAGCTTTATGCATATTAACTATAAATCCATGTCCATTCTTTTGGTTATAGATGGTTTAGGGTTTTAGTTAAAAGGGTAGTATCTCTTAAATAAAAGTTAAAATATCCTTAAGCCATATAGATCATTATTTAATTTGCGTTATCAGGTGTATCCTAGACATATTTGTATGATACTTGGTTCTCTCAGTTTTTATTTCTCTGGATGCCTGATTTTTAAGTTTTCAAGCTATGTTTTTCCATTCTCTTCCTTGTAGTTTTTGAATTTAAAACTTCTCAGAGAAATTTTCTGTTACTACTATTGACTGCCTCTGTAGGTATAATACAGTACTAGGATTATTTGTGGGCTTTTAGCAACCAGGGTAATTTTAATGGACATGAACTGTAATTGTAAAAAGAACTTGCTTGCAGCTTTAACAATTAGAAACCCTTCCCAAATAAAACTTGTCTTCAAAAAAAAAAAAAAAAGCTTCTGAATCTTGTATCTGCTTATATTTGTTTTTGCTTGACCGTTAGAAGTCAGAAAAATAAATTTGTTAAGTATGGGTACTGAACTGCATGGTATACATTTTGTATTTAGTATTACACAGTTATATTTCTAACATGACCTAGCTTCTTGCCTGATTCCTTACTTGAAATTTTTCTCAGTTATTTTGTAGGGTGTGTATTGTAAACTGCCCTAAATACTTTTCTCTAACAAGGTTGGCTTTTAAATAAAGTACAGATATTATTTAGTTTTTAGGATAGATTGTTGCTAAAAATGTATCTATAATTTAGTGAGAAAATGATACACTTTTCAGCGGTTCTTAACTTTTTTGGGTCATATAATCTTCTTACAATCTGTTGAAAGTTATGGATTCTGTCTTAAGAAAATGCTCAGGAGGTCCATGGATTTCAGGTTAAGAATTCCACAACTGTTTCCAGTGTTAGTGGATTGTATTTTCATTCAAAGTAAAGTAAACCAAACCAAAACAAAAACTATGATTTGTAGAGGCACTTACTACTTTACTTTTCAATAACTTGAAATGTTTTTATTGGGTTTTGATGGTGATTTTTAGTTACTGTAGGGTGAAGGCTACTTATTTATTCATGGTAGAATTAACATTTTTATTAAATTAATGACTGTATGCTAGAATATTAAAATAATGGAGAAAGATGTAAAAGTAATAGTATCTTGCCTCATATCTCTAGTATTTGAATTTTTCAGTAGATAAAACCACTTTCTTTTTTCCCTTGAGGAAGAATTAAAAGCCTGTCATTAGGTCATAAGAGGAGAAAAGAAGATTCCTTTGTAAAGGATCGTTTAATTAGGATCATAGATAAAAGAAAATTTGGTATTTAAAGAATGGGTCATTCCCCATGGAATTCTGGGAAGCTGAATAGCAGTTTAGTAAGTTTTCACAGACTTTAATATTTAAGTATATAGATTATAAACTTTCCCATGACTGGTTCTAGATTCCTCTCTCCCAAACCCCTTATGTAAACTATCTCTGAATCTGAGGATGTATAAAAGAACTTTTAATTATTTCAGTTTTAAATGCTTTAGGTAGTTATTTCTATAATTTAAAATAATATGCATATACTATTCTCTTTGATTCTATGTCAAATTATTTTAAGTAGGCTCCATGCCCAGCGTGGAGCTCAATGCAGGGCTTGAACTCACTACCCTGAGATCAAGACCTGAGCTAGATCAAGAGTTGGACACTCAACCGACTGAGCCACCCAGGTGGCTTTTGCCCCTATGTGAAATTAACAGTTTTTTTTCTAATTTTAATTTAATTTTTTTCCAGCTTTACTGAGGCATAGTTGACAAAATTGTATGTAAACTGTACAATATGCTGTTTTGTAGACATTGTAAAATGATTATGACAATCAAGTTAATTAACAAATTCATTACATAGTTACCTTTTTTTTTTTTTTGTGGGTGGTAAGGATAGTCATCTACTCCCAGCAAATTTTAAATATACAATATAGTTTTATTAAAATACAGTACAGTATTACTAACTATAGTCACCCAGCTGTACATTAGATCCTCAGAACTTATGGATCTTATAACTGAAAGCTTGCCCTTTGACCTACATCTCTCCATTTCTCCTAGCCCCTGGCATCTACCATTCTACTCTGTTTCTGTGAGTTTGACTTTTTTTTTTAGATTCCTCAAATTAGTGATTCCCTATAGTATTTGTCTTTCAGTCTGGTGTATTTCACTTAGTATAATGCCCTCGAGGTTTATCTATGGAGTCCCAGTGGCAGAACTAACTTCTTTTTTTATGGCTGAATAATGTTCCATTGAATATAGCCAGTTTTCTTTTTCCATTCATCTGTGACAGACACTTAGGTTGTTTCCATATCTTGGCTATTAGGAAATAGTGCTTCAATGAACATGGCAGTGCAGATATCTCTCTGAGATATTTATTTTGGTTTCCTTTGGATAAACACCCAGAAGCAGGATTACTGGATCATAGGGTAGTTCTATTTTTGATTTTTTGAGGAACCTCCCTACTATTTTCCGTAATGACTGTACTAATTTATATTCCCATTAACAAGTGCACAAGGGTTTGGTTTTCCCCATATCCTTGCCAACATTGGTTAATTCTTATCTTTTTGATAATAGACGTCTTAACAGGTAGGTATAAAGTAATATCTGATTGTGGTTTTGATTTGCACTTGCATGATAACTAGTGATGTCGAGCACCTTTTTTGTATACCTGTTAGCTGTTTGTATATCTTCTTTGGAAAAATGGCTATTCAGATCCTTTTCCTATTTCTTAATCACATTATTTACTATTGAGTTGTATGTGTTCCTTATATATTTTAGACATTAACCCCTTATCAGACATATGATTTGCAAATATTTTTTCCCATTCCATAGGTTGCCATTTTATTTCATTGGTAGTTTCCTTTTGCTACAGAAGACTTTTAGTTTGATGTAGTCCTACGTGTTCATTTTACTTTTGTTATCTATGCTTTTGGTATCATATCCAAAACAATCATTGCCGAGACCAGTGTCAGGAAGCTTTTTTCCTATGTTTTCTCCTAGGAGTTCTGGTTTCAGGTGTTATATTTAAGTCTTTGGCCCATTATGAGTTAATTTTTGTGAATGATGTGAGATAAGGATCCAGTTTCATCTTTTGCATGTGGATGTCTAGTTGTCCCAATACCATTTATTGAAGAGGCTGTCCTTTCCCCATTTTATGTTTTTGGTGCCCTTGTCAAAGATTAGTTGATATGTATATGGATTGATTTCTGGGTTCTCTGTCCTGTTCTATTGATTTATGTGTCTTTTTTTTTTTTTTTAATGCCAATACCATATTGGTTTGATTTCTGTAGCTGTGTAATATAGATTGAAGTCAGGAAGTGTGATGCCTTCAGCCTTGTTCTTCTTCAGGATTGGTTTGGTATTTGGTCTTTTGTGGTTCTCTATGAATTTTAGGATTTTTTTTTTTTTTGTTCTGTGAAAAAAGCCCTTGGAATTTTGGTAAGGATTGCATTGAATATGTAGATCACTTTGGGTTATTTAATCATAACAATACTAATTCTACCAATTTAAGAACATAGGCTATCTTTGTTGTATTTGTGCCTCTTCAATATTTTTCATTAATGTCTTAACACATTTCAGTGTATAGGTCTTTCACCTCCTTGGTTAAATTTATTTCTAAGTATTTAATTCTTTTTGATCCTATCATAAATGGGATTGCTTTCATAATTTCTTTTTCAGAGCATTTGTAGTTAGTATATGGAAGTTCAGCTGATTTTTGTTTGTTGATTTTTGTGTCCTGTAACTTTACTAAATTTGTTTATTATAGCTAACAGTTTTTGGTAGAATTGTCAGAAATACATCATACCAAAACTAATGGATATAGCAAAAACAGTTCTTAGAGGGAAATTTATGGTGATAAGTGCCTATAATAAGAATAAAAAAAGACCTCAAATAAAGGAACCTAAGTTTATATTTCAAGGTAAAAGAAAAAAAACTAGAAAAAGAACAAACTAAGTTCATAGTTAGCAGAAGGAAGGAAATAATGAGATCAGAGCAGAACTAAGTGAAATAGAAACTAGAAGAACAACAGAAAAGATCACAAAATGAAGAGCTGTTTTTTTAAGGATAAAATTGATAAAGTCTTAGCTAGACTAAGAAAAAAGAGAAGACTCAAATAAAATTAGAAATAAAAGAGGAGATACTGCAGCTAATACTGCAGAAATACAAAGGCTCATAAGAGACTCTTGTAGGCAATTATATGCCAACAAATTGTGTAACCTGAAGAAATAAAGTCATAGAAACAAACAACCTACCAAGACTGATTAAGGAAGAAATAGAAAATCTGAATAGACTTGTAAATACTAAGGAGATGGAATTAGCAATCATAAATCTCCCAACAGCAACAACAACAAACCAGGACCTGATGGCTTTACTGGTGAATTCTACTAAACATCTAAAGAAGAATTAATACCAGTTCTTCTGAAACTCTTCCAAAAAATTGAAGAGGAAGTAATACTCCTAAAGTCATTTCATGAGGCCAACACTACCCTGATGCCAAAGCCAGATAAGGGCACTACAAGAAAAGAATATTACAGACCAATATCCCTAATAAATATAAATGCAAAAATCCTCAACACAATACTAGCAAACTGAATTTACCAGAACATTTGAAGGATCATACACCATGATTAAGTGGGATTTAAGCCTGGAATGCAAGGATGCTTCAATGTTTGCTAATCAATAAATGTAATACACCACATTAAGAGAATAAAGGATAAAAATTGTGTGAGCACCTTAATAGGTTCAGAAAAAGACTGACAAAATTCAACATCTGTTCATGATAAAAGTCTTGAGAAATTATGTATAGAAAGAATGTAGCTCAACATAATAAAGGCCACATGTGACAAGCCCATAGGTAACATCATATTCAGTGGTGAAAAGTTGAAAGCTTTCCCTCTAAGATCAAAAACAGGACAAGGATACCCCCTCCTACCACTTGTATTCCACATAGTACTGGAAGTCCTAGCCACCGCAGTCAGACAAAAACAAACAAACAAACAAAAAAAAACCCAACAAAAACAAAAAAACAATAAAAGGTATTCAAATTAAAGGTAAGAAGCAAGGTTGTCTTTTTTTTTTTTTTTTGGCAGATGCATTGTCTTAGAATTTTCTACTAAAAGTGATGAAATTTTAGCTCACACATTTCCACTTACCCTTCTGTCTTTAAATGTTTGGATAGTTATTATGTTTACTTCCTCTATTGCTTACCTTTGACACTTTAAATAACAGTCTTACATCTCTGTTTTGTTCTAGCAAATTTTACATTATTATCTCTTTACTCTGTACTTTGTAAGGTGCAGATATTCTTATTTCTCTTGTTTCTTTTACCACTTCTACTTCTCCTTAGTAGGTGGGCATTTGTCAATTGTATCAAGGTTGGAAAATTTTATATTCTCTTCTGTAACATTTATCTTGCGTTTTTTGGGTAAAATTGATTCTAAAAGCTGAAAATCAATTAACCATGCTTGCACTGTTAGGACATGCAGGAGAACCAAGTAGTATGCTAGAGAGAGCGAGTGGGAGAGAGAGAGCATGAGTGGGGGAGGCAGAGGGAGAAGCGGGCTCTCCAAGTAGGGAGCCCAATGCAGGGCTTGATCCCAGAATCCTGGGATCATGACCTGAGCCGAAGGCAGACACTTAATTGACTGAGCCACCCAGGCACCCCAGTTAACATACAGGTTTATATTGGTTCAGGTATACAATATAGTGATTCAGCAATTCTGTACTTTACTCAGTGCTCATCGTGGTAAGTGTACTCTTTCATTCCCATCACCTATTGCACCTATTTCGCTCATCCTCACACTCACCTCCCATCTGGTAACTGTCAGTTCTCTGTAGTTAAGAATCTGTTTCTTGGTTTGTCTCCCTCTCTCTCTCTTTTTTCCTTTGTTTGTTTTGTGTATTAAATTCCACATATGAGTGATATCATGTGGGATTTGTCTTTCTCTGACTGACTTATTTCACCTAGTTAAACTTTCTCGCTTCATCTGTTATTGCAAATGACAAAATTTTATTTTTTTATGGCTGAATAACATTCCATTGAATATGTATACCATATCATCTTTATCCATTCATTCATCTTTCGATAGACACTTGGGCCAGTTCCATAATTTGACTATTTTAAATAAATAATGGTGCCATAAACAGAGGGAATCTTTCCTGATTAGCGTTCTATGGGCCCTTTCTGCTCTAGCTCAGGAAAATTTTTCTTAATTTTCTCTGTCCTCCACAATACTTAAAATTATTAGTTGGAAGTTGGAGGTGTTGGATTGCTTCATCCTATGTGTTTTCCTTTATTTGTTTTCTTATTTTTGTTTTACATATTAAGATTGCTTCTCCACTTGGTCTTTGCTTATTCCATTTAATGTAGCATTATTTTATCATTCTCCCTCTGTATTACTGTTCTTCTCAGAAGCCTGTGAGGATCTAATTGTTTTTATTTTTTGTAGTTTTTCTCTTATTTTGTGTGAGTGATCTCCTTTTTCCAGATTTTTCATTTGCTTTTTTGTTTGTATTTTTCTTTCGCATAATTAGCTTTCTTCACAAATATTGTAATTCTGGATTGTTGGTTCATTAGTTTCTTGGTGTCATGTATACACGATGGTGCTTATTGACTGTCAGTTTCCACATTAGAATGAGTACTCAGGGAACCAGTCTTTAGGCAAGGAATTCTTCAGAATGCCAAATGGGGATAGGTTTTATTCTGTGATGCCAGAGTATAATTTCCCCTCCCCCCATATTCTCCTTTGGACCCTCCTTTGGCTTCTTTAGAGGTTTGTTTTATTTTGTTTTGTTTTGTTTTACATAGGAAATAGTAATAGTAGTTAGTAACAATTTTCCCATTCCCCCATTTTGCCCCTGCCTCCCTTCCCTTTTTCATTCCTGCTTACTATTTCACCTAACTTCCTTTAGGAAGCCTTTGTGGACTTCTTTCTGGCAGGTCACTTCCTTACTCACCTGTTGTATTTTCTGGCACTTAGTTTGGGACTTTGCTTCCTTCATTGTTTCATCTGCAGTAAATGTGTTTCTTCCCGTCTTACAAAAGTTTATTAATATTTCATGTCTCCAAATGTTTTTATTGATATGGATATACATAGTTACAGTTGTTAACTCTTTTTTTTTTTAAGATTTTATTTATTTATTTGACAGAGAGAGGCACAGCGAGAGAGGGAACACAAGCAAGGGAAGTGGGAGAAGGAGAAGCAGGCTTCCCGCTGAGCAGGTAGCCCGATGCGGGGCTCGATCCCAGGACCCTGGGATCATGACCTGAGCCGAAGGCAGACGCTTAACGACTGAGCCACCCAGGCGCCCCAACAGTTGTTCACTCTTAAAAAAAAAAAAGAGTATTTCAACAGAAAGGTGTATATATCATAGGAAGACAGCACGTTGCAGTTTTGTAGGTTAATGATTTATTTCTTCTGGTGTGTGTGTGTGTGTGTGTGTATGGTCTTTTTGTTCATAAATGTCTTGGAACCCTGTGTACATGAATGGGGCTTGTTGAATGGTGGGTTCCCCTCCTTCCCCCAGGTTGGTTCAGATTAGGATCTGGCAACATTGAGGTGTTGTAGATACTGAGAATATAGGCTGGCAAAAGGGGAAAGTCCCAGGCCTGCAGATCCAGCTAGAAAGGTATTTTGAGAGGTCAGACAGTTAGCAAAAACAACATTAGGAGGTAAAGTGGATAAAAATATGAACTCCGGAATTCTACTTTTAATCATATTCCCACTGTACCACTTACTGACTTCATGATGCTGGTCATGCAGTATAATTTCTTTAAATTTTAGTTTCCTTTAAATTTAATTTCCTGTTGGTAAAAGTATGGATTCATTATAATACCTTACAATTTTGAGAATTGATGAATTAATCTGTTTAAAGTACTTAGCATAGTAAGTGCTCAGCAAATATCAACTACGGAGATTTTACAAAAAAAAAAAGGCTTCTGTAGTAGAATGTCCAGATTCCTGAATGGGAATGATATTGTTTCCAGCTGAGTAATAGCTGCCCCTTTCAAGTGGGGTATTTGCTTTCTAGTTTGCTGTAGTCCCCAGTATTCCTTATTGTCTTCTTCTCTGCTTGGTTTACTCATACGTATTACCTGCCTTACTTGTTTGGGCATTTGGATTTGTGACTCCTGTCTATTGGTGTTAGGTATAGCTGAAAGAATATCTTCAATCTTCAGAACTGATTTTTCTTTGGTGCTAGGATGAATCACTGCAGAAGACAGAAATGCAGGCAGTAATAACAGAGTAAATCAGGCAAGGGAACTCCGTCTCATCCAGGAAATTCTTGGGAGCACTGGTAGCACACTGGTTGGCATATGTGAATAATGCTCACTGAGGTGTTTCAGGTGAATGAAGAGCCTGATGTTAGGAGTCTGGTGATAAGTATCTGGGAGGGCTCTAAGTAGGAATCATACACCTAAAACCTGGAAATGTTTAGAGATAGAAATAACTAATTTATTAATCTACAATATCTATTGACTGCCCTACATGCCCATTAGTGTACTAGGTTCAGAGATCACAAAGTTACATATAAGAGTTGTTGTCATCAAATTTGATAGGAAATTCTAATACTGTGCATAATGTAAGAGTATCCTTAGAAATCTCCTCGTCTAATCCTATTTTATAATTATTAAAATAAGCACAGACATATTAATCGTTGCCCAAGTCTTTGCTACTAGTTGGTGTTCGAAGACTTCTTTTTTCTAATCCTCCGTAGGCAGGTAGCATCAAAGAGGTCTGGAAGCACATAGTGAGGGTCCCCAGACCTGGGAGAACTGTTACATTAGAGCGGGGTACAAAGATTGGAACTTAGGTATGAGAGAAGGTTATATTACCTTACATAAAACTCATTCTTAGAAAATTGGAGTTAGAGATTCTTTCTGGGGACTCGAAGAAGTAAGTGGCTATGTTGGAGAGGCCCACATGGCAATGAACTGTAGGCAGCTTCTAGGAACTATAGGCATCGTGTAGGACCTGAGGGTGGCCTCCATCCCAGAGCCAGCAGAAAGCAGGGGCCCTTACTTTTACGTGGCAAAAATGTGAATTCTGCCCATAATCCGAAAGGGCTTGGAAGATTATTCTTCCCTACTTTAGCCTCTAAATGAGAAGGCAGCCTAGCTGATACCTTGAATGAAGCTGTGAAGTCCTGAGCAAATGACTCAGTTGAGCTGTGCCCAGACTTCTGATCCACGGAAACTGTGAACTAATATGTGTGTATTGCTATAAGCTGTTAAGTTTTTGCTAATTTGTTACACAGCAATAGAAAGCTGGTATTTTTGTCGTGTCCAGGTATATTGTATTCTTTAGTATAGTGTTATAATGAACATAGCGCTTTACCATCTAATTTTGAAATACCTTGTCCACCCTGTCCTGTGATTTAAAAGCATGACAGTCATAGCAGTTTGTGGTGTGCTGTGCGGCAGTGGGAAGTGACAGGTGTGCCACAGGTGGCCTCTCACAACTACTCAACTCATGTAGCATGAAGCAGCCCTAAATATATGTAAATGAATTAACATGGCTTCATTCTTATAAAAACTTATGAACAATAAAATTTGAATTTCATCTAATTCTCATGTGTTACAAAATGCTATTATTCTTTTAATTTTTTCCCCCAACCAGGTAAAAATGGTTTGGGGGATAGTTTGCAGTGTACGAAACAAGCCACAGGCTGAATTTAGCCTGTAGGCTGGAATTTGTAGCTAGAGCGAGTAGCCAAACTTGTAGGCGGGACTAATACTGTTAGATAGTTGCTGTAATTGGGAAGGTACTAGCGCTGTTTGAGATCCTTAATAAGAAATTTTTTTTTTTTTTTTTTTTAAAGATTTTTTATTTATTTGACAGAGCACAAGCAGACGGAGAGGGAGGGAGAAGCAGGTTCCCTGCTGAGCAAGGAGCCTAATGTGGGACTCGATCCCAGGACCCTGGGATCATGACCTGGGCCGAAGGCAGCTGCTTAACCGACTGAGCCACCCAGGCGTCCCAATAAGAAAATATTTTAATAAAAAATCTAGTTTGTAAAAATATTTTGAAGACTAAAAAATCTGTTATGGGTTTATGAAGAGTTTCTTGAGTGTGGTGAACTGGATGGGCTAAAACAGAAAACAGCTTCATTTCTCACTAACCAGTATTATCATATATCTAATTGGATTATTTCTACTTTCGCCACTCATAGATGATATCTTAGCTTCCATTGATTTCTTGTCACATATTTATAAGAATAAGTTCACTTTTGGTAATGGACTTATTTTCAGGTATTTAAAAAATACCCGTTCTGGTTTTGATGTTCAATTTTAAGCTAATTCATTGCTTCTTTCAACCATTGTCTCCCCACCTCTCACTTTCAGGCCTGGCTCTTGGCTCTGGAACTTCGTTTGGGGAAGGGATTTGGTTGTCTCCTGACTCTGTCCCCCATTCGTTATGCTGGCCCTTAATCCTCTACAGTTCAGATTGGGTAGAGGGATATGAAAGCGAAAGGGCAAAAGTCCTTTCATGTATGAAACACTTCCATATGCTGTTTCTCTCATGAAGCAATTTTGGTTCTTCAGAGGCTTAAGGACTTCTGTAAAACAAGCAAGCAAACCCATAAATATTGCTGTACACAAGTATGTGCATGCATTACAAAAAAACTCTGGAGCATACGCACCAAACTGAAAGTAATGGTTATTACTTTCAAGGCAAGTGGGATGGAGGACAAGGGGTGTGGTTATCCCAAGGGGTATTTTTACTTTATCTTTATTTTTTTTTTAAAGATTTTATTTATTTATTTGAGAGAGAAAGAATGAGAGATAGAGAGCATGAGAGGGAGGAGGATCAGAGGGAGAAGCAGACTCCCTGCTGAGCAGGGAGCCTGATGCGGGACTCTGTCCTGGGACTCCAGGATCATGACCTGAGCTGAAGGCAGTCGCTTAACCAACTGAGCCACCCAGGTGCCCCTTTACTTTATCTTTATTATTTGAATTCTTATTACATGTAGATTGTGTTTTGGGTATTTGATTAAATATAAACAAAAAGCTACATATTGAAAATAACGTGAAAAATTGCAAAAGGAAAATTACTTCTAGAAGTAATAGAAAAAGTATAGAAGTATAGAAAGGCCCTTTAAGCTTCTAAAGTAAAGTACTGATATGTTCATTAACTCTAAGAACAGTAACATTTTCAGATAACTTTTATGATAATGTTATAGGATGGAAAAAACATGAGCTTTCAGATATAGCATGAAGTTTTTTGGATGTGGGTTATTTCTAAAAGTCACATTTTGAAGTGTCGTTGACATATAATATGATGCATAGGTTTTAAGTATCATTTTATGATTTTGGGCAAATGTATACACCTGTGTAATCCTTTCCCAGTTAAGATGT
This sequence comes from Phoca vitulina, assembly GCF_004348235.1. NCBI lineage: Eukaryota > Metazoa > Chordata > Mammalia > Carnivora > Phocidae > Phoca > Phoca vitulina. Next base: position 15,090,567 of record NW_022589735.1, on the reverse strand, counting down.
AGAACATTTCCTTTCCCCAGAAAGTTTCCTCATGCTACTCTTCACTCAGATATCCCAACACCCTAGGCAACACTGGTGTGATTTTCTATCACTGCAGCTTATTTTTGCTGGCTCTAGAACTTCACGTAACTAGAATCATATAATATGTACTCATTTGTTCCTGACTTCTTTCACTCAAATATCTGAGAGATTTTATTAAAAAAAATCAAATTCTTTTAATATATACAGAGCTATTGATATTTTGTTTCATCTTGTAATTCCGTGTTGGATTTTTCAAAAAATTTGTCCATTTCCTTTTTTTTTTTTTTTTTAAAGATTTTAATTAATTATTTTAGAGAGAGAGAGAGAGCACAAGAGGTGGGGGGAGGGAGAAAGACAAGCAGACTCTACACACTGAGTTTGGAGCCTGATGTGGGGCTGGATCTCATGACCCCAACATCATGACCTGAGCTGAAATCAAGTCAGTTGCTTACCCGCCTAAGCCACCCAGGTGCCCCAAGAAATTTGTCCATTTCATCTGAGTTATCAAATTATTGGCATAAAGTTGCTCATAATTGTCCTTTATCCTCTTAAAATTTCTAAGATCTTCAGTGATGTCCTTTCTTTCAGTATTGTTATTGGTTATTTGTATATTTTCTCTTTTATTTTTGATCATTTTTGCTAGGAGTTATCAGTTTTATTGTCCATTTTCAGAGAATGAATATTTTGGCTTTATTTACTTTCTCTGTTGTTTATTTTCTACTTTATTGATTTTGTTCCCTGGATAATTTCTTTGGATTTCCTTTCAGGTTCATTGACACTTTATTCTGCTTTATACAATCTACTTTTTTTTTTTTTTTTTATATTTGAGAGAGAGAGTAAGAGAGAGAGCACAAGAGGAGGGAGGGTCAGAGGGAGAAGCAGACTCCCTGCTGAGCAGGGAGCCCAATGTGGGACTCGATCCCGGGACTCTGGGACCATGATCTGAGCCGAAGGCAGTTGCTTAACCAACTGAACCACCCAGGTACCCTCCAATCTACTTTTAAGTGTATCCAGTGAAGCTTTTCATTTCAGATATGAGTCTTTTTATTCTAGAGTTTCCATTTTTTTGTATGATAGTTTGGCATTTATCTGCTGAGACTCCTGTTTTCACTAAGACTATATTTTCATATAAGTCCATGGGATATTAATAATAGCTCTATAAAGTACTTCTTAAAGTGATGTCTAATTTGCTCTTTTCTAACTTTTTAAGAAGAAAACCTAGATCATTACCTAAAAGTGTTTTTAAATGTAGGCATTTTAAAGCTTCTGATTTTATTCTAAGCATTGATCTAGATACAGCTTACAATTTTTAATGTTTCATTATTATTTTGTTAGTTTTTTTCTCATTTCTCATGTGATTTATTTTTCAACTCATTATTTATTTAAAAGTATATTTAATTTTCAAATATTTGGGGACTTTCTAGATATCATAATTTTTGATTCCTTTTTAAATTCTATTTTGATCAGAGAATGTGCTCTGATATTTCAGTTATATGAGACTTAAATTATGACACAGCATATGATCTTTCTTGGTGAACATTTAAAGGAAATATTCTGTAGTTTTTGGATGTTGTATTTTATAAATGTCAGTTTAAGTGCAGGGTATTGATGGTATTATTTTAGGTCTTCTATATCAGTATACATCCTGCTATTTTTGCCTCCTTTTAAATTTTTTTAAAGATTTATTTATTTTAGAGAGAGAGAGAGAGCATGCAAGAGTAGGGGGAGGGGCAAAAGGGAGAGGGAGAGAAAATCTCAAGCAGACTCCCGCTGAGCGTGGAACCTGATGTGGTGGGGCTTGATCTCATGACTCTGAGATCATGACCTGAGCCGAAATCCAGAGTCAGTCCCTCAACCACCTGAGCCACCCAGGCGCCCCTTGATATTTTTGTCTTCTATTTTATCATTTATTGAAACATTGTTAACATTTTCAACTTCGATGATCTTTTTTCCTTTAATTTTCTTAGTTTTAATTTTGTTAATTTTAGTTTTTTTAGTTTTTTATTTTGCTCATACGTATTTATGATTTTTATGTTTTTCAGTTTAACTGGTATTTTGGCATTATGAAATGGACCTCTGTATCTTTGGAGATACTTCTTTGTTTTGCTCTTTACTTTGTATGATAATATTATAGCTTCTCAAGCTTTCTTACACTTGTAGTTTGCATAGTGTATCTTTGTCTCTTCTTTTACTTTCAGTCTCTTTGTGTCTTTGTATTTGAAATTGTTTTTATTTATTTATTTATTTTTTTATTTTTATTTTTTTAAAGATTTTATTTATTTGACAGAGAGATACAGCGAGAGAAGGAACACAAGCAGGGGGAGTGGAGAGGGAGAAGCAGGCTTCCCGCTGAGCAGAGAGCCCGATGCGGGGCTCGATCCCAGGACCCTGGGATCATGACCTGAGCCGAAGGCAGACGCTTAACGACTGAGCCACCCAGGCGCCCCTTGAAATTGTTTTTAGAGATGAATCTAGTTGGATGTTTCTTTTTTATACAGCCTGACAGTTTTTCCCTTTTGAGAATATGGTCCATTTTCATAGTCCTTTGTGTGTTTTTGACTGTAGTGTCTTGCTCTTTGTTTTCTTTTTGTCTCATATGTCTTCTTTTTTGTTTTAATCAGATGTTGTTTATTGTTTTTATATTTTGTCTTAGCTGTTTAGTTATTCCTATTGCAGTTAATTTTTTGTATTTGGCCTAAGTATTAAAATATACATTCTTTACTTGTCACTGGCTACTTAATATTGAACCACATCATTCCCCACAAATATAACAATCTTAAAATAATGCAGTTCCATATACTACCCCCCCATTTTTGTTGTCATATATTTTACTTCCATTTTTGTTATAAATGACAGTAAAAATTTATTTGTGCTTTAATCAGTAATTTATCTTTTAAGGAAATGAATACCCATGCATTTCTGATTTCCAGTGCTCTTGATTTCTTTTTGAAGTTTCACAGTTCCTCAATTTGTAGGTTAATGTTTTCCACTGAATTTGGGACAGTTTGAACCATTATTTATTTAAATATTTTTTTTCTGCTCCATTCTGTTTATTCAATTTAATAAGACTTTAACAGCTAGTTAGTTGTTTTAAAGTCCTGTTTTCTAATTCCACTATCAGGATCATCTTGGAGTCTTGTTTCTTTTGACAGCTTGGTTTCCTGGCTGTGGGTCACATTTCTGCTTATTTGCATGTCTGGTAATTTTTAATTGTATGCTAGATATTATAAGTTCAACATTGTTAAGAGTCTGGGTCTTTTGTCTTTTTAAGTATGTTGAGTTTTTTTATGGAATGGAGTGAGTTTAATTGATGCTTTTCTTAATCCTATCTAGGCTTGGTTTTAGGCCTTAGTTGAGCCCTGTAGGGTAGTCTTTACTTTAGAGTATGGTACTTATTCTTAAGACCTGGTCTTTGTGGTGTCTCAGCTGAATTCCTGCAATATTAATGAGTTCCTTCCACCATGACTACATATGAACTTAAAGCTCTCCCAGCACTGTGCAGCCTTTAGTATGTTCATTATTCATTTAAACCCATAGTAGCCTAGGTATTTCAGAATATTGCCACCCACACGTGTAGTCTAGCTTTCTGCCTTCCACTGTCTACCCCCAGAACTGTACCACTGCCCTCCCTTGTGTACCACATCCTGCAAATTTCACTTGTTTCAACAGTGACTGATCTGTGATCACTGTGTATGACCTGTGTTTCACCTCCCTGTACTGTCGTCAGAAAATTATCCCTCCCTAGAGAGCTTGGGTAAAGGTGGGACTCACCTTATGTGTTTGCTTTTTCTTGAAGATCACAGACCACAGTGCCTGTTATTCAATACCTGAAAATAGGTGCTTTATAAGTTTTATTTAGTTGTGTAGTTATTTACAGCAGGATGGGAATTTCAGTATCAGTTACTCTATTATATTTGGAAACAGAATAAGGAGTATATGTAGAACTCATTCAGTTTTACAAATACCAAACAGAGGCTTACAGTTTTATCTGCAAAATATGAGTATGGCAGAAATAATATGAAACACCTTAAGCACATGGGGTATTAGGACTAATTGCCTATTTGGGGGATTGCTGGGAATTAATCAGAAAATACTGGGCGCCTGGGTGGCTCAGTTGGTTAAGCGACTGCCTTCGGCTCAGGTCATGGTCCTGGAGTCCCGGGATCGAGTCCCGCATCGGGCTCCCTGCTCGGCAGGGAGTCTGCTTCTCCCTCTGACCCTCCCCCATCTCATGCTCTCTCTCTGTCTCATTCTCTCTCTCAAATAAATAAATAAAATCTTTAAAAAAAAAAAAAAAAAAAAAAAAAAAGAAAATACTATTTGTTTCAACTCTTGTTGTGATTGCATTATATAATCAGTTTCAGAAATAGGAATAAGAAGTCCTTAATATTGATCCTGGTTTCTTTATTAGTGACTATGTTTTGAAGTCATTTCTTTAATTGCAAAGAATAGGAATCCACTCAAATTGAAACAAAAATAGGAGAATTGCTTAAGCTTGCAAAATTGAGGTATGTTAGATGAGTGAATTTCCTAGAGAAGATGAATGGGGAAGACTCCTCCAAAGGCCTTTTTTTGAGCTTTAGTGTTTTCATGTATATATTAGAAGATATAAAAGCAAATCTTCTCCACCTCATAAGGTGGGTGCCAGTATTTCTTAACTTTGTGAAATTACGTTTTTTTAAAGGCCTAGTTCAAATGTTATATAAGAATTGTTTCCCGTGACGGGTGGCAAGAATGTTCTTTGCATTACCACTTTTGAAGTCCATTTCCATGTATTGTTATAATTAATAATAAATATTTATTTATTTATTAATAAATACTATTTGAATTATTTCTTTCCTTTTTTTTAAGAATTTTATTTATTTATTAGAGAGATAGAGAGAGAGTGAGAGCATGAGCGGGGCGGGGAGGGGCAGAGGGAGAGGGAGAAGCAGGCTCCCCACTGAGCAGGGAGCCCGACGCGGGGCTCGATCCCAGGACCCTGGGATCATGACCTGAGCCGAAGGCAGACGCTTAACAACTGAGCAACCCAGGCTCCCCTGAATGAATGAAGTTTTGAATGAATGAAGTTCAAATGAGAATGTATATTTGAAAAGATTTTGGAAATTTGTATGTATGTGTGTATGGACGTATGGAAGACATTTTTATTAAAATCTTTTACTAATTTGCAAAATGTATTCTCTTTCTGCTTTTAAGTGGAAAATCTTATGTTGACTTACTGGTAAAAACTGAAATGGCTTTAAGTTGTAGGGTCTAGGTTAGTGAATGTATATTGGCTTATGAAATCTCACATTTTTGATATATTTTTAGTTTTTAATAAATTTCCTGTGTTTTTGTTATCTCTTTGTTATTAAAGTATAGGAAAGAGACTAATGGTTACTTTAAGTCTACTGTGGTTTGATTTAAGTGGGAATCAAATAACAATAATCCATTGCTTGAACTTATGTTATTAATATCCCCAAAATATGTTTTTTAATTCTTTAAGTTGACTAATTTTCTTTTCTAATATTCTAGCTATCAATATCAGCTTACATCATTGAAAAGATAATTTTGAAGATATGTTTTGCTGAAAAGACAACTGAGAAAAATTTTACGAATGGGATGAACACGCTCCAGTTAACTGACTACCTACTGCAATTTGAATGTTAACAATTACCCACCTGGTACAGTTAACCTAGTGATGTACCTATTCTCACAATACCCTATTTCATTGTGCTTGTCTTGATTAAAGAATTCAAAGTGGAGTACCGCAAACTTGATATGGATAATAAAAAGAAAGACAAGGATAAATCAGATGATAGAATGGCACGACCTAGTGGTCGGTCGGGACACAACACTCGAGGAACTGGGTCTTCATCCTCTGGAGTTTTAATGGTTGGACCTAACTTTAGAGTTGGAAAAAAAATTGGATGTGGCAATTTTGGAGAATTACGATTAGGTAAGACTATTTTGTTTATTATGTTGGAAGCATTTTTTTAAAACTGAAAGTACTTTCTAATGAAAATGATATAGTTATTGTTTAGTTGTTTAATTGTGATAATTTAAAAGAATATAAATGTTGGAAATTTCTTTTGTACTTGTATTTTCTTTTTTTTTCGTACTTGTATTTTCATTTGTAAGGAGTTCCCTAGTATATGAATGTTTGTTTCCTTGAGATCATCCATCTGGAATATGAGAAAAAAGAAAGTAAATTGAAAAGCCCCAACAAGCTGAAAAAAAAAAAAAAAGGACCCACAAGGAGCCATTTGCAGTGTATTATTTAAGAATGATATTTAGGTTGCTACTTTTTCAGATTTGAAAACATTAGTAGTAACTGACTACTTTAGGAGGGTGTGTATGGCTTAAAGTCAAGGTAATATACTGAAACTGTGTAAAAATCAGTGAAATTGGGGAGCCTGGGTGGTGTAATCGGTTAAGCATCCAACTCTTGGTTTCTGCTCAGGTTGTGATGTCAGGGTTGTGAGATCGGGCCCTCGCATTGGGCTCCGCATCCATTGTGGAGTCTGCTTAAGACTCCTTTACTCTCCTGCTGCCCCTCCCCCCTTCTCTCTCTCTCAAATAAATAAACCTAAAAAAAAAAAAAATCAGTGAAATTTACATTGTAATTCCATCACCACCCCCTCCCCAACCAAGTACCTCCAGGGTGGGGCTCTGAAATCTATATTCTTTTTTTTTTTTTCCTTTGGAGACCCAGTGGGAGTGGTAGGGGTAGAGGCAGAGGGAGCGGGAGAGAGAGAATCTTAAGCAGGTTCCATGCCCTGCTTGGAGCCCTAGGTGGGTCTCAATCACACGACCCTGAGATCATGACCTATAATGAAATCAGTGTCTGACGCTTAACTCACTAAGCTACCCAGGCGCCCCAAGAAACCTATATTCTTAACGAGGGTGACACAGAGTACTGATTCAGTTTATTTTTGTAATCAGACTGCTTTGGTAAACATTGGTCTAATTAAACCTCCTAACTCTACATTTAAGGCAATTGAAACTCAATGAGGGAAGGTTGCCTGCCAGATGTCACACAGCAATTTAATGACAGACTCAGGACCAAAATCTAAGGCTTTTAACTGCTAGTACAGTAGAGATATGGCTGTCTTGAATGAAGAGAAATAACACGGCAGCATGGTTATATGGGCGTCAGTACTGAGGTTCCTTGAGGGGTCTGGTCAGTGGACCACCAAGAATGGACACTTGCTATGTAAAAAGGAAAATTTAGCTTTACAATTTTCCTTAGATATAACCCCACTTATTAGAAATAAATCCAATTGTATGTTTATCTACTCAGTTACTTCTCCTTTTCATCTTGTAAAACACCCTAATTTGTAGTTAGTCCTTCATTTTAATACTATTTTGTGTTGTTATTGTGCATTAAATCTTTTCATGAAGCAAGCCAATAAAAGGCAGTGACATACTTTGTAAAGAACTGTGGTTGATGTGTCTGGCAGACTCTTGCATTTTAGTAGGGACTCACATATTTGAAAGGGTGAATGTTTTACACTTTATTTTCTGAAGGATATTGAGTTGGATATTTGGAAATTCTTAAACTGTTTCTGATTTTGGAATTGGAAAACGAGGTTATTTACTTGTGTAACTTTGAGCACCCTTCATCCATCCAAAATGTACTGCATGTCTGTCATGTAGGAGGCATGATTTAGCACTGATAATACTGGAAAAATTTAAAAATTGTCCCCGCTATTATGGAAAATACAAGTCAAGTAACCACTTGGGGCCTCAATTCCCACTTTAAAATGGAGTTATTTCTACTTCCTAGTTTATTGTGGAGATGAAATTTAGATGGTAATGTAAAAGGACCAGCACTGTACCTGCATATTTTAGGAAAACAGTGATTGTTCTGCTCCCTTAAAAGATGATATCAAGATACTTGTTCTGTTTTAAAATTAAATTTGATGGCATGTTGTATGTACTTTTATTTAAATTTATATGTATAAATTAGCTCTACAGGTATATATTGTTTCATATGTATGTATTTGTATTCCTCCTATCTCTGTGGATATGACTATATTGGCCTTTTTTATTTAAAAGTGGTTTCATGTAATTTATTTCAAAATAACTACATACATATTTGTTTGCAAATACATTTATGTGTATATATACCTCCGTGTGTGTGTGTGTGTGTGTGTGTGTGTGTGTGTGTTTGTGTGTGCACACACAAAGCGAATCTAGCTGACCCTTTTCACCGGGACAATATGAGAAGCTATGTGTACCATATACTGAAACTGTATATGCTACATATAGTGAAAAAGCAGTAAAATACCCCTTTTTTTGCAGTCTGTGAATAATCAGGAATAGGAATAAAATGATTAGTCTGTCCATCCATCCCTCCAGCTATCCATCCCTCCATCCATTTATCATCCACCTGGCTGTGTATCTGTATCTAATCTGTCTATGGTTTTTTATTGTATATTTGTATATATTTATTTAAATGTATGATCTGTACTCTGTGTATTTGTGTTTTATGTGTATTTATAATATATATAACATCTATACTTATATAGCTAATTTAGTCATTTTATTCCTTTATATTGATAGGATACTAAAGAAAGCAGCATTTTACTCCTTTTTTAAAGGCCCCAGATAATGTCTCTGTATAAAAAAATTGTTCAAAGCATCATTCTTTATATAGCTGTGTAAACATGCTAATGTTAAAAGCTGGTTTTGGATTCTAAAAGTGCTTGCTTTAAAACAACATTAATAGGGACATCTTGAATATTTGATTCCTGGCCCTGAAATTTTTGTGATTAGTATTGGGTGAGAAAGAATATAAGGTGTACATGTTATAGGGAGGTAACTTTCAGCAAAGATGCTGTTGGCATTTTGGGCTGGATGTTCTTTTTTTTTGTAGAGGACTGTTCCAAATACTTCATGTTGTTTAGAACTTCCTTCTCCTTGGACACTAAATAAAAGTTGTACCTCCACATACAACCCCAAATACCTTTCCCCTGCTGTTTTCAAATGCCCCAGGTATTATGCACCATTGAAACTGCTCTTACAGGTAATTATTAAGAATAAAAAAAGTTTGACATAAAGCTGTCCAAATGCTTTGAGATTTAAAAAAAATAGGTAATCATTTTAAATAACGTAAATTACATTTACATAATTGATAGTACATTTTTGTTTTTTTATTGTAAAATGATTAATTAATGTATTTTTGGTTTTATTTTATCTTTATATGTATTGGTGGTAAGACTTGCCTTCTTCCTATTTGTAGATCTGTGTCTAGCTTAGACAGTCAACCGAAACCCCTAGAAATATTGATAGGCACTGAATGAGAACAAACATAGCTAGCTAAAATACAGTGTTTTATTGTATATATTTTTTCATTTTTCTTCTATTATGTTTTGACATCTTAAAAAAATCTTTTTGCCTGGGGAGAGACTACTCCTGCTGGGTCTCGCCAATTCTTAGAGATAGCAAAGGACTCGGTTGGGAGTGTGCCTTTGTTCTGCAGAGTAACCTGTCCAGAGCTATCCCGCCTCTGTCTGGCCTGTCTATTCTAGGAGGCAGTCTTCTTCATTCATCATCCCATGGCTAGGTACAAGACGAGAGGCCACCTGTATAGGCCAAAGACCCTGGAATTATTTGCCACCAGAATTATTCAAACTAGCTAATCCTGAACTGTTGATCCTGCCCTGCCTTGGCTTTCTGCAGAAACTCCAATAAAGGCTTTGGCCTAAGCTCCCTTTCCTTTGTTTCTGTCTCCCACCACTTGACCAAAACATGATACTTCTCCTGTGACTCCCTGTCTAGGACCTGAGAGGATAATAAACTTTGTTTTACTGAGCCTCTTCTTTTTTTTTTTTTTTTTTTTTTAAGATTTTATTTATTTATTTGACAGAGAGAGACACAGTGAGAGAGGGAACACAAGCAGGGGGAGTGGGAGAGGGAGACGCACGCTTCCCACGGAACAGGGAGCGCGATGCGGGGCTCGATCCCAGGACCCCGGGATAATGACCTGAGCCAAAGGCAGATGCTTAACGACTGAGCCACCCAGGCGCCCCTCATGAGCCTCTTCTATGTCCCCTCTCTTGGCTACCCCTGAATGACCATCACATAAAAGAACACAGAGCAAGGGTGTTATAGATAGCTTTATGAGACACTGTATCTGAAATAAGTTATTGTAACTTTTGACATAATGAAGTATACCACAGGAGTTTCAATAACTTTTCTTATTTTTATTTCTTTTCTTCTATATAGTTCATAATTCTTCTTGTTTGATTGCTTTTAAGAATTGTTTTATTGAAAATTCTGCAGGCCTTACGATATATATCAAATAAATATGCAGATTTGAGTGCATCCATCATTTTTATGCTTATTGATTTTCTACTGCTGCTAACTGAAGCATATCATGGAACTTAACTGAGAAATGTAATAATAAGGAACAGATTGTGATGCTCTAACAAAGAGGTCCTAGAATATAGTGGTATTAAGCAAAATAGGTTTTTGTTGTTTTTTTGTTTTTTTCACGTAACACAAACCAGAGGGATAGCACTCGGGGCTGTCAGGGCAATTCTGCATCCTCAGTATATGGCTTCAGTCTCTGTGTATAAGATTGCTCCTTTGGTTGCTGTCTCCCAGCCAGCCAGCCAGCCAGCCAGCCAGCAAGAAGAAGAAAACGGGCCAGGAGAGCACACATTCATTTTTGGAAGTGAGGAGGGACAAACCTTTGCTCATATCTGGAACTTAATCACCTGGCCACACCAAGCTGAAAGAGAGGCTGGAAATGTAGTCTCTAGCTGGACAGCCACTTTAAAACTGAGTCATTCTATTATTATAGAATGGAAGGCTTGGATATTGGCGGGCAACTAAGTTCGTTCTGTAAACATATACATACTTTCTGTAGAACATAGTTTTTTGTAATAATTACCACCCAGATACCACCAAATTGGTAAAACCATCTTCTCAAGTTCAGTATAGCACAAAGTTCTACCAGGAATGTCCTTTGAAATTGGATTAAAACATCAGTTAATTGGAGCCAGTCTGCTTGGAGCCTTGTCTTAACTGGATTCCCTCTACACATACACTCCCTCCCTCTCATTCATGTTATACACACAAAGACATACTTTGCACATCATTTGTTCATGCATGAAACAAACAGTGATTAAAAGCCAAGTGTGTGAGGCTCTGCCTATGTTAGGTAACACAAATGCATTGGTAGTATTGTTTCATCATTGTCATGTTTAAAAATATAATCCTCAGAGTTCAACACAAATATTTAATGTTCAAAAAAAGACGATGCTTTAAGGATTTAGTGCTTTCTGCTCTGACCTAAAAGTAGACATTTTATTGTATAAATGCCAGGAAAAACAGTACTTGTAGAAGAATTTGGTATATTTTGGTTCTGTGGATTTTGTATTTAACCTCACTTCTTGTCCTGTGGATAGTTTTTCCTTGTGTACCTGTGACTAAGCATCATATGCATGGTTGTGAAAAGATGATAATGTCTTGAGGAAATACAAATTCTGTCTTTGAACTCAAAACAGAATTATTCCTTTGTGAGACACCAGTTCCTCAAGATGAAGTTCCTTACTGTATCATTAAATGATTCACTCAGTGCTTACTCGAGGAAGCCTACAATTTCATACATACTGTATTCTTGAAAGTATAGATGAAGGCACATCTAAATGTTGAACTAATTGACTAAAAATATACGTTTTCTGGTTTTTTTTTTTTTTTTTAATATTTATGGGATCAGCGAACACTTGAATGTACAGTCCTCTTGAGTTCCATCCCTGTGCCAGCTCTCATGGGTTAGGAGCCTTATGCTATATAGCATTGGTACAAATCCTTGTTTTTTTAAATCTTTTTTCGTTCATTTTTATAAAATAAGGACAAAATTCAGAAGAGTATTATCGTATTTGTATGAACGAACACTGTTGTGTGTATCTGACACTGAAATTTTGCCTAGTTTTACTGCCATTCATTAGCTACTGTAGAAAAGGAAGTTAGGGGTATTATGGTAGAAAATCACATGTGTGAAAGTTGATGATTGCCTATTCTGTGTTCAGTAGTTATGTGAACAGGGCCAGTTACCATCACAATAAAAAAAAAAAAACAGCTATCATTTTTTCTCATTATAAAAATAATACATGCTTATTGAAACAATGCTGGAAATTCAGAAATCACATTCTGTTTTTTATTCTTTTTACTGTACTTGTGAAGAAACACGTTAATTTATGTATCAGATATTAAATCTTTATTTTGGTTTGTTATTTACCTGTTGTTTGTATATGGTAAATTGTTTTCAACATACAGAGGTTTAACATGTTTTATGCTTACCAGTCTGTATAAAATCTTCTTAACGTTTTCCACTTTTTTAAAATGCTCAGAAAGGCTCCTATATATTGGGTGATTTTTTTTTTTATGATCTATATCTATATTTTAAAATATTCAGAATTTAATTTGGTTTTAAGGTAAGACGTTAATAACCCTTGTTCCCCTCAAAGTAGTTAACTAGTTTTCAGATCCAATTATTGAATAATGTTTCTTTCTTTGTTTCATTTTTAATATATTCCAGATTTTTTCTGTGTTAATATATTTACTAGATTACATATGAGCTCTAATGAGGTTACATCTCATAATAATGAAGGATTTAAAATGAGGTGGTGGGCACCTGGGTGGCTCAGTTGGTTAGGCGACTGCCTTCGGCTCAGGTCATGATCCTGGAGTCCCTGGATCGAGTCCCTCATCGGGCTCCCTGCTCAGCAGGGAGTCTGCTTCTCCCTCTGACCCTCCCGACCCTCCCCCCTCTCATGTGCTCTCTCTCTCAGTCTCTCTCTCTCAAATAAATAAATAAAATCTTTAAAAAAATAAAAATAAAAAAAATAAAATGAGGTGGTGACTGGGAAAGGAATTTTGTATTCCTCTCTTTATATAGGAGTTCTGGTTTTGAGCTTTATTTTAGCATGTGTTTGACTATTGATTTACTTTCTGAGTTGTGTGCTGTATTCCAGCAAAATAATAATCTTTCCATTTTTGTAAGTGGGCTAATGTATTTATTAGTATTACCTTCTACTCTGAATCCGGGTGAAATGGTAAATACATCATTGAGTTGATAAATTTAAGATTTCCTTGTCATTGAGGTTTTTGCTATATAGTTGGAAGCAAAGACTTTTGCTTTATTTAAAGATTTATTTGAGAGAGAGAGAGAGCAAGAGAGAGCACGCATGTGCATGCACAGGAGGAGGTGCAGAGGATGAGGGAGAGGGAGAATCTCAAGGAGACTCCCCACTGAGCGAGGAGCCCAGGGCAGGGCAAGATCATAGGACCCTCAAGAGTTGGATGCTTAACCGACTAAGCCACCCCGGTGCCCCCCGCCTTTTGCTTTATTTAAATATATTATGTGCTTTTTTTTTTTTTTTTCCACCCAGAGTAGAGTTTTACATAATATATCTTTAAAAATTAATTATTGGTAGAATCTGACATTTTTTCTTTCTTTTTCAAGGGAAAAATTTATATACAAATGAATATGTGGCAATTAAACTGGTAAGTTCATGTTTCTCATTTTCCTGTTTTGTCTTTGATGATTAGCTTATATTTTAATTACTCTTCTGTTTTCATATCGTTTATAATTTGACTGTTTACTGGGAAAGTGATATGCATAACTGGGTTTTTTGTTGTTAAGCTGCGAGCATCAGCACGCCCCTCAAGTATGTGAATGTATAGATGTCTGTGTCTTTCTGTGCCACGAAAACTCAGTCCCTTTACTTTGATAGCATTATAGAATTTCATTTTCGAGTTTTGGCACAATTTTTCATTTACAGAAGCTGGCACATTGGCATTTTTAACTATAGAAAAACTAGAAAGCAAAATTTCTCTTAATGATTCAAGCATTTGTACAAAAATGTCCTTAGTATGCAGGATTACATTCTTTGAAAATCTATTTCCAGGTAGCTTCCAAAATCTCTTTTTCTACTGATCTTTTTTATATGGTAATAACTGGCTCTTGTTTGGCCTTCAGGGAATCAGAGATTATTGCTGTGAGTGGAGGGTAGCAGAGAAAGCAAACGCCCATGGGACCTGTCTGTAGTCCTAACTCTGCCAACTATGACAGCTGTAAGGCAGCTCTTCTCTGGAGGAGTTGGGATCCGGGAATTTTTATGAGACCTAACTTTCTTCAGGCACAACTTTTCTTTCTGGCTGGCCAGCCAGGTTTCCCTGAGGTTAAGCACGGCTTGGTTTTTCCAGTCCCCTTGCCATTGTCAGTCTTGCTTCTGCCAAAATAACCACTGTTAATAGGGTAATGTGGGATTAATATAGAAGGAGAGACTATTAGAAGAAGAGGCAACAGAGAGAAGTAGAAAAACTTTCGGGATGAGCTAGAAAACTGTACTCCTTCATTTTAAGTATCTTTGTGATTGTAGACGGAGTTTCGCTGTAACAAATGCTGTTTATTTTCACTGGGAAGTAAAGATGCACAATAGGGTTGTGACTCCACCAGGAGAGACTGGCTGGCTGACAGGTAGTTTGGGACTGGCTTTTGCCTGGATGAGTTCACCATAGTTTTAAGGTCTGCTCCTTGGCTTTATGATAGCAGATCTGTTTAGGTCATCTTTTAAGATTGTCACTGGCAATTAAAGGTGGATTTATGGTAACCATTCGGTTCACACAATCAGTCAAGCTCTCAGAGATGTAAATATTTGGAAGAATTAACTTCTAATTCAAAATGAGGTATTTTACTATTACACATCCACAGTGCCAAAATCAGTATAAACATGTTTGCTTTCTATAGGCTGATCTGCATAGAAAGCAAGTTAAAATGACAGGGTTCTCTTCTGAGCATGAAATCAGAACAAGGGGCGTTAGTTTGTGTGAATCACAATAGGGAGGCCGGGGTTGCAGGCATTGGACAGTGTCTGAAAGGGCATTGCTGACTTTCATTTCTTTGGAATTCTTCCTTTTTCCATGTTCTAGGCCAGCGGTCTAGGATCTAGACATTGTGTGGTGTTGGGAGTGGGGGTGGCCCACAAGGACAGGAATGTGGCCACACCCATATTTGGTGTTATTGCTATAGCAGCCCGCAGTGAGCAGTGCCACTCGGGAGCACGTGCGTGGTGTTGAACTGACAGCCTGAGGCATATCAACCACGGTGTCAAAGCAGGAGCCACTGCTCTAGGCTGACCTGTCCTTGTCTGATTCAGGCATTAATTGGTAACCCTTAGGTCTTGTTATTCTCCGATTTGGGACTTGTTTACCCTGCTTGCACCATTAACGCCTTAGTAAACGTTTAGTATGTCATCTTTCAGTCTTATATATACACACGTGCGTACAACTCTTTTTAGTTTATCTTCATGCCATATCACTATACCCTTAGTGATTGTTTTCCTTCTTTTTTTTATTTCGGACAGTCTCCCTCTGCTCTGATTTGCCCCTTTTTATAAAGCACAGTGATCAGCACTACATATAATAATTGTGGTTTCTTTGTGAAACTGGCAATTTTTTTGGATCTGTGTCTAGTATTTTGAGGCTTAAGTATGATATATAGTGTCACCTTTGCCTTGAGTTCATCCAAAAATATATTGGTAGGACAGAAGACATTTCACATAAACTATTGGGCCATAGTTTGGTACTTAGTTTATTAAATATTTTTGTATATAAAATATAAAATTTCCTTATATATTTTCTTGTTTGTATATATAACATATAACATAATTTTGTTCAGAACCTGCCTTAAAAATAATCACTTGAAAATGTTATGTCTGTCTACCTTCAGTGCCATCTGATTTCTATATTTTGGTACAAATAGGGGCATTTTGATAACAGTGGTGTTCAGAGAGCAGATTTCAGTGACAACTTTCAGTTCTGCTATCTCTTAGAACGGTTTTCACGTTTATTTAATGTTTATCCTAGTTCATGTTGATAGTTTGTTTCTGGGTAATTTGTTAATCTGACCTCAGCTGGTACCCTTATCTGTTGTTGTTTGCACTTATCTAATAACCTGGTGTTCATGAATAATGAAAATGTCAGCCTGTTAGACTTTTGTTATATGGTGGTGTAATAAAATTTTACTGCTAGTAAAATACTGGAATCAAGCTGAACTGACTCACCTAAATTAGACCTGAGTTTGTGTTTTTATCTAGGGAGTTTTAGTGAGTGAATAAGTTATATATTTAATTTCACTGGTGATTGCATAAGTGGGCATCTTTGATTACATTTTATGGTTACATACTTCTGTAGAGTTAAGTGAAGAATTTATAGGTATTATAGCACTCACTATGTGGAAGGCACTGTTTTAAGTCATATATGTAAATGTATGTATATATAGTATAATAATATGCATATATGTATAATGAAAAGGATAAAGTTTTATCCCTCTTTTGTAGAGGAGGGAACTGAGACGTACAGAAAGGTTAAGTAATTTGCCAAAGCCACTCAGCTAGTACGTAGTAGATTTAGGATTCAAACTCAGAACAGTGTAGTTTTAGTGTCTGTGCTTTTAACTATTCTATCCTGCCTCTCAAGAGCTGAGCTCATTGTTTTCTCTTACAATAATGTTTATGACTATAATTGTTCCCCTGGGATTTTACTCATTCCTTATTTGAAGTCTTTGTAATGGGTTATAGTTTTCATTATTAATAGGTCTTGGTATAGATTTGTTTTTAGTTCTTTTGTTTGGGATCCACATTCCTCCTGAGTCTGTAGTTTGTTGTCTTTCATCAGTTCTCAAAGATTCATAGCAATTACTTCTTCAGTTGTTGCTTCTGCTCACTTCTTTCCCTCCTGTCCTCCTGAGACTCTTATCAAATGTCTATTAGATTTTCTCAGTGTATTGTCTAGGTCTCTGATCTTTTTTCTTTTTTTCTGCATTTTCCATTTTTCTTCTTTCATAATGCATTCCGTATAATTTCTATAGAGGCATTCTACATCATTTTCTAGTTCTATAGATGTTTTCCCTTATATCTTCCAGTTTCCAAAGTCTCTCTTCTGTTGTGTTAATTTGCTGGCAGACTGAGTTTGCAAGTTCAATTATTGAAGTCTTAAAATTTTTTGAAGTTCTGTTGATTTTGTTTAAATATTGTTACTTTGTTATACTTTCCTACTGGATCTTGTACAGATTTCCTGTTACTTTGTTAAATAGTTTCTTGCTTTCTACAGATATATTCACACATTTATTGTTTATTACTTATATCTAGAGTCTCTTTTGCTTTTGTTTTTGTTGTTTCTGTGTGTGTGTGTGTGTGTGTGTGTGTGTATGTAAATCTTAAAAACATTATGTTGGGTGAAAAAAGCCAGACACACACATATAAAACATACACTGAATAATGTCATTTATATGAAATCCAACAACAGATGAAACTCATCCAAAGGTGATAAAAGTCAACAAGGGACTGCCTCTCAGGGAAGGATGATGGAAATGTTCTGAAGGTTTTTTTGAGGTGGTGGTTGTGGGAGTATATGTAGTTAACTAAGCTCATGGATGTAATGCTTATGAACTACGTGTTTGATTATAAGCTATACCCTAGTTAAAAAAGATTTTAAAAATATCTTGCTCCTGTCAAAATTTTCATATTTTCATCTTTGTTCTTTCTCCACTTGTCTATGACTTCCCTTTAACCTAGAACCTTTACATGAGAAATACACAGCTCAGAGGTGAATTCTTGGGAACGGGAGAAAAAGAGTAAGGGCCACCGTTTTCCCTAGTCATGAATGTTTGGAGTATAATTTTCTTCAGGGTCAAAGAGTCAAACATATAGATTTCCTTACTGCTTCTTCTAATAGCCAGTTAACCTTATGTACGTTTATGGTATCAGTTGATTTTAATTGAATGTAGAGTTGATTTTTATTTGGATCTAATGTTAGAGAAAGATGCCTAGTAGAATATTAAATTATGAGTTGACACCAAGATTTATAACATTTGGGATTAGGGCCTAGGGATGTTTTAATAATTTAAATATTTTTTGTTATTTTTGTTTATTTTTTAATTAGGAGCCCATGAAATCCAGAGCACCACAGCTGCATTTGGAATACAGATTCTACAAGCAGTTAGGATCTGGAGGTAAAGTCTTATATTAATTTTTAAATTTGTAATAAAATGAATTGTTATCATAATAACTCTTTGGTTTCAAAGAAGAGATTTTAAATTTGGTTAAAATGAATCACTTCTTAAGGCTATGCTTATAAGACATTTCCTTACTAGAGTCTTAATGTTCTCATTTTATTTTATTTTTTAAAGATTTTATTTATTTATATGTCAGAGAGAGAGAGAGGCAGGCAGAGGGAGAAGCAGGGAGCCCGATGCGGGACTCGATTCCGGGACGCTGGGATCATGACCTGAGCCCAAGGCAGACGCTTGACTGATGGAGCCACTCAGGTGTCCCTCTTTTTATTTTAATTATGACATTTTTTGGAGCTTACTGTGTTGGTGCTAATAAGAATGGAGAACATTATGAAAAAAATTTAATTTGAGAATACAAGATGCATATGACTCCTATAGTCTTAGCCTTTTTGGTGATATTATTTATTGAAATACTTTATGACATAGTAGTAGGCTGAAAAATGGCCCCGTAAAAGATATCCATATCATAATCCTTGGAACCTGTAAATTTACCTTTGCAGGTATGATGAAGTTAAAGATCTTGCGATGGGTAGATTATTCTGGATTATCTCGGTATTGCCTAAACACAGTTACAAATGTCCTTGTAGAAGAGAGGCAGAGGGATATTTTATATACACAGAAGAGGAGAAGGCAAAGTGGCTATAAAGGCAGAGATTGGAGTGATAGAGCCGTAAGCAGGGAATGATGGCAGTCACGCAAACCTGGGAGCGGCTTCTAGGATCCTCCCTCAGAACCTTCAGAGGAAACATGCCCCTGCCCACACCTTGGTTCAACCTAACGACACTGATTTCAGATTTCTGGCCTCCAGATCTGTGACGAAATAAATTGCTGTTTTAAGCCACAAGCATGCAGTAATTACATTGGCTGTAGGAAGTTAATACAGGTGAATTTTTTTTTTTTAAGTACAGATGTATTTTTATGTAAACTCTAAAATTAGTGAGAATGGATATTTTTTGCCATTGGAAAAAAACTAATGAGAACATTTCCTATAGTATGTTGCATTGCCTTTATGTGGAAGCCTCTCACAGCTATACTTTTCCTGTTTACTTCTGTTCTGCTAACTGTAATGATTTTGTATGTGTAGTTTCTTATCAGGTAGGGATATTTTGTTTCCCCAGATTTAATAAAATGGAATTTTTTCATGTGTCTTTTTGTAAGCACACATGTTTACATTCTAGTTCATAGAGCTGAGCACTTCTTAATGCATTATTAATTTTGCACGTTCTTTTTTTCTAACAGCATACTTTCCAAATGAGTAGTCACTGTGGGGACAATAAGTTGACATTTTGTATTAATGTTTTTATCACTGTAGGCTTCTTATAATGCACATCTAAGTCTGATACAGATAGCCCTTCAGGAGTTATCAAAATTAACACTGACAACTGAAATTTAAAGGATAGGGGGGATAAAACTAATTATGTGTGAAACCATACATATTAGTTAGAACTAGCAAGTGATAGAAAGTCTGAAGAAACTAAGTTAAAAAAAAAAAGAGTTTATTGGCTCATCTACTGGAAATTCAGAGAAGGGACCTATTTATAAGATATTATTGTACCCAGGATTTCAAATACTGCCATCAGGGACATTCTTGAATTTGTTTCTGTGCTCTGCCTTTGTGTGTGTGTGTGTGTGTGTGTGTGTGTGTGTGTGTGTGTTTATGTGTAAGATTCATTTTCTGGTCGGCCCTTTTTATGAGATGGCAGAGGTAGTTACCAGTAGCCTAACTTAGCAATTGTGCCATTTCTTTTCTTTTTTTTTTCATTAAAGATTTTATTTATTTATTTGACGGAGAGAGAGACAGCGAGAGAGGGAACACAAGCAGGGGGAGTGGGAGAGGGAGAAGCAGGCTTCCCGCGGAGCAGGGAGCCCGATGCGGGGCTCGATCCCAGGACCCTGGGATCATGACCTGAGCCGAAGGCAGACGCTTAACGACTGGGCCACACAGGTGCCCCTCTTTTTCTTCTTTTTTTAAAGATTTTATTTATTTGACAGAGAGAAGGAGCGAGAGCGAGCACAAGCAGGGGGAGTGGCAGAGGGAGAGAGAGAAGCAGACTCCCCGCTGAGCAGGGAGCCTGATGTGGGTCTCGATCCCAGGACCCTGGAATCATGACCTGAGACGAAGGCAGATGCTTAACCGACTGAGCCACCCAGTCATCCCTATAATGTCATTTCTTTCCTGAAAATCTAGCAGAAGTTCTAGGACCAAATCTTACTGTCTTATTTTGTGTCCCGTGCCTTTCCTTGTTTTAATTGCTATGAATGTGATTGCCCAAACTTAGATCTTTTGCTCATCTCAGCAGCTACCTGAAACTCTGGGACTGAGAATGGGGCAAGGTGGTTGCCTATTGGGAAACTGAGGTGTTAATTAGAAGGAAGATTGGATGCTGGGGAGATAAAGATAATAGATTGGTCATTACTTACGTAGTAGAGCTATCGGTTGGAAAAATAGGATTGAACACTTTAATTAGAGAAGAATGAATAAGTCAGTTTAGAGTTTAGGGAGTCATTGAATACCAGAGGTACACTTAACTTTATTATTATATTCTTTGCCTTTTTTAACTTTAAAAGTTATATCAGAGTAGTAATAAAAAGGAAGCCCGCGTCTTTACAACTTGAATGCTGTAGGGCTGCAGTGTTCCACAGTGACAGGGCCCACCATGTAGAAGACAGTCCGTATATATCAGGTGCTCCCCTGTGCTCCATGGCATAGCATTTACGGAGGTCAGAATACGAATGGTATTGCATGGAGCTGACAAAAGTGTGAATAGTTTTGAGTATTTTATGTGAATCATGTGAATTTAGGTTACTATAGTTTTTTATCAATTTTAAATTTTATTTTATTTTATTTTATTTTATTTTATTTTTTTAAAGATTTTATTTATTTATTTGAGAGAGGATGAGAGGAGAGAGAGAGCACATGAGAGGGGGGAGGGTCAGAGGGAGAAGCAGACTCCCTGCTGAGCAGGGAGCCCGATGTGGGACTCGATCCCGGGACTCCAGGATCATGACCTGAGCCGAAGGCAGTCGCTTAACCAACTGAGCCACCCAGGCGCCCTCAATTTTAAATTTTAAAAACATTTTTGAGTGCCCCTGTAAGCTTTGTAGAAAAACAAGAGTTTAGTTGTTTGGGGAGGGACTGATGATTTTAAAATAGTTTGAATTGGGGGCTGCTGGCTGGCTCAGTCAGTAGAGAGCATGTGACTCTTGATCTCAGGGTCCCGAGTTCAAGCCCCACAGTCAGCGTCTAGCCTACTAAAAAAAAAAAAAAAAAGTTTGATTTTGGAATTGATACTTCAAAGGATTATATTTTCAGACTGCTCTTAATCATAAATAAGCCATTCAAAGTAATTTAACTTAAAACTCTCTTAAGGCACTTCAAGTTTTATTTAAGTAGCAGTTTGCTTGTTAGTGTTCTCTTTAAAAATAGGTATAATTGAAGAACCATGAGAGACGATGGACTCTGAAAAACAAACTGAGGGTTCTAGAGGGGAGGGGGGTGGGAGGATGGGTTAGCCTGGTGATGGGTATTGAGGAGGGCACGTTCTGCATGGAGCACTGGGTGTTATGCACAAACAATGAATCATGGAACACTATATCTAAAACTAATGATGTAATGTATGGGGATTAACATAACAATAAAAAAATTAAAAAAAAATAAATAATGACAAGGAGTTGTAAAAATAAAACAGTATAAAGAACATCCAAAAAAAAAAAATAGGTATAATTAATCAATATCCACACTATTTAATGAACTCCTAAGACTTGACCCCAAGATACAGGCAGTCCACTTCAAAAGTGGGCAAAGGGCTTAAATAGACATTTCTCCAAATATATACAGATGGCCAATAAGCACCTGAAAAGATGCTCAGTATCAGTAATCATTAGGAAATGTAAATCAAAACTACAAAGATATACCACTTCATACCCATAGAATGGCTGTTATCAAACAAATGAAAGACAACCAGCAACCAGTAAACAAGTGTTGGTATGAATGTGCATTGCTGGTGGGAATGTAAAATGGTACAGCTGCAGACATTATGGAAAACAGTTCCTCAAAAAAGTTAAACATAGAATTGCCATTTGATCCAGCAATTCCACTTCTTGTTATCTGTACCAGAGATTGCACGCTAGCAGATATTCGTACACCCATGTTCAGAGCAGCATGATTTGCAGTAGTGGGGTGGGAACAACCCAAGTGTCCATCAGTGGATGGATGGATAAACAAAATGTAATCTATACATACAAGGAAATATATTATTCAGTCTTTTTTTTTTTTTTTAAAGATTTTATTTATTTATTTGACACAGAGAGACACAGCGAGAGAGGGAACACAAGCAGGGGGAGTGGGAGAGGGAGAAGCAGGCTTCCCGCAGAGCAGGGAGCCCGATGTGGGGCTCGATCCCAGGACCCTGGGATCATGACCTGAGCCGAAGGCAGACGCTTAACGACTGAGCCACCCAGGCGCCCTTATTCAGTCTTTTTTTTTAAGATTTTATTTATTTGAGAGAGAGAGAGAGAGCACGAGAAAGGGGAGGGTCAGAGGGAGAAGCAGACTCCCTGCTGAGCAGGGAGCCTGATGTGGGGCTCCATCCTGGGACTCCAGGATCATGACCTGAGCTAAAGGCAGATGCTTAACTGACTGAGCCAGCCAGGCGCCCTGAAATATTACTCAGTCTTAAAAAAGAAGGGAAGTTTGGACACATGCTACAATATAGATGAGCCTTGAGGACATTTTGCTAACTAAAATAAGCCTGTCATGAAAGGACAAATACTATGTGATTCCACTTATTTGAGGTACCAAGAGTAGTCAGATTCAGAGAGACAGGCAGCAGAATGGTGGTTGCCAGGGGCTGAGGGGAGAGGGAAATGGGAAAATACTATTTCATGGGTATGGAGTTTCAGTATGAAGTGATGAAAGAGTTCTGGAGATGAGTAGTGGTGATGGTTGCCCAGCAGTGTGAATATTTGCTTCATACCACTGACCTGTACACTTACAAATGGTTAAAATAACACATTTTATATCATGTATGTCTGACCACAATAAAAACAAAAATTAAAAGATGGATTTATTTAGAATTATTTATTGAGCTGTCTGTGAAAACATACATAATTTCTCTAGTTTTGCCTGTCTGGGTTTTGAACCCCCTGTAAGTCCATATGTCTCTCATTCTCTTTCTCTAACTGCTCGGAGAATATCCCTGTTTTCTCTCTCATTTGTTCACTGAATCCGTTCTATACAGACAGTGGGACCGTACAGCTTTAGTGCATAGATGAGGGATTGCCTCTCTCTTACTACTTAGCTTTCCGTAGGATTAGAATATTGTTTTATACCAAGATCACTTTCTGTGGTAGCGAAAATGTAATATACTGAATAGTCTTGTTTTGTCACATCCAGTCAGCATTTCCTGAGTCAAACAAGATCTAGATTTGGGAGTCATCAGCACATAGGTGGTTTCTAAAGCTAAGGGTTGAGATCCCCCAAGGGAGAGTACAGAGCGTGACATGAGAAGAGAAACAGAGACAAAAAGCATGCTGACCATGGTGTTGGGCACAAATGACTTTGTCAGTAACAAAAATCATGATAGCAGTAGTTTACACAAGTGAAAGGGATATTTTGTGAGGAAAAATCAGCAAGGAGTTTTCAGGTAGACAATTGTAGAGTTGATATAGCTGCTCAAAAGTAAGGCATCGGCTCTCTTTAGCTTCCTGCTCCTGTTCTTAGTATGTGGCTTTCATCTTTTTTTTTTTTTTTTTTTTTTTTTAAGATTTTATTTATTTGCGAGAGAGACAATGAGAGACAGAGAGCATGAGAGGGAGGAGGGTCAGAGGGAGAAGCAGACTCCCTGCTGAGCAGGGAGCCCGATGTGGGACTTGATCCCGGGACTCCAGGATCATGACCTGAGCCGAAGGCAGTCGCTTAACCAACTGAGCCACCCAGGCGCCCAGTATGTGGCTTTCATCTTAAGAGCCGGAATTTTTTGAAACCGAAGGGAGGGAGAAAAAGATGAAATTGGTGTCTAAATAAGGATACCTTCCAATTCTTTCTCTCTTGCCTCCATTCTTAAAATTTAGTTATACATGTATGTCCCTAGTGGAATGAGAAATTCTGTATACCTAGACTTTCGCTCCCTCCCTTCTTTTCTCCTTACTTTTCCAGTGATTTTTCTCTCTTCCCAAAGACCTCTTTGCTGAAAACATTAGTTGCCTTTGATTTCGGCCAATTGGGATGATCCCAAAGTTCTGTCATACCATTTAGCATAAAATCCAAATTTCTTTCTTTTTATACTAATCCACTTTTTGGTTGCTCTCAACTTACTGTTCCTTGAAAATATCTTATTTTCATCTGTCTGTATTTCCCTTTGTGGAATGTCTTTCTTTCTCAGTGAATTCCTTCTTTCTTCAGGCCCTAGCTAAATGTCACCCCTTTTGCAATGCATTTCCTGACATTGTTTTGTTTCTTTGCAGAAATGCTTCTTCTTTGACCTGACATTATTTTGAATATATCTTTAGTTTTCTTGTATCATATTATATTACATTATTATTTGCTTATGTCTGTCCCCTCCACTAACATTTGAACTCTTTAAGGGCAGTGAAATGATGTATTCGCTTTTTTATCTTTGAAACTGAGCTGAATGCTTGACAATTGTAGTTCCTTGGTAGATGGTTGAACTGATTTCTTAACTCATTTCTTAAATGAGAAAGACTGTTTTCTCTTACTAGATGTGAAGTTGTGATATATAATATATTCCATTTCAAAATTTCCTATAGTTTTTTTTTTTTTAACTTCTGGGATTGGTGTTGGAAGTTTGATATATCAGTATTATAAAGATTGTTATATTATTAATAAGTTTTTAGTTTATTTCATTTCTGACATAGAAGCATAGCCATACCATTTCAAAAATTTTATTTGTTTTAATTTATTTCATTTGTGTATTATTCTCTAATTAGGCAAATTTAATTCCTCATTTTAGGGATCTGGAAATAGAAGGAAAAAAATCAATAAGTATTTTTTAGAATAACAGAAATGATAAGCCTAGACGATAGCCAGATAGTTATCTAGTTAACTGAACTGTACAGTTCACCATCTAAAAATAATCACTTTCTAGAGAAGCATAGTTTTAATTATTAGAATAATCCGTTTTTTTATTTACTTAAAAAAAGTTTAGTTGAATTGTTGATACTTGATGAGAATGCATGGACTATGTTTTGAAATTTATGGGGTAATTTTCTCTGAAGATCAGTGATTCTGAGTATTGCTTCTTTATGTTAATTCTTCATAGCAGATGGTTTTCATAGGCTCTGCTGGGGAAAACTTTGCAATTATTTATTCCTCAGCATTTCTTTATTAGCTGATAATCTTTCTAACAGAAAGTAAAATACCCTTTCTTTGTCATAAGTTATTGCTTACCAAAGGAAGTAGAATAATCTTTTTTCTGTTATAAATTACTGTTGTTGGCAATCTGCAAATATAGGAGTGATACCAAACACCCTGTTTGAGACCATGCGTATGTTAAATCATTGTTTCTAAGTGAGTGTCTTGGCTTTTTGATGTGCCCTGAACTATGTAGTTCTAAACAATAATTTGATAATAGCAGCAGTGGCTCTTTCTAAAATTATACCTCTCCATGGTATTGCCTTTCAAGAGCTGTTAAAAGAGCTCCTCTCCCTGCCTTGTACTGACCCCTCTGCCTTCTTGGTTTGTGCTTTGTCAAAAAGTCAGGATTTAGGTGTTGCCTCTGTGTTTTGATCTGGTTTACAGACACCTCCATTTTCACATCCCCCTTTTCAAGACAGTTTAGGTCTGTCTGCTAGCTAAATGCGTGTTGGTGATTCCATAATGTATGGAAATTTGATCATACTATTTACTCTAAAGAAAGGTTGTAACAGTACAAACCTTTTAAACCTGGCTATATCCATTTGTTAATATCTAAAGTTCCTTTTATTCATTGAAAAGCCTGAGTTTTTCTGTGTTGAAGAAATTTAAGAAATTCTACTCTTTCTGTGTATCTTATGTCTGTTTGAGAAAGCTGAGAGGAAAATATTGTAAAAACCATGAAAGTGAAGTGAATATACTGATTAGATGTTACCTATTGTATTTTGGTATTAACAAACAATAAAGAATACTGTGTGGATGAACCAGTGGTTAGTGTAGACTTAATCTCAGCTCAGATAACCAACAGTTGATGTAGCAGTTTCTGAGAATTCCCTTTTCTGTCTTAGCTGAATTGCTTTTAGAAGACCTCTTAAGTATACGTAATATTTCTCATTCCTTATGGAGGCCTCTCTGTATGGGAATTTCTGTCAGTTATGCATTGCTGAACTCTTACTAATTTATACATGACTACGTATGTATATTGCTACTTTTTACAAAGTTTTTGTGTTAAAGTCCTTATAGTTGATGGACGATGTGTGCATTTAAAGATGCTATGTGTTATCAATATAAGAAGGAAGGGTTAACTGTTAGTGGTTTTAGTTTGGTTTATATGGTGCAGGTACTAGAATCGTTGTATGTTATGTGGTAATTACAGTATTTTTAGTGAGAAATTAATCACATAAGAATCTTAAATTAAAAAAACCGTACCTTTGAATAGGGTAGGACTAAATGGTGATGGATTTAATTTTCTAAAATGCAGCATCGTTTTTAAATTTCTCTATGTAATCGTAAAAAGATTGGAAGTGTAAAGCCATTAAAAACAGTATGATGATTCCATATTTCATTTTTATTTTTGATTTATTTTGATTTATTTTGATTTAAATATAAAGTAGCACATTGTGAGAAAAAAATTTGCAAACTAGAAGCTTGGGGGTAAAAATGATACAGAGGATTTATTTTTTCCTTAATTAACTAGGCCCAGAGGATAATAACTAAATAATGAATAATATAACATTATATAGCGAATAAAATTTTATTCAATATTCATGCAATATAATATTCAATATTTGATATAATGAACAATACTTGTTTGTAGGTGTTATTTTTTGAATGTTCTCTGAAATTTAAAATAGTCTCAATGTGTAAATAGAATTATCACAGAAAGGACTTTTTTTTTCTTTTTACAGTGGGGTGGCTTTATTTTATTTGGGGTTAATTGGTAGAATTTTATTACTAAATGTGGGTGCTGGAATTTAATGGAACCACTGTTGGCCAAGTCTGGAACTCAGTGCACCTACTTGTTCACATCAGAGCTTGCTGTTCAGCTGGGTCAGCAATTCTCAAACTTTTGAGTCTCAGGATCCTTTTTTACCCTTGAGACTTTTTGAAGATCCAAGAGACCTTTTGTTGTTGTGAGTTATTAGCTGTTGATATTTACCACATGAGAAATTAAAACATAAATATAAAAATGTTGGTATATTAATTCATTTTAAAATAATACTAATATTTTAAAATCACTCTTTTACTAACCATATTTTCCAAGTCAAAAAAATGTGAGAAAAGTGTCCTTATTTTTCAAATTTGCACAGTTCTTTAATGTCTGGCTTACTAGAAAACAGCTAGATTCTCCTTATCTTCTTTGTTCAGTCCGTTGCCATATCACATGTCATGTAACCTCTGGAAAATTCGACTGTTCGCTTGTGAGAGGAGAGTGAAAAGGTAAATGACATCTTAGTGTTATTATAAAAATAATTTTGATGTCATTGACCTCCTAAAGGGTCTCATGGGCCACCACCCCCCCCGCCCTGTGTGTCTCCAGACCACATGTTGAGAACTGCCCAGCTAAGAGTATAAGCATTTATGTTAAAGGTTAAGAACGCCCTAATGTAAAACTTCCTTGGAAAAGAACATAGCCGAGGTGTACTATGTGTATAGTATTTCTAATCAGATTTTAGGTTTTCTGAAGCACATCTGTAAAGTCAAATTTCCTAATCAGAATGTTAATGCTTTTGTTCTAATCCTTCCCATAAGAACAATACCAGACCCGAAAAATGGAATGAAACAACATGATATTATTTCTTTTAATGATAATGTTTAACTATCGCCCAACTCTAAGGAACTCAAGTACTTCAATACCTGGCACAAAGTACTAAGCAGTCTTTAAGAGTGCTTGTTAGACCTCCTGATGTTGTTCTGTGACTTAAATTAATGAATGTCTTGTCACTTAAATGGAAGGCTGAAATATAAAATGAAGTGTTTAATAAAATCAATTTTAGGAGACTAAGGGTGAGATTGTATTTTCAAATAATATATGAATTTTGTATTTTTGCCCATTCTTCAGGTTTCTTGGGGAAAGATATACTTGTCTTGAAGATGAGGGGTGCTAATAAGCAGCCCTGAAAATTAGTGATATTGGAAATCATCAGAACTAACTTTCATAAATTCACAATGGATGGCTCTTTATAGTAGCCTCACAAAGAATTTTAAAACAGTTCAAATTGGGTGCAGTGTAAGTTGATAGTTGAAACTTCACTGGATATAAGACCAAATACAAAGCTTGTTCCTGCTTCTGAGTTGGTTTGCATTCATGGAATTCAGTAGCCAAGTACTTTGATCAAGAGGCATCGGTAATAATGTAACACCTCATTACTCTTCCTTCTAAACCTTCTTTCTGCTTTTCTCTTCTCTTTCGCCCTCTTTTCCTTCATCTCTCCTTCCATAAATCCTCTTCCTGGTGGTCTTGCCTCCCATATTCATATTGGCTGTGGTTGTTTTGTTTTGTTTTTGCTTGGGGTACTCCCTAGCTCCTGTTTGTTAGTTGCAATGTTTCCTAACTCCTAACAATTTAATTTTGTTTGTTCAGTGTTAGAAAACTGCCCAGACTTTCCTGGGAAATGAAATTCTAGTTTGACCTTTACAGTGTTTGCTTTACGTTCTTGATTTTTTAAGAAAAATTATAACTCTTGATTTTATACTTCAGTGACATGAAATTGGTGTTGAAATACATTATTAATACTTACCTAAGAAGTACACTCATTGATTCATAGAACAGTATGTATCTTAAAGAGTCATTTAGGGTTATCCTTTTTTATCCCCCAACGATTTATGCTGAGTCATATTTTAAGGTAAAATTATGTTGCATGATAAAGCTGAAGTATTTTTGTTCAAATTGTAGACTAGTGTTAAATTTACTCGGTAAAATGTAATGCTGTTTATGGAATTTAGCCATCATGAGTAAGGTAGAGATACATAATTTTGAGACACTTTGAAACCATTAAAGAAAGGAAGTTTTTGAGAAAACCGAAACAGTTTTTGTCCCTTTGCTGATCTTTCTCATGGTGTTATTATAGAAACTCAAAGGTATGTTATGTAAATAGCTTGATTGAATGTGCATGTTAGGTACATGGTAATTCTCCTGGCAACGAGTTGGTTTATATGAAATAGAGCAGAGCAGATTTACTTATGCATGCCTTTCCTCATCTGTGAGAAATTGTGTGTGAATAATTATAAATTTCATGTCATGCTTAATAGAGATAGTTTGATAAGAGGAGATTTGAAGGTTGGGTAAAAATTGAAGCTGGCAGCTTGGATGGCAGAACTAGAGTAGAAATTTTTGAAATGCAGCTTTAGAAGAGCTCGAAATGAGGCAGGGTAACCTTTAAATAAGTCTGTTCCTTGTGTTAGTGAGGTGCGCTGGGAAGGCCAGGGAACCCACACACATTATAAGGCCCAGAGTCCTAAGGTATACTTAGCTTTGTTTCTAGGAGCTCCGGAATGAAGCTAATAGTTAATAGGAGTAGCGGTACACCTGTATAATTTTCAATATTTGGGAGAATGTATAAGAAGTACTTGCTCAGTGAGTTAATACATGGATTAAATAAATGTAGTCTAAATCATTTTCCAGTTCAAGATTTTGTTTGTGGTCCCAGAAAAATTTAAAAAATGAGCATTTTATTCCTGGTTGTAAAAATAGCATGTGTTCTTCATAACAATTTGGAAAAGTTTAAAAAGTATAAAAATGGAAGTAGAAATCACCTGTGCTTCCAGTAATCTGTTAGCTTTCTGGTTTTTCCTTCCAGTATCTTTTCGTATGTGTGTTTAATGATTCATTAGAAACTTTTTATTTTAAAAGTAATGTATGGTTGTTGTAAACAACAAAATAGATCACTTCAGACTTACAAGAAGTAAAAACTAGAAGTTTGTCCTTCACAATTTATCTCCACAGGTAGTTAAAGTCTATGTTATGTTCCACAGCGTGGGTATAATATAATTGGTTTTGTTAGTCTGGAGTTGATGAATGTTTAGGTGGTTCCCATTTGGTTTCTTTTTCTTTTTCTTTTCTTTTCTTTTTTCTTTTTTACTGTTACCAACAACAGCTTCAACATAGTTGTATGCATGTTTTTGCTTGTTTTGAAAAGGTTAGGGCAATTTTCCTCCAAAAATGTCCCAATTCACATTTCTCCAACAAGATTTTAACTCACAGCTTTGTTAGTCTAGGCTAATTAATTAACTTTTAAATTGTAAATATCCTTTTGGCACTACACTAAAACTTGACCAGTGGTAGTTTCTTAAAGTTGCAGTATAGAGTTAGAAGCCATACGGAAAAACCTTTTACTATTCTCTCTTATATTAAAATCCATTATACTTTAGATTATTTACCTGTGCATGTTTTTTTTTTTTTAAGATTTTATTTATTTATTTGAAAGAGAGATAGAAAGCACAAGTAGGCAGAGAGGCAGGCACAGAGAGAGGGAGAAGCAGACTCCCCACTGAGCAGGGAGCCCGACGCAGGGTTCGATCGCAGGACCCTGGGACCACGACCTGAGCCTAAGGCAGCCGCTTAACCGACTGAGCCACCCAGGTGCCCCTTACCTGTGCATGGATTTATAAACACATGCCTTAGTCGCTTGGAAAATACTGGTTTACTGAATTAGATTTTCAATTATTGCTATATTTATTACCTAAAATTAAGTCATAATAGTTAATGTCACCACAGTTTATTGGAAAAGGTATTGTATTTTTCTCTTTTTAGTATTGGGAAGCTTTCAAAGGTCATCCTGGCAGATATGAATTTAGCCAAAATCTGATTTTTATGTGAAAGCTTAAATTTTAAAATTTATTATTGGTAACAAATAGGAACAAGTAAATTATTTCACTTTTTCTTAAAGTAACAGACTCTCTTTGTTCATTTTTGAGAATGCTTTTTATTTATTTTTTTTGCTTTATTGCACTGTTGAATAAAAGAGGTGAAAGTGGATATCCTTGTCTTGTTCCCAGTCATAAATGGAAAGCATTCATTCTTTCACCGTTAATATGATGTTAGTTGTCAGTTTCTCATAGAGGCCCTTTACCAGGTTGAAGAAGTTACCTTCAATTCCAGATTTGCTGAGAGTTAATGTCACACATGCTTTTTCAGTATCTATTAAGATGATGTCATGGTTTTTCATATTTATTCTGTTACTGTGGTGAATTGCATTGGTGGATATTTGGATGTTAACATAAACTTGCATTCCTGGGTTAAATTATCCTTGATCATGGTGTCTTGTCCACCCTTAATCCATAATGTCCCACCCTGTGCATAAGGATGTAGTGGATATTCTGTAAGCATTCATTGAATTACTTAAGACAGTGAAAGTTCTTAAATGATTTTGTTTTTGGAAACCTTTGAAAACATTTGAATAAATCTGTCATTTTTATTTTTTTTAAAGATTTTATTTATTTATTTGTCAGACACAGAGAGAGAGAGAGAGAGAGAGAGAGAGTGTGCACAAGCAGGGGGAGGGGCAGAGGAAGAAGCAGATTCCCAGCCAAGCAAGGAGCCTGATGTGGGACTCGATCCCAGGACCCCAGGATTGTGATCTGAGCCGAAGGCAGATGCACTTAACTGACTGAGCCACCCAGGCGTCCCTAAATCAGTCATTTAATCAACCAAAGTATATTGCTGCCTTATTGAGAGGTCATTTCACAACAACTGGAATACAGATAGTGACTCAGAAGGAAGTCAAAAAGCCCTTTGACAGTCCTTTCATGGAAGAACCTCAGAACCTGTTTATTTTTACATTCCATATATAGTTCTAACAAGCTTGATGATCTGGTTTGCTTGCATCCTACAGATCAGAAGCAATAAACTAAAGAGTAGAAGTGAGTTATTAGACATTGCTAAATTAACAGCATGAAAATTAACTTTCAGTGGTAGAGTGGGGAAAACAAGGCATTGTGGAAATAATTTTAAAAACTTAGTAGCTGAGAAGTTTTAATGTCTTAATTGCAGCTCCAGGCTCTTAATAGCATAATAAAAGCAGTGTATAGCACAATAAAAGTAGTATTTCAAAGTTGGAATAACTTTCGTGAGCTTCTCATTCACTATTTCTGAACTTTTTTTTTTTTTTACTTTTACATGTGTGAGGGGTAGATCTGACACATGGATGCAAGACAGGCTCTGATAAGAGTGGCTTACACTAAAATAGTGATACCCTGTGATGAAGGGAAGTACAGTGTGTGTGTGTGTGTGTGTGGTGGGGTGTGCAGACATACACACATGGAGGGGTTGGACGGGAATCTCTTTCTGGGGAGGGGGATCATGTATGGAGTTTGAACTTGTCCCCTTTTCCCCACCCGCACCATGATTTATTATCTTGCCTTCCCATCCCCAGATGTCCTGCTGCCTCACTCATTCACATTTGAGGAAAACTGGTCTTATCTAAACTACTAATATTATGGAGAAGCAAACTGAAATGTATTTAAAAAAGAATAGGACAGTTTAGAAAAGAATAAGAAAGTTTTATCTTGAGAGAGTCTTTTCCCTTCTTTTTTTTTTTTATAGATTTTATTTATTTATTTGACAGAGAGAGATAAAGCGAGAGAAGGAACACAAGCAGGGGGAGTGGGAGAGGGAGAAGCAGGCTTCCCGCTGAGCAGGGAGCCCGATGCAGGGCTCGATCCCAGGACCCTGGGATCATGACCTGAGCCGAAGGCAGATGCTTAATGACTGAGCCACCCAGGTGCCCAAGTCTTTTCCCTTCTAAAATTACTAAAAACAAACTAGCAAGCAGGAAAAAAAATCACTTGGAAGTAAAAGTGAGACATTGAAGATGGAAGAAGTTTACTTGGTACAAATGAATAAATAAATGTATTGTTAAGATAAATTGATCACTGATGATATGTTAGTTTATTGTGAAACTCTTAGTTCTAAAAATCAAATACAGATGATTTCTGTGCATTTAGACTTCATATTTGGAGTTCGTATTATTTTATATTATCATATAATAAATTACTTAGTATTTAGTGGCATAGTGCAAGAGATTTCCTTATCTCCCAATTTCCATGGGCCAGGACTCCAGGGATGGGTGAACTGGGTCTTCTGTTGAGGGTTTTGCCAGGCTGTAATCAAGGTGTAAGCCTGGACTAGAGTCTGGCTTGAGGCTCAGAGTCCTTGCTCACTGGTTATTTCCAGAGTTCAGTTCCTTACGGCTATGGGATTGAGGCCCTCAGTTCCTAGAGCCTGCCCACCATTCCAGGGCATGTGGCGTCTTCTACGACAGGACAGTTTGCTTCTTAAAAATCAACAAGAGAGCTTCTCTGCTGCTTTGAATATCTTTGACTTGTAGACCCTCTTTTTTAAAGGGCTTACCTGTTAGATCAGGCCCACTGATGGGGCCTTAATTACATCACCTTTGTCACATAACGTAACCTAATCACAAGAGTGAAATCTGGGGTCTTACCTGCACTCACGGGGAGGGAATTGTATGGCGTGTGTACACCAGAGGACGGGAATCTTGGAGGGTGATGCTAGCATTATGCCTCCCTCAGACTTACTCAAGAGAGGAGCGACTTCTTTGTTAAAAAAAAAAAAAAAAAGTGAATCTTTCCAGTGCAGCAAGTGTTTCTGTAGGCCATGGAAATAGGAGGCTAAAAGGCCCCGTTCCTGTCTCTGGTGAGGTGTTGGAGACCAACACGGAAGCACTGTCTGTGATGTCGTTCGGTAATGCAGCTGCAGGACAGGTGTAACCAGGCTGACCTGTGAACATGAAAAAGGTACAGGGAGGGAGAAGGTTGGCTCAGGAAAAGTTCATTGTGTGTATGGAAGAAGTGCAAATACTGCCGCACTTCTTAAAAAGACAAAAATATTTCTTAAATTGCTTATTAATTTTTAGGAAGAAAAGTTGGATATTTAAGATGAGGAAATGATTAAAATCCTTTTTCTTTCCCCTCAGATGGTATACCTCAAGTTTACTATTTTGGCCCTTGTGGTAAATACAACGCCATGGTGCTCGAACTGCTGGGACCTAGTTTGGAAGATTTGTTTGATTTATGTGACAGGACGTTTTCTCTTAAGACAGTTCTCATGATCGCTATCCAGCTGGTAAGTCAAGCAGAAGGTTCTGAAACTGTTTGAACGGTTGTATGGTTCTTTTGGTCACACAATTATATTGAAAGTTTCAAGTTTTGTGATGTTACCTTTACAGAACATTTGATCTAATGAAGTTTCTATTAGGTTGCATAGAACTTAAAATAACTGAGCCAGCTGTATTTTATTTCAGTGAAAGAATTAATACCTTACTGCTTTAAGATCAGAATGTTCTCAAGTTTGAGAATTGTTTCTAGCCCTGTTTTCATATAGAAGATGAATGCTTAGAAAAGAGAACCCTCAGAAACATGGATTTATAATGTTAGTAATAAATTCTAATGGCCTAGAAAAAGAAGAAACAATGAGGGAGTCATAAAATATTTAAATTTCAGGAAACCAATGGGGAAACAACTTAGAGGATGATTTAAGGCAGTTTTGAAATCTCTGCCAATAGTATGTTGCAAAATCTTAAAGTTGTTTTTCTCCATTGACTCATTAATTCCACCTCTACAGATATATCCAGTGGAACTCTTCACATACACTTAAAGTTTTTTGTGCAAGGATGTTTATCATAACATGGGAAACAACCCAAATATAGAGAAATTACAGCATTAGTTGAGTAAATTATTGATAGCCATAAAATAATATGTAGCCATTAAAAAGTGTGTATTAAAAGAATGTCCTATAACCTGGAAAATGCTCAACATATATCATTAATGAAAAATATGGGTCATAGAAATACTGTATATTATGATCCAGAATTTGTTAACAAACGAAAATGGCCTAAGTGACTGTATGTGTACATTGTGTTGTCAACCATTATTATGGCTAAATGAAGCAATTTTGTTTTCTTGTTTGTAATGTCCTATGTTGTGATATTTTGTACAATGAACATTATTTGAGAATGTGTAAAAGAATTGGTGAAAATGTACTATATTAAAATTAAAATGGTCTTCCAAAATTTTCTGGTTTTAAGATCTTTTAAAATGTTTAATACCTAAGGAAAGATATAAGTAAGTTATAAAAAGGAAAAAGAAAGATATCCTGAAGGGTACTGTGTTGTTTTTATTTAACAGTTTAGACTGTAAGTTTCTTTAATATAACTGTAACAGTTGCTCGATGATTGAATTGATAAGGAACAAATGGTGACTTTATGAATATGTCTCAGTTCAAGACTTGGTATTAGTAAATAAAGCTTTTTGATTGTCTGAGGTGGCATCTGTAAGTGCTGTCTGCATCCGGCTCACTGGTATGAAAGGAATTCATGAAATTCAAATACTTTCTTTTATAAGTGACCATTACAGTGAAAGCAAAGACCTTTGGTCATAATTGGATATATTTTTGAGAAACTGTAGACTGATTATTATGTTACTTTTAAAGGGCTGAAACAGTTTCTAATTATTTTCTTCTTTATGTTGTTTATGAGAATTTTGTCGTGTCTCTATCGTGCTTTTTTATGCTAGTGACAGCCTAAAATAGAACTTTCTTTCTTTCTTTTCTTTTTTTATTTTTTTTGTGAATCAAGATCTCTCGCATGGAATATGTCCACTCAAAGAACTTGATATACAGAGATGTAAAGCCTGAGAACTTCTTAATAGGACGACCAGGAAACAAAACCCAGCAAGTTATTCATATTATAGATTTTGGTTTGGCAAAGGAATATATTGATCCGGAGACAAAGAAACACATACCATACAGAGAACACAAGAGCCTTACAGGAACAGCTAGATATATGAGCATAAACACACATTTAGGAAAAGGTATGTGTACCTTTCATAAGTACAGAAATTTGAATTCAGTAACTATGCTAACAGTGTGAGTTTTTATTTGTTATTATGGTTCAATTTTGGTTGGTTACAGTTGCTTCTGTTGTAATCTTTATTAATCACATCTAGCTAGAGTTTACTTTGATTTATATTTAATACAATTCTTTTAAAATAAGTTGCTCTAGAGTAAATGAATGACAGATATCCTCATATTCACTCTGTCCTTTGTTTTATATGACAACTTGAAATGTTCAACTTTGATACAGTTAGGCTGATACATATGATTTTAATTAAAAGATATGAGAGAATACTTAATTTTTTAACTGCATTTAGTGTGTGTGAAGATTTTTGAGACTGTGGCTTTTTGATACAGCCATTTTTTGACATGTACATTTAATGCTGGGAGTACATACATTAGTGGTTTTGTTTACTC
Organism: Phoca vitulina; assembly: GCF_004348235.1. Classification (NCBI taxonomy): domain Eukaryota; kingdom Metazoa; phylum Chordata; class Mammalia; order Carnivora; family Phocidae; genus Phoca; species Phoca vitulina. The sequence goes on along the minus strand of NW_022589735.1, from coordinate 15,054,057 downwards.
TGTAGTAACTATATAATTTGGGGCAAATTATTTAACTTTTTTAAGGGGGTTCCTTATAAAATAATATCAACCTCACAGGGTTTCTTACAGCTTTTTTTTTTTTTCCCCTGTCCAGGATCCATTCTAGGAACATAGATTTCATTTATTTGTCACATCTCTTTAGTCTCTTTTTATCTGGAACACTCCTTTACCTTTCTTTTTTTTTTTGGGTCCTTTACCTTTCTTCATGGTTCATGACCTTTATATTTTTGTGGAGTACCTATGGGCTATTTTGTAGAATATCTTCAATTTGAGTCTGTCTCATAATTTCTTCATGATTATATTTGTGCATTTGTAGCACAAAATCACAAGTGATGTGTTGTCAGTGCATCATGTCAGGAGGCATAGGATGTCAATTGGTTGCATGTAGTTTTGATCCCTTGCTTAGTGTAGTGTCTGCTAAGTTCCTCCACCTACAAGTTTTCTATTTTCCCTTTGCAATTCAAGAATATTTTGTAAGTGGATTTGTGAGATTATGTGAATAAAAATATGTTGTTCCTCATCAAATTTTACCCACTAGATTTAGTTAGCATCCATTGATGATTTTCTAATTCATCATTCCTTGTGTATTTATTAATAATCTAATGTAAGCAAAAGCTTTTTCTTCTTTTCCCATTTATTGACTAAAGTCAGTTTGGACTCATGGATTCTTACTGAAAGTAGTATAGTTTATTACTGTCATTATTTATTTTGATACGTTGTCCTAGATTTGGCCATTGGTTCCTCCATCAAGCTGGCTACTCTGTCCTTTTGGCTTATTCTCATGATTCTTTGAGAACTTTACTTTCTGGAGCTACAAGTTGTTCCAGATTCATCTTGTAGTTTCTCTGCTCTAGCCCAGAAACAGACATTTCTCCGTTTCCCTGGGTCCTTTTATTGGATAATGTTATGTAGAAAGTAAGATTTGGGCACTGGGTGTACTCACTGCTACTGGTGTGTTACTGCTTCTAGGCCCCTTCTGCAGCAGAACTACGAAATGCATGTGTGTATGTGAATCACATGTCCACACATACATACACATGCAAACTGCATATGTACACATATATTAATACTATCCACTAAGAATCATGAGTTGATTATGATACTTTTAATTTCATTCTAAGACCACAAAGTAGTATCCCCGTTTCCATATGTGTAATTCCCTTCTCTTCTCTATTTATGTTTTTCTTTGCCAACAGTGAGAAATCTGGCTACCACTACTCTATTTACTCATTGTTAGAAGCCTAGGATCCTCAGAATGTCATTTCAGAATTGGTAACTAAGAGCAGTATGTAAAGCAAGCTTACTAGAATTGACAGTATTTATAATTCTTATTTTATTGAAAGGTTCATTTTTTAAAATGAAATAAAATTTACATTGAGTAAAGTTTACAACATTTGAGTATGTAATTTGTGATTTTTTGACATATGTACACATGTGGGTAGCCCACAACCCTGTCAAGATTTACATTATCATCCCCTAGACTTCATTCTTGCTTTCTCCCCACTTTCTCCAAAAGTAACCATTGATGTGATTTCTATCACCATAGATTAATTTTGCTGATTCTGTTACTTCATATAAATGGAATCATCTGGCTTCTTTTGCTCAGTATGAGATTATTGTTTGTTTTTCAAGAATCGGTAATTTGTTTTTGTTTTTGATTTTTTTTTTCTTTTTCTTTTTTAGAGAAGGGGGAGGGGTAGTGGGAGGAGGGGAGAGAGTGAGAGAATCTTAAGCAGGCTCCACACCCAGCACGGAGCCTGACGTGGGGCTTGATCTCATGACTCCGAGATTATGACCTGAGCTGAGATCATGACCTGAGCCGAGATCAAGAGTTGGACAGGACACTCAACTGACTGAGCCACCCAGGGGCCCCAGTAATTTGTTTCTTTTTGAGGCTCAGTAGTATTCCATTGCACAAATACACCACACAAGTTTTTATTTATTCTAATGTTGATGAACATTTTGATTATTAACAGTGTTTTACTATTAGGAATTTTTAAATCTTTCAGTGGGCATATGTTTTTAGTTCTTTTGGGTAAATACCTAAAATTGGAATTGCTGTTGGGTCATATGGTAGGTATTGTTTAACTTCATAGGAAACCGCCCATCAGTGCCCCAAAGCATTCTTAACCATTTTCTGTTTCCACCAGCAGTGAATGAGAGTTGTCTGTTTCACAGTCTTGACAACATTTGGAGTTGTCATTCTTTTTCATTCTAGCTGTTGTAGTAGATATGTAGTAGTTTCTCTTCTGAGCACTGTTACTTGTGCTTACTGACCATTTGTATATCTTTTATGACATGTGTGTCATTTAATTGTTGATTTGTAGAAATTCTTTATATATTCTGGATATAAATTCTTTCCCAAATATATGTACTGTGAATAGATTCTTCTAGTCTGTGGCTTACCTACTCATTTTCTTAGTGGTGTCAATAGATGTGCAAAAGTTGTAAATATTTGTGAAATCAGTTATTTATCAGTTTTTTTGTTTTATGATTACTACTTTTTGAAGCCTAAGAAATCTTTGTCCCCAGGAGATGAAAGACGTTTTATGTTTTCTTCTACCGTCTACAATTAATTTTTATATGGTGTGAATTAGGGATTGAGATTCTTTTTATGATACCATATTCTTTCCCATTGAGTTACCTCTTTGCTTTTCTAAAATAATCAGTTCTAGGTTATGTTTATAGTAGTTGATTCTTAAGTCTTAAACCATGGTCAGTTTTCATATCGGAGAAAGTCAAACTTTATTTTCTGCTTTTAGATTCCATCCCTGACATCTCACTCACAAGGAAGAATAGACAGAAATGTAAACCAGTCAGTACTTACCCATCATCACTGCTTAAGCGTACCTTGCAGCATAGTCACTTTTTGTTCAAGACCTTAGCAGTCATCTCACCCAGGCTTCAACTCCTGGTCATGGCTTCTTCTCTGACCATTCTTCCCAGACTTACCTGCTACATATGGCATGTCCGTGCTTCTTCCTCTCAGTCAGAACTAATAGCACTTGCTCACTAATAGCATTTTCCCTGACAGCTCCTGATAGTAGAGCCATGGTATTTTTTTCTCCTCAGCTGTCTGAAACACCTGAAAAATGTAAATCTGCCTTACTTTAAGAAAAGTAAGTTTCAAATATCTAAAATTAGTTGCATTCAGGTAGTGTTTGTGGGGGGAGTGCCTTTCAATAGCAAACTTTCATGATAGATTTAGAATTAGATTGAGTAGATACACAACTTTCAGAATTGTGTCTTCTGTTGAAATCAGGCATACCTGTATTTATATGAACAGTGTCTGTGAGACATTTTCATTTCATGGTAGTTGTTAACAGACTATTTCATAACAACTAACAAAGGTTCACCACCATTTTATTGTGAGACATGAAGTCACGACTTCCTTATGGCCCGATGTTTTTTTATCTGAACAATGGTAAATGTAACAGCATTCTATTTGTAGAAATGGCAAAGCGAATCTGATACGTTTGTCCTTGTTAGGAAAAGCCTTCAGAGCTTGGGAAATGGCATTTAACTGTTACAGTAATCTCTTTTTGCTCCTTTTTCAGGAAGAAAACAAACAAACAAAACATTTCTTTGGCAAGTATTGCAAAGAACAAAAGCTTTAATCCTTACTTTCTCCTATTTACAGAAGCCCTGCTTCTCAATTTTTATGTAGTACTTGGGAAGTAGATGGGCAGTATTAACAGAGAGAAAATTTGTTTCCCAGATTACATGATTTCCTGTTTTTTAAGAAATTAAGAGTAAGCTAAAGTCACATGAGTTTAAGTGGTGAAGAGTTTAAGCATTTTTATAAGTGAGGTGGCTGTGAACATGGGCTTATTAGTGATGTTTTGAGTTTAAAGCAGCTTTATGAGGAGTCAGGAACAGATAGAAAAGAAAAAGTAGTGAAAATGGGATCTTTTAGTGGTGATTTTATTTTGCGTATATATTTTTTCCTTTCCGCTTTGCCTGGACTTTGGTGATTACTCTTTTAAGAGGAATTAAAGCCTTCTTATTCATTCATTTACTCTTGTGCATTCAAGGACTTTCTACACACATGAGCATTTCAAAAGAGAATTTGGCCAGACAGACCTTTGTGCAGGTTTGTAAGTATTTTTCTTTTGTGGAGATTGTGCACTGTATTGGATTTAAAAAGGAAAAAGCTAGAAGAATAGTGTAAAATCACAGTGTGGATTTTAGCACCTTTATTCCTGTGGTATATATATATCTGTTGATGTTCACTGGACGATTAATGTTAAGGCAGATGTCGTGATTCATTTGTGTACCTCTTATAACTTCTTAAGTCACTGTTCAAAGTGAAATCTTAACTAAAGCTGTGTATGACGTGGATTTCTGTGGTCTGCTGTAGTGGAAGCCTTCTTTTATTATGTTGAAATATTATTTTAAACTGTATCTGCTTGAGTGTCCTATTTTTAATATCTTTTTCAAGACTTTTTTTTTTTTTTTTTGGGTCAACTGCTTTGAACCTCATTTTATAATCTTCCTTTGGATCACTTTTTTTTTCCTTTCATGAAAAAACTCTTCTTGTTGAAGTCATTTGAAATAAATACTCTGCATTTCTCTTTACTAAGGAGCATTAGAATTGTCTTTTTTTAAAATTAATATTGAGTATTCATGAACTAAGAGACTAGGATTTGAGGAATAAACTGCCAGTTGCTTTGTAAGTGTTAATAGAAATCTGTGTTGCATTGAAAAATAACATTTCAAGCCTCTAAGTGGTAAGCTTTCTGAATAGGGTGAAGGGATCATAGAATTTATGGTTTTACAAAAATGCCTTCTTTCTGTGCTGTGATTCGTATAATTTCTAAGTTAATTGCCCAAATTCCTGAGGACAGCTCTTAGACTCCCAAACAGCTTCTTAGCAGTTTAAAAACATGTATTTACATTTTATAATTACATTTTAACAGTTTAAAAATGAATTGCACAATTCCTCGCTTTCTTAAACAAAATATGATGAGCATAATTTACATTTTCTGCATGATTCAGCTTCGTAAGTTTTGTATGTTTACTATTATATAGTGATATCCTCAAGTTTAATTGGAGAATGTTAGGATGTATACCTTGATCTAAATAAGTTTAGAGAAAATGCATTTAAATAGTAGTGCTATTTTTAAATGTAATTTTTTAGAACAGTTTTTGATTCATAGCAAAATTAGGCCGAAGGTACAGAGATTTCCCTTATACTCCCTGCCCCCACACAGGCAGCACCACCCCCACTGTCAACATCCCTCACCAGAGTGGTACATTTGGTACAAGTGATGAATCTACACTGACACATCATTATCATCTAGAGTCTATAGTTTACTTTATGGTTTACTCTTGGTATTGCACATTCTATGGGTTTGGATACATTTATAATGACATGTATCAACCATTATAGTATTATACAGGAGAGTTTCACTTCCCTGGGCATCCTCTATGCCCCACCTGATCATCCCTCCCTTTCCACCTCTCTCCTTCCAAACTCCTGGCAACCACTGGTCTTTTTATTGTCTCCATAGTTTTGCCTTTTCCAAAAACCATATAGTTTGAAATAAACAATATGTAGCCTTTTCAGACTGGCTTCTTTTACTTGATTATATGCATTTAAGGTTTCTCCGTGTTTTTCCATGGCTTGATAGCTCATTTCTTTTTAGTGCTGAATAATATTCCATTGTCTGGATGTACCACAGTTTATTTACCCATTCACCTACTGAAGGGCATCTTGGTTGCCTCCAAGTTTTGGCAGTTATGAATAAGGCTGCTATAAACATCCACGTGCAGGTTTTTGTGGGATCTAAGTTTTCAACTCCTTTGGGTAAATACCAAGGACAATGCTGGATCATATGTTAAATGTATGTTGTAAGAAGCCCCTAAACTGTCTTCCAGAGTGGCTATACCATTTTGCATTCCCACCACCAAGGAATGAGAGCTCCTCTTGCTCCACATTCTTTTTTTTTTTTTTTTTTTTTTAAGATTATTTATTTATTTATTTATTTGACAGAGAGAGAGACACAGTGAGAGCAGGATCACAAGCAGGGGGAGAGTTAGAGGGAGAAACAGGCTTCCCGCAGAGCAGGGAGCCCGATGTGGGGCTCGATCCCAGGACCCTGGGATCATGACCTCAGCCGAAGGCAGACGCTTAACGACTGAGCCACCCAGGCGCCCCTTGCTCCACATTCTTGCCAGCACTAGGGATTGTTAACGTTTTAGATTTCCACCATCCCAATAGGTGTGTAGTTCTTTTAGGATTCCTGGAATGAATTCCTGTGTAGAGAAGGACTTTTCCCCTCCACAACACCAAGTACTTCTCAGACACAAGCAGTGTGTCTGAAAATTCAACTTAAATTCTGACACTCTCTGCCTGGAGATAGCATCAGATCCCAAGGTTAAGGATTCCATCCTACAAGACTGCTCTCCACCCCCTATTTCAGATAACACTTGCAAATTCTAGGCTGTTACCTGTGCTTCTAACTGATCATGTACAGATTAGAGGCTCCACCTACCTCCTCCTTAAGTTCAGTTTATTTGCTAAAGTGGTTTTGTAGACTCAGGGAAGCACTTACTTAGGTTTACGAGTTTATTACAGGACATGATGAAGGATACAAATCAACAGTCAGATGTAGGATGAGATCCCAAACAAAGGAACTTCTGTCCTTGTGCAGCTTGGGCCCTGGCTTGGTGATATATGCAAGTGTTCTGGTTCCCCAAGTGTGGAAGCTCTCCCAAAAGGGCCAAAAAGCTGTCCTCTTGGGTTTTATGGGGGCTTCATTACATACTCATGATTGATTAATGCATTGGCCATTGGCTAATTCAACCTCCAGCCTCTCTTCCCTTCCTGGAGGTTGTGGGATGGGACTGAAAGTTCCAACCCTCTAATCATATGGTTGGTCTCCCTGGCAACCAGCCCCTGACCTTGGGTGGGTTCAAGATTCACCTTCATTAGTAACAAGACACCCATTTCACCTTTATGGCTCTGACGTGTTTTTAAGAACTGTGGCTAAAGACTGAATATATCTTGAGAAATATATTCTGGTCATCTGACCAAATATATATTTCTTGTAAATCATTATGTCACAGTAGTGTTATCTCATTGTTGTTTTAATTTGTGTTTCCTGATGACATAGGATGTGTAGCATCTTTTCATATGCTTACTTGTCATTTATGTATCTTCTTTTGCGAGGTGTTTTTTAAGGTCTTTGGCCCATTTTTAATCAGGTTGTTTGTTTTATTATTGTTGATTTTAAGAGTTCTTTGTATATTTTGGATAATAGTTCTTTATGAGATGTGTCTTTTGCAAATATTTTCTCCCAGTCTGTGACTTACCTTTTTGTTCTCTTGACGGTGTCTTTAGCAGGGCACAAGTTTTAATTTTAATGAAGTCCAGCTCATCAGTTCTTTCTTTCAAAGGTCATGCCTGATGTGTTACATCTAAAAAGTCATCTCGAAACCCATGGTCATCTAGATTTTCTTCTATGTTATATTCCAGGATTTTTATAATTTTGCATTTGACAGGTATTTGATCCATTTTGGTTTATTTTTGTAAAGGGTGTAAGATCTGTGTCTAGATTCATTTTTATACATATTGATATCCAGTTGTTTGACTGCCGTTTGTTGAAAAAACTTAACTTTGCTCCATTGTATTGCTCGTTTGTCAAGGTGAATATATTTATGTGGGTCTATTTCTTGGCTTTCTATTCTGTTCATTGATTTGTCTGTTTTTTCACAAGTACTACAGTGTGTCAATTACTGTAGGTTTATAGTTAGTCTGAGAGTAGTTATTTTTTAATAGTTTTTTTTTGTATTTAAATGTCTCGTAGCGTACTGTTTGTTACCATGTGTAGTACTGTTGCTAGCAGGACTCTGCTGTTCTCTTCTTTTGATTTGCTTCTCTTGATAGCCAAATGTATTGGATTTTATCTAAATTAAGAGAACTGGATTTCAAGAGGACTTCTTTAGGAATCAGATGAATGCATGTGCTAGGTTCCATTGCTCAGAAAACTTTTTTTCTTTATGCATTCTTGTTATTGCTAGATTGGGTATCTGGATTGTTGAGTTGTTGCTGCACATTGTCTTGCATAATTGTGCTTTTTCTTTTCCTAAATAGGTTTGTATTTTTATTTAACAAAAACCATCTTAATTATGTAATTTTGAAAAATGTAAATGAGCTCAGTGAATCTTGAAGAAGAGTTTTTTTTTTGTTGGGTGTTGGGGAAAAATAATTGTCAACATTTTAGTAGGAAATATAAAATGAAATCTTTGCTTGTAGTAATTTTTATTTTTTTATTTTTTGGTTTATATATAAAGAATGATTTCAGGGAGGGGTTTTTTTTTGTTGGTTTTTTTGAGCTCTCTTGTCATGCCTATATTTAGTTTTAAGTAACATGTCTTTTGGACTCATTGTTTTTCATTTTTGTAGGAAAATGCAGTAATGAGCTTATTTTTTGCAAATACATATGTGTATATTAGAAAGTTTTCTGCTTCTCAGCGTTTGATTGATTTTTTTTTTTTGACAGGGCTAAATTTGAGTTAATGAGAAAGGGAATTTTTTTCTCTTTCTGAAAGTTGAATTGAAATTCAGTCAAAACAAACAGATCTAGCTGTGTGAGGAATAAAGTCAGTTTTAAAAAAGGGAAAATAATGTTGAGACAAGGAGTAGAAAAGCATTGCAGAAGGTGTACAATAAACATTTGATTAATTGGTTCTACTTTGCTTTTAGAAATGAAAAAGCGCATACATATATGGTTTAGACGTCTGCCTTTCTCTTTTAGGTGCATAGTTCTGGGCTAGTCTCTTAACCTTTCTGAGCCTTTGTTTTCTTATTTGGGTTTACCGTTGCTTTAAGTGTAGCTAGAATTTTAAATGATCATCAATATGACACACTGACCCATACTAGGCTCCTAATATGTGCTGGTTGTATGTATTTTATGTGATACATATACATTTTTTTTTTTTGATGTAGTGTTCCATGATTCATTGTTTGCGTATAACACCCAGTGCTCCATGCAGTATGTGCCCTCCTTAATAACCATCACCAGGCTGACCCATCCCCCCACCCCTGTCCCCTCTAGAACCCTCAGTTTGTTTCTCAGAGTCCATAGTCTCTCATGGTTCGTCTCCCCCTCCAATTTCCCCCCCTTCATTTTTCCCTTCTTACTATCTTCTTCTTCTTTTTTGTTTTTTAACATATAATATATTATTTGTTTCAGAGGTACAGGTCTGTGATTCATCAGTCTTACACAATTCACAGCACTCACCATAGCACATACCGTCCCCAATGTCCATCACCCAGCCACCCCATCCCTCCCACCTCCACCACTCCAGCAACCCTCAGTTTGTTTCCTGAGATTAAGAGTCTCTTATGGTTTGTCTCCCTCTCTGGTTTCATCTTGTTTCATTTTTTCCTCCCTTCCCCTATGATCCTCTGTCTTGTTTCTCAAATTCCTTTTATCAGTGAGACCATATGATACTTGTCTTTCTCTGATTGATTTATTTCGCTTAGCATAATACCCTCTAGTTCCATCCACGTCGTTGCAAATGGCAAGATTTTTTTTTTGATGGCTGCATAATATTACATTGTATATATACACCACATCTTCTTTATCCATTCATCTGTTGATGGACATCTAGGCTCTTTCCATAGTTTGGCTATTGTGGACATTGCTGCTATAAACATTGGGGTGCACGTACTCCTTTGGTGTGATACGTATATTCTTAAAAAGCAAAATTTTAATTGACTCTTTACATAACTTTTAAACTTATTGGAAAACCTGTTTAAAAGATTCTTTAATGATACCTATTGCAAAGTAAATCATCACTTTCTAATTTCTTAGTTGCTCATAGTAAGGGTTCCTATAATAAGGATTCTTGGCTTCCAGGGAAACATCCATTTTCAAACAGGTCTTTGTAGTTAAGTGTTTTATAAAATGTGAACAGGGTTTAATAAGGGCCAGATTACCTTTGGGAGATGCCCCCCCACCCCCACCCCATGAAACAGAGACCTGAGGAGGTATTCTTTAGTTACTGTATTTCAAAGATAAAGCCTTCCTCATGACTTCTGTTACTCACTACGTGGTGAAATTTACTTCCAGATTTATCAGTTGATGAAAGAACACAAAGAAAAGAATTATGAGGGTAAGGAACGTTTCAGACTGAGTTGCAGAAGTGGTTTATTTTACTAGCTTGTATTTATGACTTGAATTTTTAAATACTGTGTAGGTTTTGAGACTAATACTGCTTTCTGAGACAACCATCTAGGCAAGATTACCTTATCATCATGGCTTGTTGGCACTCTGGTAACTAAAGCCCCACACCTTGAATTTAGAGGGAAATTGCCTTTTATATTGTGTTCCTCTCCTTAACAAAGAATGCTACTTGGGAAGGGTCAGTATTAGCATATCGTTCAGTCTTTTAAATTTATCTCTACAATATTTCATATTTTTTGATGCTGCTAAAAATGGTATTGCTTTTTAAATTTGTTTTCCAGTTGTCGATTGCTTTCATAGAAGTACAATTGATTTTTATATATTGACCTTGTATCCTGTAACCTTGCAAAACTCATGTACTAGTTCTAATAGAGTTTTTTGGTAGATTACTTAGGATTTTTCACATATGTGATCATATGGTCTTGCAGAGAAAACTGGTTACACTTCTTTATTTCCAATCTGAATACCTTTTAAATCTTTTCTTTTTTTAAACTAACAAGGGCTTCCAGTACAACACTGAATAGATAATGTGAGAGTGAACATCCTTGTTTTGTTTCTGATTGTAGGGGTACCTTTCGCCATGTAAGAATTATGTTAGTCGTAGGTTTTTCATAGAAGTCCTTTGTCAGAATGAAGAAGTTTTTTTTTTCTATTGCTTATTTAACAAGTGTTTTTTTTATCATAAATGCATGTTATGTTTTATTAAGTACTTTTTCTGTATCTTTTGAGGTGATCATATGATATATATCTTTTATTAACATGGTGAATTACATCAATTCGTTTTTGAAAGTTAAACCAACCTTAAATTTATAGGATGAACTAGTCATCATGTATTAGCTTTTGAAGGATTTTGTGAGTGTTTTGATGAGAGACATTTCCTGTACTTCCCTTTGCTTGTAAAATGCCTTTGACTGGTAACATCATTAATGAAGAATTGGGAAAGATTCCCTTCTCTTCTGCTTCCTGAAAGAGTTTATGTAGAGCTAGTATTATTCCTTAACTGTTTAATAGAATTCACCAGTGATGCCATTTGGGCCTTTGGTTATATTTTGGGAAGATTTTATATTATAAAATAAATTTCTTTAATTGGAATAGAACTATTCGCATCTTTGTAATTTGTCTTTCAGGACATTTGCTTATTATTATTATTATTGGCCTAGACATAGATAAATGGGTCACATTACAGAGTCCTGAAGTGGACCCCTACACAGACGCTCAATTGGTTTTTGAGAAGTGTTCAAAATTTTAAATGTGTTTAAATTTTTCAATTTAAAAAAATGAGTAAAATATTTAAATAGACCCTTCACAATAAGATGTATGAATAAGCAATAACACAGTTGAAACAGTGTTCAGAAATATTAGTCACTGGTGAAATTCAAATTAAATCACAGTGAGCTAATACCTCACAGTCACTAGCAGGGCTGAAATATAAAAGAGTGACCATGCTAAATGTGGGATGGACACTACATCAACTGGAATTCTCATACGTTGCTGATGGAAATATAAAATGGCACAACCCCTTTGGAAAACAGTATAGAAGTGTCTTAAAAAGTAAAATTACTTTAGTGATTTTAAAAAAGTAAAATTACTGAGGCAGTAATCCTCCTCCTAAAAATTTACACAAGAGAAATGGAAACATACGTCCACGCACAGACTTGTACAAGAATGTTCGTAAAAGCTTTATTCACCATAGCCCCAAACTGGAAGTTACTCATGACCCATCAATTGGTGAATATATAAATATATTGTAGTATACTACTCAGCAATAAAAAGTAATGAACTACCAATGCACACAACAACATAAAAAGATTATGTTAAGTGAAAGAATTTAGACCCAAGGGTCCATACTATACTATGCTTTTCGTATGAAACGCTATAAAAAATCAGATTTAATGTAGCCTGACAGAAAGCAGATAAGTGGTTGTTTTGAGGCCAGGGGAGGGGAGAATAACAGGCAATGGGCATAAGGGAACTTTTTGGAGTGTTGGAAATAGTTGTTGATTGTGGTGGTACTTAGGTGTACATTGTTAAAATTTTTCAAACTGTACCCTTATAATGGGTGTATTTTATTATGTGTAAAGTACACTTCAATAAAAGGAGTTTCTTTTTTAGGGCTTTTCAACTCTGGCTGTATTTCAGAATCATCTGTTAAGCTTTTTTAAAATGCACATTCTTCTAGCTCATGTCATACCTAAGGAATCAGTCTCCAGCATTAGGCCTGCTCATTTGAGGCATTTAAAAGTTTCAGAGGTGATTCTGATTCTTAGTGGGACTTCAGAAATATTTTTTTTTCTTTGCATGACTCTTTATTCCTAAGGTTCCCAAGATCTAATAAAGTCAAATTGTATATATAAAATACATTACTCATTTTTCTCATGTTAATTCATATCCCCGCTTTTACTAATGGCTTTAAAAAGACCTTGAGGGGCGCCTGGGTGGCTCAGTTGTTAAGCATCTGCCTTTGGCTCAGGTCATGATCCCAGGGTTCTGGGATCGAGTCCTGCATGGGGCTCCTTGCTCAGCGGGGAGCCTGCTTCTCCCTCTCCCTCTGCTCCTGCTTGTGTCCCCTCTCTCGCTGTGTCTCTCTCTGTCAAATAAATAAAATCTTAAAAAAATAAAAAAAATAAAAAGACCTTGAGTCCATTTTATTTATTTTGAAAGTTTTCTATTTTAAATAGCATATGCTTACATTGTTATAATAGAAAATAGAAGCAAAAAAGAAAAAAATTTGCCATTATACTGCAGTTTGAGTATATGAAATGAGAAGGTGGAATGTCCTGTCTAATCCTCCAATCTCATAAACCTAATTCCTAACAAATCGATGCATTTTCTTCTGGATATCTTTGTTTGCTTGTAGGAAAGGGACACATATCTAGTATTATGTATTTTCAGATATTCATTTTTATATTTAAATAGTCTATGTTGAGTGCCTGCTCTGTGGCAGCCATAATACTTGGTCCTGGGGATAATGAGCCAAAGAGACATCTGCTGTCCTGTAATCTGCTGTCTGGTGGGAGGCTAGATAAAGACTAGATAATTACACTATATATCTATCTATCTATCTATCTATCTATCTATCTATCTATCTATATAATAGCAAGTGTTACAGGAGACAGTTGTGGAATGAGATTACATAGTAGAAATTAAAACCTTTTCTGTCCTGTTCATGCTAGTTGAGAGCCATGCTTTGAAAAGTTTGCTTTTTCAAAAGCATTCAGTACTGCTTAGGTAGTATGATGATAACTCATTTGGATAAAACATCTTACACATTTATAATTAAAATACTGTTTTTTCCTCTTATTGTTAGAGGTTTTGTATTTTAAAATAGTAAGAAATCTTAAGCATTTGACTTCAGTGACAAAAAAATTGAAAAAAATTTCACTTAGCAAATATAAGTACCTTTTCAAGTTTTCCTTTGTAATTGTCACTCACTTATGTGCTATACAACATTTTGTTACTAAAACAACAGTAACAATTTGAAAATGGCAGTTTGTTCTAGCAGCATGTTTTTGATGGTGGCAGAGGGGTTATTAATGTTGGGATGTGTCAAATACAAGTGTTTTTAAGAATATATTACACAAAATCCTAATTGCAGTTAATATTAATGGAGAGTGTATAGGATGGACGTTGTGTGCTCGTGTAAGTTCAAGAAATGCAGGGTTAAATGAAGTTAAACATTTTTATCTCGGGTTTTTCCTAAACCTTTAATATGTTACATCCTGGGTCTTTAAGATGGGGCTATAGTACACAGTGACTCTGTATTTGACCATGGAACCCTTTCTGACTTGCTTTATACTTCTATGGGTAGATATCTAAGGAGAGAAATGAGTGCCCAGTAGAATCTTAAAAAACAACAACAACAAACCCCCCCCCCCCCAAAAAAAACGGTAGTGGCATATTTTAAAGATGCACAATAATTTTAATGTTAAAAACATTGTTTAACTGGACCTGATTTGTTGCTTATAAGCGCTAGATATTTTATATTTATATACTGAATGTTGGGAATTAATTTATATGTAACAAAAGAATCAATTCTCCATTCTTGAATCCTTAACCGGGAGAGGAAAGTGAAATTGATGTTTCTCTTATGTTTCAGAACAAAGTAGAAGAGATGACTTAGAAGCTTTAGGTCATATGTTCATGTATTTTCTGAGAGGCAGTCTTCCTTGGCAAGGTTTAAAGGTAATTGTTTTTGTGTTTCCTTTTGAATTTTATAAATTGCTAGTATGTTAAGGTTCTGTCTTCCAAGTAGTTAATTTTAAAATCACCACCTTCTCAAGATTTTTTTCCTTTCTGTTTTAGGCTGACACATTAAAAGAGAGGTATCAGAAAATTGGAGATACAAAACGAGCCACACCAATAGAGGTGTTATGTGAAAATTTTCCAGGTAATGAATAACACCACAGTGGTACATGTGCTTATACACAGAAAACCAGAGCAGTTAACTTCCATTGCTCAAGTTTATGACTGTTTTTCATGCTTAAAAAAAATGAGTTCAAAGTATGATTTAAAAGATGTCAGTGTTTGGTGCATAGACCACAGGGACAATTTGTATATTTGCTCTGTTAAGATGGATTTAATATAAGAAAATCCCATTTTTTGATAGTGTTGACCAGTATCAGCTAAAATATCAGTGACATACTTTTAATAAGTTAAAATACTTGCTGAGAAATGCCAGCTATAAAGTTTTGGTGCACAGTGTCAGTCATTTGAGTCTCATTGTCAAGCTCAAAGGAGGTGTGTGATGTATGATTTAGTTTTCAAAATACATTAAGATCTTACAAACCTTAGTACTTTTTGGCTAATGTTACATTGGGGAGCTTTATAAAAATAGTTTTACTTCCATGTGAAGTTTTGGCAATTCAGATTAAGCCAACAAAAATTTACTTAAGATTCCTAAATCAATTAAGAAATAAGAATAATGTGTGCTAATGTTGTTAAGTAAAAAATGAACCAAACTGGAAGGTCCCAGACTGAGTTCATACCTCACTTCAATATTCGCCCGTCCTCCTGTCCATTGCTGGGCATCACTGCTGGGGTGTCAGCAAGCAGCATGATCTCAGGGAGCCCTTCCTCAAGTTTGCTTCTGTTATTCTTGGACAGCAGACTTTAATTACATATTTTTCGTCTTTGCTGTAACATCAGAACTGGAAGATTAAAAATATATTGGTTGACACTAACAGTGTAGGTGTAGGCAGACTGGCTGTGTGTTGTTATGAAGTGTGTACACATTTCTGCAGGATAAAATGGGGGTGTCAGAGTCACTTAACCAGGTAATTAGCTAGAACGTGGAATAGTGAGAGTCACCCTATGAGGAAGGTCACTGGGTGCCACTCTTATTGCCCGTTGGGCAGTGCATGATCCTGTTCTCACTGGCCACTGTCAGTGAATTGAATCAGAAAAACACGTGAGAGTAACCTTCCATCTCTCGCTACAGTGATTTCCTGTGCCCTGATGGTGAAACCCTGTTTTACGAATTGCTCACCATTTTACCTGTTGATTTTTATGGCTTTTTCTTTCTTTTCCTTTAGGAAAGTAGGATCTTTAAGAAAAATACTTGTCTCTAATACATTTGGGAATTACAGTGGCACAGAGAAATTTATATATTACTAAATAATTGTTGTATGACTGGAAATTCAAAGAAAAATTAAACTCTGCTGCTGTGTTTTATTTCTGAGATCTCTTAGCTTTATTTTGTTTGGTTAGAATTCTGCTCATGGCCCAAATTAGGAATTTGAATCCTCTGTTGGTCAGTTAGTGAATATGTCTGATGGTAAAAGAAATCCATCAAGCTAGTGCAGATGCTTTCATATATAAATCAATTCCCATTAGTATTTTAAATAAATTTTTAAGTTTATGAGCAGAGTATCATGCTTGTGTTTAAGTAACTATGCGTTATTAAGTTGCTAATTCAATCTTTAGTACTATCCAAGGTTTCTATTCAAAATAACAATGTAAAATAAAAATTTTAGCTTTTCCTAATGAAATGAAGCAAATGTATTTGTTAAATAAAACCTCTCATTTCTCCTTTGACCCTATTTTTTTCTTCCCTTCTCCTTTTTAATTTCTTTGTGATTAAATTCCTAAAGTTTTAAATTGCAGAATTTTATTGCTTTTGCATATTTTTATAACACTGTGTTTTTAGACATTTAAATAATTTTATTATTAATGAGTATTATATAGAGACATATAATCATTCTATTTTTATTCCTTTCTAGAAGAAATGGCAACATATCTTCGTTATGTAAGAAGGCTAGATTTTTTTGAAAAACCAGACTATGACTACCTAAGAAAGCTTTTTACTGATTTGTTTGATCGAAAAGGATATATGTTTGATTATGAGTATGACTGGATTGGTAAACAGTTGGTGAGTACTCTGTGCTATATAATGAAAGATTATTTGTAGTACTTTTTTCCCCATAGTACAGCTTCTTCAGTGAAAAGAGTTGAATACAAATGATTTTTTTAAAGGATTCATTTTATTGCATCTTCCTGGGCATTTTAGGCAGCATAATACTAAAATTATTCTTTGAATTTTATAAAAACCCCACATTTGGACCCCCTGCTTTTTGAAGTAATGAGTTATTTTCAACTTTTCATTCCTGATTTATTTCTTATTGTCAAATATAATTATTTTTTTGTATAATATCCTGTTACTTTAAAAGATCAGTTAGTCTTGTGTTTTATTTCAGTCATTTCTCAAAACATTTGTAAAATAAAATTATAGGTTTTAATTATACTAGCAGTTTTAGGTTATGTCTTGAATAGACTGGTACTTAAAAATTGGAGCATGTTTTGGGTTTTTAAAACTCTTCTAAGTTTTTGTAACTTAAAAAAATTAGTCTTGACTATAACTGTAGGATTGGTGCTCATCATTTAAAGGGACACGTTATGAAATTCTTTGAAGAGACAACTTTTAAAATATTTATTCTCACTATTTTTTTTTAATAAGTTAGAATGTCTTACAAAACTTTCTTTAATTGTGGCTTGCTATTGGCGAATTTTTGTCCATATTTGGAACTACCAAACTCTCAGATTCATGTATTTTTGAACAACTGACTTATTTAAATGTTTAATCTATATTTTTCTTAGATCCAAAGTGAATTGACTTTATAAGTCTCTCCTGAGTCAAAATATTGACAATAAGCCATTTTATTAGCTTATTTTAAAAATAATTTCCTTATTTTCTTAAAATGATTTATTGTGTTTATACATTAGCTTTGAAAATGAGAGACATAAATAAATACACTTTCATTTTTCTGATATGAAAGAGTAACCTGAAAGTAAAGATTGCATTAGAAAGTCTTTTATTGATATAAAAGTGAATACTTGATAGTCTTTAAACATTTTTGAAAATAATGTAAAAAAGTAGCTATGTTCTCTTAACTTATTTTTAGTGACATATTTCAAGAATGATAATCATTTTGTAAGGCTTTACTTTAAGTGTCTTTTATTATTTCCTTGATTCCATGAAGCAGCTAAGTAATTTTGAATACGACTTCTGAAATAGAATGTATTGATGCTAATTCTTGTACCGTAGCCTACTCCGGTGGGTGCAGTTCAGCAAGATCCTGCTCTGTCATCAAACAGAGAAGCACATCAACACAGAGATAAGATGCAACAATCCAAAAACCAGGTTTGCTGCCCTTTCAGATATGAAATGTCTTGATTTGCTTCTGTATTACTTTCTGACAGTTTAAAAATAAATTTGTTTTTTTACCATGCCCAGATGATAGGTTTACAGGTGTGCCTATGTGTATGTGTGTGTGGGAGCACATATCTACACATGTAGATAGATACTGAAGGATTGAAATACATTTTTTTTTTATAGATAAAACAGATGATATACACATGCTTATCAAGGGTCGAGAATGCATAGATTTGCAACAAATAAACCATTTCCCCCTCATGTTCACTCTTTACTAGTTTAAAAATCACATGAAAATGTTTAATGATAAATTTCTAATTAGTGGTATAAATTAGTATAAACTTTGCGCAGTATTTGATACTCGTAGAGTTGCAAGTGTTTGGAGATATTGTTGGAATAAATTATAATAGCAGTTGATCTTTCTAACTGCAGTCTAATTTAGCTCAATAAATTATTTGCTGAGTTTTGCTTTGAAAGCTACTATTCTGCATGTTGCAGAAATGCACAAGTAAGGAAAACAACATAACCTATAAGAAATTATTTTGTAATGAGTGGCTAAGAGCTCACTCAGTCTCTGGAATCAGACACACCTGGATATGACTTGATCTTGGACAAATTACTCTTATTTTTCAAAGCCTTGGTTCTCTCATCTGCGAAACAGAAATAATGCTTGTTAATTCCTATAAGCATTCAGTAAATCTCAACTCTCATGGCTGGTGTTATTGTTATCATGATTATTACAATAAACTCACAAGTAACTATATTACCAAACAGTGTAACCTCTATGATATGAAGTATTAATAAAGTGCCATGGAAGATCATTGGAATATGGGGGATCTGTAAAGATTTTATGCAGAAGGTGGCTTTTGAGTTGAGCCTGAAGAATGAATGGAATTTTTTAAAGGCAGATGAAAGAATAAGGGCATTTTGGGGAGGGTGAACAGTGTAAAATAGGAAGCAGAAGTTTAAAAATGTAGTTTGAGGAATAGTGAACATTTCAGTTTGCTTTGAGCAGAGAGTAGGTTCTATGCAGAGAGTAGGCATAGCAGATAAATAGGGAAGAATTTGTATTTCCTGGGTAAGGTAATTGAAAGCTGTTGAAATTTTTGAGTGATGTTCTTGCTTTTCTCTTTTTTGTAAAAAGAAGCTTGATTTAATCTATCTTTGACATAAAACATTTTGCTAATTGGAAGTTAAATAGCATCTTTAGAATTTTCAGTTATAACCCTTTCTGGGGAAGGATAATGTGCTATCCTTTCTTACTCTTATATCTTTTATCCCATCAGAGTTCCAGTGAGTTAAACAAGGGATGAAAATCAAAGGAAAGAACACAACACAATAAAAATCATAGCAAAATAAAATGCTCCATTTAGGGGATATTGAACAATAGTAGGCTTTAAAGTACAGCCAATTAAGACAGAGTAGTTCTAGAATTTTGCCTTAGAAAAATTGGGACAATAAAGGATCTTAAATATAAATTTCCTCAGATATAAATTAGTACTAGTTGGTAGTTTGAATACTACGGTAAGATGCTGAATATAGAAAGAAATGGCTCTAAAGTGAAGACTTGGAGTTTGTGTTTTATACATCAGAATTAATTTCTCAATTGGATGAAGATCAATAATTCATGTTCTCTGGAAATGTCCTCTTGAGCTGTTAGGTATTGTAATGAGTGAAACTCTTCTTTAAATGTTGAATTCAATTATAATTCAAATGTCTTCAAGTTTAACTTTCTGTGTGTTTCAGACTTGTCTTCCTAGCTAGATTGTGAGCTCACTGAAGGTGGGAACCATGTTTTATTTGTGTAGTCCTTGTTGCACTAAATGTAGGGAGTCGATTTTTGCTTTTCGTTTTGTGTTTTTTCAGGAAACCCTTTAGGGTAGCTTATGTATTAAATTTGAAACCTGGGTATGCAGACTGTCACCATAATAGAAAAGTTGTGTATCTCAAAAACTTTTCCTAAACATCAGTGAAGCAGTAAACATTTCAGGTGTATGAGAAACTCAAAATTGACAGTCGCAAAAGAAGAACATTTAGTTAACTGACTAAAATGTTGCAGTGTCCCCCGGTAAGCAGTTTTACCCTAGAGTTGGTTGTTGAAGTTCAGAATCCCGTGACATCTCAGGGAAGGTGTTAGATGCCTGTCACGATTGGTTCTGAGGAGAGGCTGGGGAGTTACCTTCTTAAAGAGGTCCATGACCCTTACATGTTACCTGTCGCCCTAGGCAGTATTTAGGTGTTTGTCTCCATTTTAGCACCATTTTCATTCTTTCATCTTCTTTAGATTTAATCTCCTCTAATTTATCTTAGTTTAAGCTACACACCTGCTAAATTCTGGTCATGAACACGGAGGGTTTAATGAAAAGACCTAGAGCTGTCTGTAATTGCCTTGATGATAGACTTCATGACGCCTCATACTTCTTACGTAATTTTGCATTGTACGCTTTAATTTGGGAAGCTTAGTGCCAGAACATTTATTCATTGTGCCTGTTTGGACTTAACATTTCTTCTCCCCTAGGCCTACTCCGGCCACTGATGAGCTCAGGCTCCCGATGGCCCAATATACTTGGCACTTTGTGGCAAGTTTTTTCTTTTTTGGCGAGTTTTTCTTGACTTAGGTTGAAAAAGAAAGAAAGTAAAGAGCACCGAAGACTTTAAATACATGTCACTGTGTTAAGGAGCTGGTTAGTACGACTGGCAGGGCAGCTGGCTCTTGAGTTTGAATCCCTGCCGTACTCTTGCAGTGTCTCTGACCTTGGTCAGGTATTTAGTCTCAAGCCTCTTCATCACTGAAGTGAGGATGATACTGTCTATCTCAAAATGGGATAGCGCATGCAAAGCAGCTGGTGCAGAACCAAACATGTAAAACAATCTTGAATATTGCATTCCTTCTTTTTATTAATGCTGTCCACATTTTCCTGAAACCTAAAAACTGACCCCTATTAAGCAGCTACTCCTAATTCTGCAGTAGATTATTATTAGTTTGTGGTTATTGCCATGCCAATTTGCCAAGTCCTGTAAAAGCATCAAGAATTATCAGCCTATCATGGGAATGGGTTCCTTAATTTGAACCAGATAAAAGGAGATCAGGGAAGCAAAGGGATTCATATAAAGTAGGATTGTCACTTAATAAAAAAAAAAAATTGCTTGTCATATCCTCATAGTGTTCTTCTGTATAACACTTGTCACTTTTTAAAGGACTTTCTGTTTTCTCATATTAACCTCACAGTCAGAAACATGGTACTTAAGCAAGAGAGAAAAGTTTTCTAGGATCTAAGTACAGCTGTTTAAAGACTATTTTTTTTAAACCTTGCTAGAAGTAGTTCCTCATCAGAAAACCAAGGGGGACCTCTACTGTAAGAAAATATAGTGGATGGCATTTTAGTACTTTGGGGATTTATTTGGAATTCTTCCCTGGGCACATCATTTTTACTTCCCTTGTTCTTTGTTAACTTCATTTATAAAATTGGAGGGTGGAGCGTATGATATCTATAGCCCTTTCACTTCTAAATTCTATGGTTCTGTTTTATTTTTGTGGTTGATCATTACCTAATGGTAGCCATGTGACGAAAACCTCTCCACATCCAGTATGCAAAGATAACTGCATCTGTGATTCAGAATAGCAAGGGTATTTTAAATTTCCTTTTATACGTTTGTTTTCTATATTATAAGGATGAGATGTTTAACATATTGGGTTTTTCTTCTTCCATGCATGCCACATGCATTAAATAAATGGCAGTCGGCAGACCACAGGGCAGCTTGGGACTCCCAGCAGGCAAATCCCCACCATTTGAGAGCTCACCTTGCAGCAGACAGACATGGTGGCTCGGTACAGGTATTTTCTGATTTTTGCATGAGTGATTATTTCCCAAATTTATACAACTAACCCTTTTTTGGAACTCATGGCATGACTTCATATCCTAATGAAAAACTTGTTGCTGAACTCTCCATAATTCTTTTCCTTTGTATTTAACCAAAAAGCAAAATTAACATGGTCTAGGAAGACCACCAGGGATACTACGATTTTGCCTTTGTTCATTTTTGCAAGTATATGCAACAATATTTAAGTTAAGTCATACTCACAACAGGTTAGAAAAACAAACTGTATTACTTGAAATATGTGTTAAGCTTGATTTTTCAGTAATAAGTTCAGACTTTTTTAATGCTGTAATAGAACACTTTTATAACTTTTCCCTTTCATTGATCTTTCCTTCTTTAAACTTTAGTCAGTTAAATAGGAAATTTTTTATTCTTAGTACTCAGAAAATACTTTCTGATTAATTGCTCAAATAAACATGACCCCAATTGTTATAATGGTATATTTTGTTTCTAGAAAATACCAGATGGAGAAAATAATTTCAAGAACAAGTATTTATTAAATACTCCCCTCAATTTTCTGGCTATTTCTAAAAATTTAAAGCAGTCCTTTATTTTTTTGAAGTGTTCATTCCTCCTTCCTTCTCTGTACCCTTAGAATACTTTATCTTGCCCTCCCATGCCCCCTAAATTTTCATCTTTTTTGTGAATTGTAGAAAGGGGAAGGTTACCAAGTCTCTTATTTCTTTTAAAATGCTAGTTTAAGGTAATTTAAATGACGGTTTAAAGTAATTGAGATAATAAATGTTATCTCCATCCATTTCAATTTAGAACTTCCTTTAAAAGTTTTGATTTTTTTTCTCCACATATTTCCACTTGAATAATTTTCCATTATGTTTTATCAAATTTGCATTTTTCTTGGTGAATATGTAGATATATTTAGTCTTTTGGATCCCTGCTCTGGATTTTATTCTTTCTTCATTTGAATTCTAAAAGTCAGTTCTTGATTAAATCTTATAAGTTCTCATGTTTTTCTCACCATTAAATTTTAGAGGTAATTTAAAGTATGTATTCAAATATTTTTATAGAACTTTGTAGTCCGTGGACCTTTCAGTCCTGTGTAACAGAGGTATTTGATGAGGACTTAGAGGCAAGGGTGCTTGAATTGTAAAAAAATTTTTATGACCCCAATTCATGGCCTTGGAAAAGTTAATAGAGCAAATTATATTTAGTTTCATAACACAGCCTGGCTGGTGTGTGTGTCTGTATACGTTTACACGTTCCTAAGTGTTGTATGTTACATAGCAGGTGTGTTGCTCAGTGTTCAGGGATATCTGCAACAGTACAACACTGCTAGAAGGCTGTCCGGCCATCGGCACCATTACCACAAATGTGTGATTTTCTTAGTTTCTTCTTACTCTGTGTGATTCGCAGAGGTGGCTCATGGGATCTCCAGACTATCACAGGGTGAATGAGTTTGATTATTGGCTCATCACTCTAGTACTGTATGTTCTCTTTTTTCGTATGTTCCCCAAGAGACATTTCTACTCCCCTCTTTTCTCACCATCTCTTTAAAGCTTCTCTGCCTTCGGAGACTACATCTGGCTTCATCCTAATATTCAATACATGATCAGTTTTACTTACTAGAATTTTAGTAGTATTACTAAAGTAATAAGTAAAAGAAAAAATTTTACACTATTTTCATTGACTTCCTGAATATATTTTACACCATTAACTAACCTGACATGATGGACATTAAGCAAGCTTCACTCTTGTGAAAAATTTACTGACAGCCTAAGTAGGCTCATGCCTGAACCTTGTTCTTTCCTAAAATATTGACTTCATTTATGCTTTATATCCTACCCACGTAAAAAGTTTGAAAAGTTACAATATGACACTTATATAATTGGGCTAATAAAATTGTAATTTAAAGCTAGTAATAAGAAGAGGAAAGAAAAGTGCCTAAAATCTAAGCTAATGTGATCATTATTATAAATATAATACTACATTGGATTCTGAACAAAGGAAGGGAAACAACGTTTTCAGTTATTCTCATTGTCTGATGAAGGGAATAGATAAAGAGAAAAACCCTTTTATTAATACAAAAGTGTGAGAATAATTTGCCTTGAGATTCTTTGTGTGATGATCAGTAAACTACCTGTTGGACAATTTCCAGTGTTGACTTTGTAGGAGATGCAAAGACTTTATATGGCAATTAAAAAATTAGCCTTCAGCAAATACTAAGGCCCTGTCATCGAATAGTTTCTTAGGAAAGACATTACCATAATAAGTTGATAGCTATCTGGTGAGAAATAAATATGGTACAGATTTAGGATATTTGGAAGCAGAATCAGGAGTTACCCCAAATAAGCCAGTTGGGGCCTGTGGCATTCGTCCCTCATCTGTCACTGCAGTGTTTTCCTGGAGCTCAGAATGGCTCTCAGTGTGGCACCACAAAGTATTCCAGGCTGCTTCCAGTTGACCTGCAAGATGAAACCTCTTGCAGTTTTGATTTACAGAAGGTTCCTCGGATATTCATTATTTCAGATGTGTTTTTAATAGGAACTGAATGGTGGAATCTAAATTTGAACTCCTTGTTTTTCTAGAATTACTATATGTGTTACAGGTCAGACATCTGGTTTGCCAAGTTGATCTCATTGTGTTTAAGAGCACAAGCCCTAGAGTCAAATTCGAGTTTAAAATCTATGCCATAGATTATTCATCAGTAAAATGGAAATTTTTTTTCCAGATTTTTAAAGATTATTTATTTATTTATTTGAGAGAGAGAGAGGGAGAGAGAGGGCAGAGTGTGTGAGAACACGAGGGGCAGAGGGAAAAGCGGGCTCCCTGCAGGGCTCGATCCCAGGACCCTGAGATCATGACCTGAGCCTAAGGCAGACGCTTAACCGACTGAGCCACCCAGGTGCCCCAGTAAAATGGAAATATTAATAATACTTCTACCTCATGGTTTTGTCGTGAGAACTTAATTTAAAAAGTATTAGCATAGAAGGTGGGCCTTATGAAGTACAAATACTAGAATAATCTATTGCTTTTTCAGATTAAGAAACTTGATTGGTCTCTGGGAAGTGAAGTCTAGTGGTACAGCCCAAAGAAAGCATTGTCAAATTGGAATTTATCTAATTTTATTCTGTATCTTTAGTGTAATCATGTTAATCCACTGACCAGAAGGATCCAGCTACACGTTTGATAAATTTTTCCCACACAAGAGATTAAAAATTATATTCAAATATCTGAAGACTATATTTTGAATTTGTTCTTGGCTTTTATGTGTTTTGGAAAAGCTCCCAGGGCAATCAGATGTATTCCTCTCTGCTCCCTTTAGAATCCTTGGTAATAAATATGGCTAAGAAACTTAGACCTAGCACTTTCAGTTTCTTGGCCAGTTGTTATTCAGCAAATATACAAAAATGTCTACTAAGAGGTACTAGGCATTGTACTGGAGTCTTTGAATAAAAGGAAGAATAACAAAAATAGGGTGCCTGTCCCCATGGAGCTTTCAGCCAATGGGGGAGGTTAATTAAACAGGCCATGTGGTAAGCGGAGAATGTATAACATGCTATGAGAACGTATTGAGAAGCACCTGACCTGGATTTAGTGGGTTCAGATTTCCTGGAAAAAGCGGAACTTTTTTGTGTTCTGTTTTTTCACCTGTTTCTAAAGTGAAGCATCAGTAGGAGGAGTTAGCAGATGGAAGGGGTCTAGAGAGGACCGTCCCAGGCAAGAAAGCAGCACACGTAAGGTGGTGGAGGAGGGAGAGACGTCCTGAGCAATTGACTACAGTCCAGTCAAGCTGGTATGTGTATTGAGAAATAAGACTGAGGGGTAGGCAGGAGGCAAGTCCTGAAGGACCTAATAAGTCTCATTATTACATTTGGACTTCATTTGAGGATATTGGGTGGCTGTAAGGAGAATTAGATAAGCAAGGTAACTCTATTAGTGTTTTTTCTAAGGATGGCTTTCGTTGGAGACTAAGCTGAAGGGAGAACAAGTCTAAGGCAGGAACACAGCTCTCAGAAGTCCAGCTGAGGGAAAGTGATGGGTAGCAGAGATGAAGAGAACTGAGGATTTGCAAGATAATTAGAAGGTAGAATTTAGTTTGGTGTCAGGGCTGAGGGGGAAGGTCATGTCACTGTCCCTTTTTGACGTGTCTCTGCCTGGCAAACCAGGATGTCCAAAATGAGGTTTTTAAAATGTACCACTTATGGCAGGTAGTGCTCATCTGGAATCCCACGGGAACTGTGCCTTTCACTGGAGCACGTCTCCTTTGAGCTCAAGGTCAGCCAAAAGTCTGGTCCTGGAAAGCGGAAAGGCAACTTCGAGCAGAGGGAGGAAGACAGATGTTAGGGGCACTATCGGAAGACTACTTCATGTGAGATGGTGTAGGTCCTGATCGTTGGGAAATCTCCGCTAGTTGTACAGCCTTTGGTTGCAGGTAAAGGAACACTGTTGAGTCTGAGCCCCTGAGGGGAGAAGGGCGGCCTCACAGACGATGCCGCCATGGCGTGCAGCCGGGCACTGCGCGTGCAAGTGAAGGACGAACATTACCTGTTGTGCTGGGCACTCTGGGATTTTCGTCAGTGTAACTGGAGACATACACATGCAGGTGAGGATAGCAGAAAAGAGTGAGATGAATGTATTTCGAAATGGTAAGGAAACATTCATAGTTAAAAGTCAGAGGAATAGCAGGTGCCACACCCCAGCCCGTCCTCCATCATGCTCATCGTTAATACTCCCCTTTCTAAAACATGGCCAGTAACCACTTTCACTTGCTTTCTCACATCTTTCAAAACACACAGGTACTCAAAAGGGGGAGAATCAAGTGATGAGTACAGTTTTATCTTTCTGTTCGTTTTCCAGGGCGCTGAAATCTGTAAAAGAGAGTTTGTACAAGGAGAGTAGCGGGGTGCCGTTAGCAGATAAGTAATGTCCAGCTCCGTCAGTTTAGCTTAATAAATGCCTTGTCTGAGGTGTCACTAGGGTAAATCAGCATTACAAGTTTATTTTCATATCCTTTTACAGCAACCTTTACAGTAACGTCTCAAAAGGCCGGAATACTCAGAGTATAGTGCTCTGCTTTGTACTTCTATAAGTGAAAGTTAGATTGAAAATCCATTTTGGTTTATCTTTGCTGAAAGTCCATGAGAATCTCACTGTGCCTTCAGGTCATCAGTTGGAATATCAAGAGGATCAATTATAACTCTAGCTCTAGGTTTTAGAATATGTAAGAAAGTTCATTTCATGTAATACATGTGAACCCTAGCAGGGGTCCAGAAAACTCTTTGGAAATTACTCTTAACTATATCTCATTTATTAGTGTGCTTTCTTATAGATAGCTTTTAGAAAAAGCTTAGGGCATAAGTAAGATATATAACATTTTAGTATTTCTAATATATTTACTGGATAGAGGGAGATCTGGTTAATTAAGATAGTGAGCCTTTGCTGCGCACTTGGTAGCATGCTTACAATAACTCAAATAGAAATTAGGAAGGTGGTACTATAACTGATTTGTATGAATTCATTGTATTTGGAAAGTGAATTAATTAGCCTTATAATATCATTGACTACAAAGATACCGTGTGTTATCTTTGTACTCAAAAGTCTATGTGGATGACTTCTTTTGGAATTAGATGTGGCAGGCAGCCATCATCACTTCTCTCCCATCCTGAGCTGCAGGCTGTTTCCACACCCCCTCCCCTTAAACTCTGGTACAGTGAAAGTGACGCTACATCTGATGCCTTTTTATTTACTTTATTTTTTTTTTTTTGGTAACATCTTAAAATAAGAACTGTACTAAGCTTCTTACTGAAGTGGGAATATCAGAGAAAATTTCTTTAAGAACAACAAGAACAAAAGCCCTGTAAAACACCTGAGTTATTTTTTTTAAATGTCAAACCTCAAAGAGGCTGTCATTTTTTAGATGGACTTTCATTAGAAAAATCAGGTGATGAACACCAGTATTTCAGAGACTCCTATATGTTCCACTTCAAGTTAGAATTCTAGAAATGTTACCTAAATGGGATCATTCTTTAGAATTTGGTTTATAAAAATGATTTGTGCATAGTTGTTTGGTTGATTTAGGTTTCTAGGAATATAATGACATGCTATTTATAATACTGTGTCTTTGTTTTTTTCTTTGTAAAATCCCTTCACTAAAAGATACTAGTTTTCTTTTTTTTTTTTTAAAGATTTTATTTATTTATTTGAGAGAGAAAGAATGAGAGACAGAGAGCATGAGAGGGAAGAGGATCAGAGGGAGAAGCAGACTCCCCGCCGAGCAGGGAGCCCGATGCGGGACTCGATCCTGGGACTCCAGGATCATGACCTGAGCTGAAGGCAGTCGCTTAACCAACTGAGCCACCCAGGCGCCCAAGATACTAGTTTTCTTAAGTGAAAACAATTTTAATGCCCTGATATACTCTCATGTCACCAGTATTAAGTAGGCTGCTTCTATAGGAGAACTCTGTCATCACGTTGATTCTGTTCTTAGCCTGGGATGTTAGCCTTTACTCAGAGAGTTAGGGAATCTGGGAAACCAAAGAGAAATTACTTAAAAAAAATACATAAATGAAGATATTATTTCCTTCTGGTCTGGTTCTGGTCAACCAGGTGGAATGAGATTTGAAACATTTCACTAAAATAAAGCTTATTAAAGTCAGTTATGCCTTTGTGTGAACTGAAGTAAGTCAGATTCTATAATTACCATGTTCATACAGTTGCTCTTGCTGGAAATGTAGAATACTTGGGTTATGAATTTTCAATAATGCCGCTTAAAGTAAGGGAAGGCATGTTCAAGGAGCTTCCTGTAGTTTGAGATGGGGTCCCTCCAGCTCTCTTGGGCCATTGAACAGGAAGGAGGAAAAGAAACCTGTGACTATCACGTTGAGGGAAGAACAATGGAAATTGTTGAGAGTTGAGTGAACTCTTTATCTTCTGCATGCAAAGCATACTGCTAATTACAGATAGTGAAGAATACAAAAGTGTAAGATAAGAACCCTGCTTTCTAGCTCCTTTCCAATTCAGCGAGGAGCTCTGACATTTTAAAAATTAAGAATAAAGAACCAAATTATGTTTGATAATTAGGACAAATAATGATTGCTAATTAAATACTTTCAGAAAGAGGGAGAAATGAAGAGAAGAAATTAACATGGAACTCAGTAGAATGCCAGAAAGGAGGAAGCAGGTGCCCCCAAGCAGAGCAGCAGATTGAGACACAGTGGTATTCCTCTCCTTGGCTTGGTTGTCTCTAATAACGATCGAGGCCGTTCTGTGTGTTCTCAGCTGTGGGCACAAATGCAGCATTCCTTTCTAAGTACTTGTTCTGCGTAGGATACAGGAAACTCAGCCTCCATAATCCTGCATTCATCTAGATTTGTTGGTTGACATCTAGTGACTTTTCTGGGAGTTGTGGGGTGGACTCTCAGGCCCATAAGGGCAGGGTGTTTTTCTTGTGGTTTTCCAAGTTCCTGGAACACTGCCTGGCATGTTGTGGCCTCTCGGTTAGAACGTGAGAATTAGTTAAGTTTCAGTAAAATGGGGCTCTGTAAACGGACCTGTTAAGTCTCATAGTCAGCAGTCAATCTGCTGTCCAGGCCTTTGATATATTAGCATTTTCTTTCTCTTCTGATGAGCTTGGATAAGGAAAGCAGCAGAGGTCTGGGAAGATGGTAAGGGTTTACTGGAAACTGGAACCCTGGATAGGAGGAATGACACATTTGAGAGGAGTATGAGAAATTCAGTTTTGGTACTGAGTGTGAAGTACCCCATGTGGTCTAGGTGAGCATGTGGGTGAGCGGTTGAGCTCAGCACGTCCTTTACGTAGAGCTTGTAGCCAAAGCCGTGAGTGCAGGCAAAACTGGCTGAGGAACAAGGGCCACCACTCCCGGAGCTCCTAGAATAGCCCTGTCATTGCCCTTCACATTGATTCCATTTCCTCCTCTCAGTCTTGTTAAATGCATACTCCTGTTTCCCATTGCATAGTTGAGAACACTGAGCTTTAGCACGATGAGCTCTCTTTCCTGGGTCACATAGCAGGTGAGGGTGAGAGCTAGGCTTTGTTTCTAGACCCATCTACTCTGGAGTATCAGCTGGTGCTAAGTGATACTGAAACGTACAGGAAAATGAGGACCGAGCAAAGGCCACCGAATGTATTTTTCTAGGAGTCGTTGGTAACCTGCAAGCGTACTCTTACTAGAAATCTGATGTAGCGACAGAGTACAGATTGCAAGGAATTAAGGAATAAATGAGTGGAAAATTTTATAAAAAATGGAAGTGATAAGTTAAGACTATTGTTCTGAAGAAGTTGAGGGGAAAGCAAGAAATAGGACAGTAAGGTGACTTTATAGATCAAAGAGGACTTGGGAGAATGTGGGAATTTTGCTATGATTTTTATTTTGTTCTAGGATTTCATTCATGCATGCATTCATTTATTTCAACAAATATTTATTGATTGCCTGTTCTCTGCCAGGTTTAGGGGGGAGATATAGTGGGGGAACAGTCCATAGTTCTTGCTGTCATGGAGCAGGAGGAGGTGAGAGTGGGTGTCAAGAAACACAATCTGGAAAACATTATCTGGATAAATTCTATACAAAGAGTTAACAGTAGAGTATAACATGACATAGTATGTCTGTATGGAAGTCTTAGATTGTATGATAGAAAAGGGCTGCTTTAGAGATGTTCTCTGAGAATCTGAAAGATAAGAATATAGCCCATCAGCGGGAAGAGAGTTAGTTCAGGCATCGAGAATAGATAATGCCAAAGCCTTAAGTTGGGAATAAGTTTGACATACTGGATGGAGGCTAGTGAACACAGGGGACGGTAGTATGAGATCAGAGAGGTAAGCAGAATTCAGATGTTGTGGGGCTTTGTAAATTGGGGTAAAGAATATGGATCTTTATTTTAAGTGAAATGGGAAGTTGATACTTGAAGAGATTTATGCAGGTTAATTATACATGATCTAATTTCTGTCTTAAAATGAGCACTCTGGTTGTTGTGTGGACAATACATTAACGGAGGGTGGGGGCAGGTGAAAGCAGAAGACCAGTTCATAAGTTGTGGCTCTTAGTCACACAAGAGATCATGTGGCTTGAACTAAAGTCCTGGTAGTAATAGAGGTGGGGAGAACTGATTAGACTGGGGATGTGTTTTGGGGGAGGATTTAACCAGCCCCGCTGATGGATAGGATGTGGGGTTTCAGTCAAAGAGAGGAATCACTGTGATTTCAGGATCTGGGCATGAACAACTGGGCGGATGAATGGGCAGTATTCAAGGGACACATAAGCGTGGTTACACACTGAAATGAAGGATCCATTGGAAGGAGCAAGACAAGTTTGCAAGGGAAAGAATTCGTGATGTAGCAAGGTGCCAGTGGAGATGGGCACACCTTGGGGAGCTGATTTGAGACAGAAATGTAGGAGTTGGCCTTACACAGCAGAGGGAAAGAGACAAGACAGAAATTTCAAGATGAAAAGGAAGTTGAAAAGCAAATATTGGATGGCCTTGAATTTTAATAAAATATTAGACCTATTACTGTATTCAGTTATAAACAGCTCAACTACATACTAATTGTTTTATGTTCTGCGTATTAACTTTCTAATTTAACCTTAATTTTTATCGTTGTATAACCTGTCACTTTGTGCATATATAATTTTTTTTTCTTTTTGGCAGGTTGTAAGCTCTACAAATGGAGAGTTGAACACAGATGACCCTACCGCAGGACGTTCCAATGCGCCCATTACAGCCCCTACGGAAGTGGAAGTGATGGATGAGACCAAGTATGTATTTGTTTGACTTCTTTTAGTAGCTTTTTGTGCTTCAGCTGTGAATGTTTGAGACTTATAGTCATGTACAATTATTCCAGGAAATTTTTTTCAGGGAATAGGTGCATGCAAAACAAGTGATATTTTCAGTTATTTTAATCACTGAGTTTAAAATAGTGCTATTTCAGTAAATAATTTATAATACAAAAATATTTATTTAAGAACTATGCTCAGTTTCTTAGAATTAACAGCATATTTTTGGCTTTTTATTTTTAGGAGTATTGATGCATGAAAATTATTTCTGTAGGTTAGATGCTCAGTTTTTTTTCTTTGTAAGCATAAGAATAAATAATTATTAATTTTATAGTATCCTGCATGTGTTCATATTAGTTTTAAAGTAGTTTTTCTGTAAATGTAAATGATAATGCTGCTTGGAAAAAAAAGTAAGCATGAAAAACAATGTGATAATTTCAATGTGGGCTATTTCTCATGATTTCTCCCTCTCTTTCTCCCTCCCTCTCCCTCCCTCTCTCCCTCTCCGTCCCTCCCTTTCTCTCTCTCTCACTTTTCTTGTATTTTTCTTTTTGTGTGTGTGTATAGCTGCCAGAAAGTGTTGAACATGTGGTGAGTTTTCAAGTGTAGGCAGGCAGAAATAGCTCCCTTGACTGTAATTTCAAAGATTTAGCATCATTTTGCGTTTAAAAAAAAAATACCTTTCAACATAGAAATTACAATTGGTCAAAGTTGTTCAAAAATATTTGGTGTCATTTACAGTAGTAGGTCTGAAAAGCAAGAAATAATTGTTTGAGGAGCTCTTTTGCCTGCTGCAACTTTTTTTGTTGTTCAAGTGACATAGATTTGGGGGCACTTTTTAATTGAGTAGTTGATAACACCCACTCTGCTTGTGCTTGTGCGTTTGTTCTGTAACACAGAGGCTTCGTTTGCTATTTTAAGTAGAAAGACAGGATTTTGAGTTTTAAGCTCTCTTTTTTCCCGTTCAAAAAATTATTAAATACACATAGCAGATCCTTCACCTGTACCCACCCCAAGAGCATCACTAAGAGAGTATTTCATTGACTGATTGTATTGCTGTTGAGTACACATGGGATACACTGATAAATTTATGATTAACTATAGTAAGAGGGTGTTATGGAAGTCCTCATCTAAATAGTTCCTGCTCATTGCAGATATTATGAAAAAAATATTCCTATTAAGTCGAGTTAATGTTGGATTTAAACTCTTCTCTGATCTTTGCCTCTAGTTGTAATGCCATGTTTCATATGTTCCTCTCAGTTTCAGGACAAATCTTGAGTGAGCCTGGGAGTGAATAAGAAAAGTTGCTTAGATTAGCAAATTTTGGAACATTCTACTCCTATCCAAAAGGAGCCTTACATGAATTCCAAAATAATGCTCATTTGCTGGTTGCAAGATGAGGAGACTTTTGTTGGGGATATTTCTTTTTCAAGAGCAGTGAGCAAGTATCCATTTTTATCACTTTGTGGAATTTATTGACAGTATGACCTAATGGATTTGAGGATGTAGTGAATCAGCTACATACTTGTACATTTTTACATCAAGAACAGATACCACCGTCGATGTTTGCTCATGCAGTCGTAAGCGGAGTTCCGAAAGTGGTGTGGCCGAGTGGGGCACACAGGTCCTGTGCGTCCAGCATGGGTCGTAGAATCCTGCTTCTACAACTTAGAGTTACCTTCTTCAAGCTTGTTTCTTTCTCTCTAAACTGAGGCTCATAATAACTGCTTCGCAGGTCACTGAGGAAATTAACTGTGATAAAGCACTGCTTTTTTGTCTGGCCCATGGCAGGTACTCAGGAGCTATTCCCACCCTATTATTTCCCGGGGGCCAGCCACCTCTCCCATCTTTGTTCTCCTCGGCCTTGTCCCTCCAGCAAGTGTCCCCTGTTTTTCCTTCCACACCCATACTCTTGACTGAGACTGGGTGTTCTGTGTCCACTTCGTCCTAGACACCTGCTTTGAGCCAAATCGATTCCCCTTTCCCATGTTTTCAGTCACCACTTACACCGCTTGGGTTTTAGCAACAATCTGAACCCACCCCAGCCCTTAAGTAGATGGCTCACCGGTAGGGAAGATGGCGGTATATTAGCGCACGTTCATGGACGCGGTTTCAAATTTGATAGTGGTGATGGATGTAAAACTCTTTGAATGTATTAAAAACCACTGAATTGTATACTTTAAAAGCATGAATTTTATGATGATTTGAATTATATTTTAGTAGAGCTGTTATTTTTTTAAATATGGAGAGCAGCCCATAATTTCAGTAAAGCCTGACTCCAGATGGGTTACAGAAATCCTCCGACCTTCCCTGCCTCTTCACTGGTTAAAGACTTCCAACACATCACATTTGGTTTCCCTTTAATCACGGTGACTCTCACATTCTTGCAAGTTTGTTATTGCATTCCTCATACCTTCTTAGTCTGTGGTGAGGGACTGTGAGTGTGGTTTTTTCCTAAATTGCATCTTACGCTCACTTCTCTTCTCTCTCCCACCATTTTATAGGTCTCTAGGAACCCGCCAAGAATTCCCTTTCAATATGTGTTTCCAACTCCCTCTCTTTCTTCTCACCTGTGATTGGCGGAGGCCCCTCTCACCCACCCCATTAATTAGAATGTATTTCACATTGGACATTTTAGAGGCTCAGGCTTCCTAGAATAGTACCTTATAGGGCTTGATCTGTAATTTCCAAGTGATGCAAAATATTCTGTTGTCCCGCATTTAAAGTGGCTCATCCATTAGTAATGAGATTTTGCCTTCTTCACTGTGGCTGAGAATTTTCTTTTTTTCCAAGACAGGTGATACAAGTGGTATCACCCTCATCAGTCCTTCCAGGAATTTAGGAAAACAAGGCTTCCTTTGGTTTAGTTACTGAGGTTTTAAGTAGTATGTAATTATCTTTTTTCACCTTTATTTCTCTTTGTGTTCCCTTTCCAACATTGCTGAACAGTTACTGTGCATTTGGTAACATGGTGATTACGAAGATAAGTCAAGGCCCCTGTGCTCCCTTAGAAAAAATAGCAAGTACACCAGTAACTTTGACATAGTGGTCCTCAGTCCTGGCTTCCAATCACAAGCATCTGGGGAGTTTCAAAAATATGCTAACACCTAGGCTGTGCTATCAGAGTTTCCAATTTAATTGTTCTATGGTGGGGGTCTGGTTGACAATA
The DNA here is from genome assembly GCF_004348235.1 of Phoca vitulina. Classification (NCBI taxonomy): domain Eukaryota; kingdom Metazoa; phylum Chordata; class Mammalia; order Carnivora; family Phocidae; genus Phoca; species Phoca vitulina. Next base: position 15,019,398 of record NW_022589735.1, on the reverse strand, counting down.
TTTTTTTTTTTAAGATTTTATTTATTTATTAGATAGAGTGCGAGCATGAGCGGGGTGGGGAGGGGCGGAGGGAGAGGGGGAGGGAGAGGGAGAAGCAGGCTCCCCGCTGAGCCAGGAGCCCGATGTGGGACTTGATCCCAGGACCCTGGGATCACGACCTGAGCCAAAGGCAGACACCTAACCGACTGAGCCACCCAGGCACCCCTGGTTGACAGTATTTTTAAAAAGCTTGTAAGGTGATTCTGAGGAGCACCCAGGATTGAGAATCATTGGTCTAATACCCAGTATTACAGGATTAGCTCATAGGATACAGTGTGACTGGATTTAAGAGACTGGAATGTGCTCTTCCAGCTGGAAGATCAGAGGCATCTTCACGGGTAAGGGTACATTTGCCCTGGTTCTCCAAGATAAGCAGGCTTGGCAAAGGAGTTGGGTGCAGGAGTCCGAGAGAGGAGGCTGAGCAACATGTGGAGCAAGGACAGAGTGAGGCAGGTGTGAGAAATGACCCATTCGTGTATAGCGTGTGCGAATGCATCCTGGTGGGAGCTGAGATAGTCTAAGTGCCCAGTCTCAAAGGCCCTTAGTAGCCAGGTGAAAGCACCAAAAAAAAAGACATGATCCTTTCTCAACACAAGCAAGCAAGCTGTGGGTTTTAAGCCAAGAAATGGTATAATCAGATTGAGCCTTGAGATAATTAGTTTGGCAGCACTTTTGAGGCTTATGTCATTTCCTGGGGTTCATTAGCTTACACAAAATCAATCCATCCTCCCCTTCTCTCCCTTTTGTAGTACAGACTGCCTGGAAAGGCAGCTTGATGCAAGATGAGACTAAGAGGAGAGGGAAATAGATAGGAACCAAATTTGTAAGAGCTGTGTGTGTGGACCTAATGCCTTAGACTGTGGGAGAACCAGTGGTGAGATTTAAAAGGCAGAGTTGGCAAGGCCGTATCTCGGCAGGGGCAAGTTGGGATGGCGCACTGGAGAGAGGAAGACACTTATCCTGGGCGTCTGTTAAGAGGCTCTTAGCAGTGGGGGAGGCAAGAAGTTCTGAAGTCAGCAAGCATTACAGGATGGGACAACTTTGAAAGTCATTTCAGACTTGAGGGACTAATTGCATGTGGATGGAGAGGAAGAAATTGAGGATGAGGATGGATCTGCAGGTTCCCAGTTGGAGTAGTTATATGGATGGTCTTGGGCTTCTATCTGAACTCTTCTTGCTTGACTGATCAGTTCCACATTTTTTACACCAAGAGGTCCAGAGATAAGAAATTACGTTTTCATGTATGGATTTGAAGGGGGCAAATCCTTTGTCAAAGAATTAAAGATAGATGTCTTAAAAGCTGTTTTCTGTATACTCATCAACTTAGATAAGGAGAGGCGAGGCTCGGGAGTCCTGAGTGGGTAGGGCCTAGCAGCTGTGAAGCAGTCTTTCAGCCAAAGGCGAAGCCAGTGAGTCTTTGCAGAGAGGACAGACAGGAACTTCAGGTCTGGACAGAGACCCGTGTGTCAATTTCAGGTAGATGGGAGAAGGAAGACTAAGACCTGCATCGGGGAAGATAGTCAAATTCTAGAGGCAGGAAAAGGCCACGAATGAAAGGGAAATGGTGCAGTGTCACTAGCAAAGCCTCGGCCCTTCTCCTGTATGTTTTCTACAGAGTTGAGGACTTGGATCCATTATGATCTCCTGTTTACCACCTTAACAGTTTTTACAGCAACAGCCCTTAAGTTCATCAGAAACAGGATTTAACCATTTATTTTGAAAGAATTTTAAGAGTAGAGCTGTGGTGGGATGCCTGGGTGGCTCAGCCAGTTGAGCATCTGCCTTTGGCTCAGGTCATGATCTCAGGGTCCTGGGATCAAGCCCCATGTCGGGCTCCCTGCTCAGCGGGGAGTCTGCTTCTCCCTCTCCCTCTGCCCCTCCCCCTGCTTGTGTGCTCTCTCTCTCACTCTCTCTTTCAAATAAATAAATAAAATCTTAAAAAAAAAAAAAGAGTAGAGCTGTGCCTTCAAAGCTTTTGGGCTAGCTACAGAATCCTGTCAGAGGCATGGACCTGACTCGTGAGATCCTACTGACTTACTGGAACCACACAGGCATAAGCAAGAAAGAGCCAAGAGAAAGAAAAGCATTGACAAGAACATGATTTAAATGTCTAGTAACCTTAATCAGTTTCCCCAGGGCTGTCAGTAGTCTAGATCTGAAGAGACCCCAAATGAGGCATCAACTAACGAATAAGTAAATGTCGCCACTGAGCAGCTTGGAGAAAAATGTGTTTAAAAATTTTAAAGGTGTGGATAATTTTCTAAGACCAGCTAGTTGAATATAGTGATCAAAGTAACCTCACCTCACCTGTGGGAACTTCCATCTGTGCTCATTCCTGCACTGTTTGCTATTATTTGCAGTTATCGTTATCAGTAACTTTTGTTCCTGTTTGACTTGCGGCAAGTGTCAGAATTACATTTGTTTCCTTTTACACCTTGCCCGCACTCTTGTCAGTTGATGGCATGGTGGCCCCTCAGTATCTGCGGTGCTCAGCTCACAGCTTCTGGGACAAGGACTCGCTGGAAATGGAGAAGCCAGAGGGGAGGCCAGGCAGGTGCACGTAGGTAGAGCAGGGCTTCTTGGGTTTAGACTCCTGTAAGAATCTGATGCAAACCAATTTTCTCCAGGGAAGCTTCCACAGGCACTCAAATCTGCATTTTGTGAGATTTCACTAGGGCTTGTGGGCTCTGGGGTAAGAACTCTAGCTTTAGAACATGGTGTAGAATTTTGACTAGGTTCTTACTCTAGGGGTTGCACTTATGAGGAAAGTCACTCATTTATTCGATAAATATTAAATGAGTACCAGCTCTGTGCCCATTTGTGGGATGTATCTGTGGACAAGCCCTTACGAAGCTTACATTCTGTGTGGAGGCAGATAATCAGTAAATAAATAAGATAAATTCAGATTAGTCTGAGGACTGAGGAGCGTAAAATGGTCATGTGACAGAGTGGCCATATGGGAGCCACACTGTTTTAGATGGAGGGCAATTGATAGGAGACCTAATTTCTTAATCACAGACTGTAAATCAGCTGCTTTGTAATGAGTTTTAAGAAACCAGCCACAGGTTAAATATCAATTTTCTTCTTTTTATAACTATATTCTATTTTGAGAGCATCTCTCCTTTATTTGGATGCACTCGTATTGCCTAGAGCAATGCTGTCCTCTGGTGGTAGTCAGTTTAATAGCATGCCAGCTTCCCTGGCAAATCGGTTTCAAGGATTTACTCTTTATTTGGTGGGATTTATTTCTAACAAATAGGTGTCTTTTTTTTTAGATTGGCTTTTAATTTAAAAGGCCTCTACAGTTATGATTCATTTGAAAGTTTCATTTAGTCTCAAGTAAATGCTTGGATTGGTTTTCTGTGTTAAATAATACGTAATTGAAGAAAAGATGACCTAAGGAATAGGTCTGCTGTCTTGAGCTGGAAAGCAGATTGATGATACTAGAAAAATAAGCCAGACAAGGTGAATTGCTAATACAAGTGTGGAAAATCTGGAACTTGTTGATCAAAACATGTATTACATTAAACTCCCTGTTCCAGAAGGCTTATTAAAACACTTTTTAATAAACACTTATTAAAACACCTTTTCAGCAGAAAAATCTTAAAAGATGGTAGTTTGGAATTTGAAGAGACAAATGACAGTATTTGGAAACAGTGAACATTATTAATATAACTTTATATTAAATAATAAATCTCCATTGAAATGTGATCATATTCTTAAACTTAATATTTTAAATATTTGGTCTGTTCCTTCTAAATACCAATTAAATTTTTTTTTTTTTTTTACAATATGAACGTTTTATGACTTTTCTAAGTCCTTTATTGAAAGGTTTTTTTTTTTTTTTGAATAATGGTTTTCATCTCTTAGGATCTGAGTTAAATAATTTTTTTCATTGTTTTATTTTAGAAAATTTATGTAACAGATTTGAGAAAGTATTTAGGTAGCTGACAGTTACAAATAAAGTTGACTTATTTTTATAAATCCAGGAAAAATCAATTGTATCCGGAGTCATCTTTTATAGAGGTAGCTCTTTTCAAGGCCCCTGTTGGGTAATTTGTTTCTGGTTGCTCTGGTGGTCACCTCAATAAAAGTAAAATTCATAAAGATTGATAACTGCACAGATTTCCAGTTGAGTCTCTAGCAGCTGACATATATAGGTTTGAATTATTCACACTCCATGGTCTGATCATTATGTGCTGTTTGAATGGGGTTAAAAAATCCAGTCGTGTAATTTGGTTTTGAATGCCCCATAGTGATTTCATAGTCATGGCATAAATCACAATAAATGGTCTGAAATTATTTCTGACTAACGATAATGTGGGTGGAGAGATTGTGTAATTTAGCTGGGACAGTATGGGTTTCTGTTTACATTTCTTTCACAGAAAGACATAAAAGATAATCTAGCAATTATTTCATCTTCCACAATCTTTTGCTGGAGAGGACACTTAGAGCTAGGTGGTCTCCATTATGCTTAGCTTGAAATGACTTGTTTAATAGCCTTTGCAGGCGGGCTGGTAAGAATTAGAGGAACATCGTTATAAGGTCACATTCTGTACGAGTTTTGAATTGGCAGCATTTTGTTGATTGAATCACCATGCATATAGATATTTCTTTAATTACAGAACAGGATTTACATATTTACATATGCACACACACTAGGCTTCCATGGAAAAGACAAAAGAGCCTCTATGTGTCGCCTGTCTTCTTGATACTCTGATAGATGGACTTTCCTTTAAGTGTGGAAGGGGAAAAGAGCCAGACCTGTATTTGAAGGAATGCCAGACTTTTAGAATAGATATATGCATGTGGGTATGTATTTTTTTGTGAGTTTCTGCTCAGTGATTCTCCTCTAACTGTGAGTTGGCACCAGCCTCAGCATCACTCCCCACATGCTGCATGTGTTTCATCTTCTCATGACCAGGGGAGAACTTACTATGGAAAAAACCAGGTCTCTCAGGCATCATCTCTAGATTTTTTTTTTTTACTTAGGAATGAAACTCCGAATGCTTTTCCTTCATAGACTGCAAGACTGAATCACCTTGATTATGCTATTTTAAATATTAAGCACAGTTTTTACTTTCATTAACTTAGGATCAGTTTGATCTTAACTCTTTTTTTTTTTTTTAAAGATTTTATTTATTTATTTGACAGAGAGAGAGCGAGAGAGGGAACACAAGCAGGGGGAGTGGGAGAGGGAGAAGCAGGCTCCCTGCTGAGTAGGGAGCCTGATGCAGGGCTCGATCCCAGGACCCTGGGACCATGACCCGAGCTGAAGGCAGACGCTTAACGACTGAGCCACCCGGGCGCCCCCAGTTTGACCTTAACTCTTAAAGAATTAAGAAGTGCCAGTATTGACATGCTAGTTAATGCATTTTCTCTCTTCCAGTTTGTAAATGTGGTAGAAAATGTTTGTTGAAGAGTCTATTTGGGCTTTCTCTTTTTCTTTCTGGAATCTCATCCTTGGTGAAAATCAGTTCCTCAGTATTAGGATAATTATTGCTTTTCTAACAGTGACTTTAATAATCAAATGTAAATATCAGGAAGAAAGGGAGAGAATGCATAAGATGAATTTTATAAAAGCATGCCCCTGCCAGAGGTTAATGAGTATTCAAAATAAAATACGGTGGGTCAGTGAGGATTCAGAATTCCACACCTCCTCATTTAGTCTTGGTGCAAAGCCTTTTCAATTTAGTGGCTCCTTGTAATGTTGCATAGAATGTCTGGCTGTCTTCCTAAAAGGCACGTTGATGAAACTGTAGTAATAACTCTGCCCTAGGTTCACTAATATATATGCTTCACTGGCATGTTCACTGTGTATCTTGCATTAGCCTGTTGCTTTTTACGACCATTGAAATTAATATGCTAAGCTCAGCCTTTACTTTGTGACCCTTAGTATCTTTATAATACAAGAAGTGTTTCCCTCCATCTGCAGGTGCTGCTGTTTTTTCAAACGAAGGAAAAGGAAAACCATACAGCGTCACAAATGACTCTGGACACAGACAGATCATGGGGAGTTACTTACGTGTTCATCTGCTGTCTTGTGATTAAAATCATCTCTGTAGTGACCACATATATTTCCAAGGACTCACTCTTAGAAACAAAATGTCATACTTTCATACTTCATTTTGTGGTTGTCTTACATTCATATTTTTTTCTAATTTAACTTTTATGGAAGCTTTAAAGTTTTGTCCAAACATGAGTGCTTTGCCCATCAATGAATGGAATGGACCAAGGGGGTGGTACTGACGGATACAGTTCTAAAGACATTTTTCAGAAGCTCTCCTTTCAGAAGCAGTACAGTATCTTCCGTGTCAAACAGTTACATGCCTAATCTGGTTTTTTTTTATAACTTCTGTAAGAGCATAATCAAGCAGGAATTTTCTCCCCAGTGGATAATGCAACAGAGAAGACGCAGTTGCCCAAATATGTAAAAGAAGCTATTTTGTGAGAAGTTCATTTCTTGTGTGACATCCGCATTGATTTCAGTATTACTGATGGTACTGCTAGTCGTGAGTCATACTAACGTTCTCTCTGTGAAATCATGGTACAGTCACTGCCCAGAGGTACTGAGGAAAAGCTCTATGGGTTCGGCAGACGGTAATGGTCACACGAATCACCGGTACCGTGCTAGGTAGGAGCCCTGCTTTTGTGGCACCACGACGGGAAGTACAGTGTTGCTGAAGTGGCAAAAGCGCTTTTTTTAAAAAAAAAAATGCAAAATATTTGTATAATGTAACTTTATGCTTCCAGATAATAATGTATGTTAGACAGCAAGAAATGAATACTTTGAGAAATTAAATATGTTGGAGTTTTTTTTTTTTTTAAATACACTAAGGAGAAGAAATAAATGTGAATCTCATTGCAATGTGTAAGGTTGAAGTCTGAGGAGATCCCACTGAAACCTGCTGAATGATTACATTCTCCCTTAAGCAGAAAATTTTGGATGTGCCATGCAGTGGTGTCTGTTTATTAATTATTTGCTCTTTGATTAAAAAAAAAAAAAAAGGACCCCCAGCAATAAAAACTGGGTCACTCTATTGCCCTCTGTGCACATTAGTCTCTTGTATTCAACTTTGCTGGTTCTCTGGAATTTTCCTACTTTTTAGTATAATTTTGATGATTGAAAACTATTTTGGAAAGGATGGGTCAGGTGCTTTGCCTCCATAGTCTTTTGAAGTGCCTGCATATGAACAAAGTAACAGTTCTGTAAAAAAGGAAACCCATTCCACTTTTTAAGTATGCTTTGTTTTAAGCCATAAAGACACAGGTGTACTTTGGTCGCATTCTACTAGCCAGATTCTTCAAGAAGAGTTAAGACATAAAGACTGGCTAGAACGAGAATGATGTTTTTCAAATCTCATCTTCACCTTTGATTTAGAAGATTGCTACTTACTCTTTCCATGCAACCCTTTCTTTGTCTTTAAGTGCATGCCTTCCGGCGTGCTTATTTATTTTTATTGTCTCAAGGTAACATTTAAAATGTGTAATTAAAGTAAATAAATTACATTTTTGACTTCATTATTGCATTTACAGGGATTTAATTGTACTTGGTAATTTATTTTTTCTTATTAGCCAAAAGTTCAGTGTGTTGTTTTTGACAAATTAGGCGCCCATATGAATACTGCAAATCAGGACATTGTTTATCATTGTTGCTCTGAATCGTCTGAATGATCTTTTCAAGTTCTTGATTTTAAAGGCCCACGCTCAGCCTAGAAGACATTTGCTGTATAATTTGGTCAACAGTTTCCATTCTGTCTATTTGTATACTGTCATGATGTCTTAAACGACAGGAGTTACGTACTGAGTTTTTATTTTTTGTTTGCCTTGAGCAAGGTAGATGGATGTTTTGGCCATTATAATGTGAAACCACTTTTTTCTTTACAGTATTTGACCAAATTTGTGTGTCTATGATATTTGTAAATACATGGCGATATCTGTATTTCTTATCATAAGCCTATTTAGTTTTATTCTCAGTAGGGCTTTTGGACTGTACAGTGTTTATATGATCTGAACTCCTTATACATAAGAAGGTGTGTATATTAATCCAATTATGGACTTAAAATATTTTAAAAGTATAAATACCCTTATTTGCTGCAAAGACCAGTGTGTAGACATTTGCTTTTTAGCAATATTTTTAAGTGCTCCATTTTAATGCCAAGGAATAAGTCTTTTGGCAACACAAACTGGTCAATAATAGGTAATGCAGGTATGTTCAGGTTAAGCCAACAATGTTTTGCATTTTTATGCTTCTTTTCTGTCAACACTAATGAAGTCAACATTGCCTGAATGTCTGAATAATGAAACACATCCCTGTTTAAAAGTATGTAACTGAAAAAGAAATAAAAAATAAAGGTAGTTTTTTTAAACTCGCTTTTTCCCCCTTCCTCTAATGACGGGTGAAGTGATGCTACTCGTAATAACCTAAGGTAGGAGTTCTAAAAATCCGATTCATTTAGTTTTGTGTATGTGAGAAGCCAAGCTAAAGGAAGACGCTTTTGTGTTTTGTGTTTCTGTTTGGATTTTGCTTTGTGGGAGCCCCAGCGTAAAGAGTACATACCTGGAAGTATCTGAGCTTTCCTTCAAGAAAAAGCCTTTTACACTTCCCTGAACCATTTAATAGAGCGATTAATTAAAACTAATGCTACCGATAAAGCAAGGAAAAGAAACAGAATCATTTTATTCCTTTTAAAAAATGAAGTCATACTGGGATGTGCACAGCAATGAAACGTGATTAATCACTTTTCAGTGAATGACTTTACCATTGCAGATGGAGAGCATGTATCTGGGACAGACTCTCACAGCTTATCCTGTGCCAGGTGCTCGCAGGGGAGTTTTCCAAAATGGTATTAATAGTGCTGTGCTTACTGAAAGATGCTCCAGGTAAGATAAGGCAAAGCAGCACCCGCTGACACCAGCATTCAGAGGCGGTAGACCTGGAGATGAAACATAATGGTCAAAAGGCCCGATGTAGAAAAATCTGATTTAAGATGGGGATTCAGTCGGAACGACAATGCAGCTGCATCAGCCAGCACCCTCTGAACTGCGAGAGGCTTACACAGTAGGGGTGCACGTTACCGTGTCTCACTGACAAGGCCAGCGGAAGGGCCGGCTTCCGACGTGCTAGATCCTGGTGCAGTCAGGATCTCCCTGTGTCTCTCTTTTGCTTCCTCCCGGGCTGCTTTCATTGCCAGGGACACTTCTCCTGTGTGATAGTGAAGCGGCCACCCAGCAGCTTCCGACTTCTGCCGTCTTCGTAACCTCAGCCAAAACGAAGAGCGGTTCCTCTCAGCAGTCCTAACAAAATCCTCAGACTGACATTTATTGCTTCCTTGGTTCACAGGCCCACCCCTGAGCCAATTACTGTGGCCAAGGGAATGCTGTTTTCCCACCTTCAGAGGACACACTGGACTGAGAGATGAGGTACGAGGGGTGTTAGCCAAGAGGAAGTGAGGGCATGATCACCAGAAGTCAGAGCAAGCCGACAGTGCCCAGGCAAAATCCATAGGCGGCCATCGTCTTGAGGAGAAAAGCAGGAGAGAGCCGAAAGGCAAACCTAATCATTTTAAATTCAAAAATGTTATTATTACTGGACTTTTATTAGTCTTTTTTTAATATGTTATTAGAAATTATATATAGCAAGTGAATACATTTGAAAAATGTTCTAGACTCAGGTAAAAACGGAGAGGTCCTCAGTACCTTCTTTGGTGTGTTTTTGTTTTTGTGGAGCATTAAAGGCGTTTGTGATAGAGCTGGGTTAGTAGACTAAAAAAGCTGATTTTTCTGCAAGAGTACGAATAAGTGGAGTTACAAAGCTTGGCTGATGTTCAGGATAACTAGTTTCCCCTCTGCCTAAATCTTATACAAACCCACATGTTATTTTCTTAGGAAATGTACTTAATGAGAATACGTGGATCATAACCAAGGGAAGAACTACGTATTACCAGGTTGTATTGCTGGGATATAAAAATGCTTTTGCTAGAAAGAACAGTTGTTCACAGGAAGGTTCACCATATTGCAATTGTATTCAAATGTAAAAACACTCCTGCACTGGTCTAGACTGAAGGTTGGCAAACTTTTTGTGGGCCAAGAGGCAAAACTGAGGCTCTTAAATACTTGTGTAACAAGAAAACAAATTTCCACTAATTTTTTATTAATGGAATCCAAATTATATATTAACGCCTGAGTACAATTTAAAAAAAAAATACAAGTCTAGTAATGATAAGAATTGAATTATTTTGAGGGCATAATATTTCACATAGCTGGGGTTTGAAATCCATGGCAAATGTTCATCTGTTATACTGATTGGTAATGTGACTACATATTTCATCTTTGAGAATGTCTCCCGCAGATAGATACTACCAAATACTGTTATCAGTCCTCACATGTATGATTTTCATTGAACATATTTATCATTTGGAAGGTACTTACAGAATTCCATTAGATTCCACTCTTGATATTTGCCCTTTGGTATATTATTCCTTTGCAGGTATAATCACTTCCAATTGATGGCTAAGTAAATATTCCTCAGTTGTACAATTACATGGATTTTGAGATCCCAAAGTCCAGCTGGAACTGTGGTTGAGTTTGGAAAATAGATGCACTGCAAATTTGTGTGGGAATGGAGCTCTTGTTCCCTTTGAACCTGACCATTTGGGAAGTTGTGTAAAGCAGTATGACATTACTCGTGATTTAAACATGAGATGTTACCGTATTGACTTTGCTGCAGTGTAAGTTTCACATTATAAGTGCTGTTCTGCCTTGTAATTTTAAGTTGAATTTATTAAGAAACATGATCAAATCTGCAGCACAAGAAGAATTCAGGGTTTATCTATAATAGGCAGAGGTGATTCTCATTTAGCAAATTTGCAGTCTTCGTCCTGAGCTGAAAAAAAAATTGCAGTAACACTTTACCACTGCCATCAAACTGCTGTATGGTTGGGCTGGTCAGGATCCTCAGTTTCTATTTCTGATACAACTTCACGGAAGTGATGATGGCTAAGACCATAAGGGTGAAGGAAATACACCATTGACTACAAGTTCAATAACCTGACAGATTCAGGTATATTCCACAAAATACCTGCTGACGAGTAATACAGAGTATAAACATTGACTTTAAACATCTTACATTTTGACCAGCTTTGTAGATTTGTCCAGTATACCTTTCTCCGCTCCACGCGTTTTTAACCATCTGTTGCAACACATCTTAGCAGGTTCCACTTCATTCCGCACTGAATTGGTGTTTTCTCAAGTTTCCTTAAAAATATTCCTTAAAATAGTTGTTCTCGAGAGGCTCTTCCTAAAGACTAATTCTCGAGTCCCTTCAAGCTCAGCACTGACTTCTCTAATAAACAAAAACTGGGCAGTATCGCTAATGTCTGTTGGCTCATCAAAAGCTAAGGAGAGCTACTTGGAATCATTTGCCTTGCTTTTTATTTGACTGTTGGTGTCGTCGAGTCTTCAAGCACCCGTCCTTGCTAAAAAGCTAGTCTTCGACAAATTCATTTTCTCTGTGCATACTTTCTGGCTGCTGCAGTCAAACACAATTAACCTTAAGTCACCATCAGCAAATAGCTCTGCTTGGCTAACAGTGAGCCCCTTGTTCTCACTTTTGTGTGTGTGTGAAAGATTCTACTGCGATGAGATACTCTGTTGTAAGTTTTCTAACTGTTCTGACTGTTGCTTTCCTGTGAGCTGGGGATATTGTGATGAGTGCTTAGTCTGGTAATGTCACAATAAATTGTATTCTTTTTGCACAGCTAGAGTGCTGTTGCATAATAAACACGATGCTTTGCCATATAATTGTGTAACAGATAACCCACATTCCACTGTGCCTTAAAAGTGCTACACTTAAAGTTCACTTTACTTTTTTTTACATGATTAATATGCACTCGTAATAAAAAATAGGAAAATGTCTATGTGACAATATGTGTGGCACTTGAAATGCTGTTGAATTATAAGTGCATCATTGAGCTTTGGAGTGTGTTGAACGGCAGTGTGTAGCAACGTGAATGCCGCAGATGGTCTCTGTCACACTTACTCACCTCAGCCATAGACACTATGTAAATGAATGAGCTTGGCTGTGTTACAATAAAACTTTATTCATGGACAGTGAAATTCGAATTTCCTATAATTCTTACGTGTCATGAAATACTCTTTTTTTTTTTTTTTCAGCCTTTTATTAATGTGAATACCGTTCTTAGCTCATGGACCAAATAAAAGCAGGAGGTGGGCTGAATTTGACTCGCAGACCTTAGTTGGCCAACCTTGGTTCTAGTCCACATTGGATGGATTTGGATATTTGAAGTAAGTTCTTTTGGTACCTGATTGAGTGTCACTACCTACCAAAGGATAACCTATCCTCCCTTTGTAAAAGGAAGGGCCATTTTTAAAGAGCATCAAGAAGTATGATAATGGTAAAGAAAATATACCACAGTGCATACGGGAGTTGGAAATAAAGCCAGTGAGGTATCTGGCTCCCGTACGGAGTTAGATGTTGAAGCAGGAGAGAGCCTGAATTTTGAGATCAGACAGATTTAATTTGATTCTCACTTCTTCACTTAACTTGTAAGAACAACGGCAAAGTTATTTGACTTCTTGGCATCAGTGTCGTCCCCTCAAAGTGCGGATAATGCCTTCTCTGCAGCGTGGCTCTGAGGATTAGTGATGATATTTATAATCACTCTTAATTCAAGGTACCTTTTACCATTCCGCTTATAATAAAGTAGAGTTTAAAACTGAGCAACACCTTGACTTCTCATGCAGAGAGTGTGCTTCTGCTCCGAGACAAGAATAAGGCCTGGTATTTATCAAACTTTGTCTTGGATGGAAGCCATCATTCCTATCTGTTGGGAAATATTTGTACCCTAATCCTGTCACATTGCACCATTAGCTATCTTGCCTCCCTTAATGGCATTGATAAATTCAAAGCCATCAATTCTGTACCTTTATTGATAAAAATGTCAAACTGCAGAGAGCCAGAGCCAGACTCTGTGTCGAGTCCCTGTATCCTAGCTGAAGGTCAGTATCAATTCATTGAGCCAATACCACAATCTCTAAGCGTTCTAATGTATGATAATCCTCTGCATTACTACCATCAGCTTCTTACAGATGCTTTGTGGAAATCCAGGGGAACAATCTAGTTCATTTCTTTGGCCGTTTCCATTATCCCATCAAAAAAAAAGAAAAAGGGCAACTGGATTTAGTCTGATAGGACTTATTCTAGCGATTCCTTGTATATTGCTAACAATCACCATTTCTATTTCTAATATTACAAATTGCCTTTTAACTAATTCAGTCTAATCTTACTTTGAATCAACATTATTTATCAGTCTGTAAGCTACATAATCCATCTTTTAATTTTTTTTTTAAATAAAAATTTCATTTCCCATCTCTCTTCTATCTTGCTCCATTTACCACCCATACGATCTTTCAGTATGAAATCTGTCCAGGTCTGGATACTCAGTTTTCCTTTTTAAATATCTGTACCTGTGATGGGCTTCCATTTCCTTCTTGCCATATCTTCCCCCCTAACTTTCCTGGCTGAAGGTTGTTCTTGATAAAAAAAAAAAGCAAACTAGAAAAAAACTGTAATAAGCTAAGCCTATATGTTCTTTGTCATCACCCTGTAGCCTTTTCTCTTCAGCTGGCTCAACAGATAGTTTACAGAACACTTTTTTGTTGGCTTTAATATTTTTTTTAAAAGAAATCTTCAACTAATTCCAAAAACCTCAACTGACATTTTACCTTTTTTCATATTCATTGGCTATGCACACTGTTTCAGCTCTTGTATGTATGCTTTTAAAAGCTGAGCTTGTCAGAAGAGACTTTTTTTTTTCTTTTGGCAAGCTTATTCCTTTTTTCCTTATCAGGATCATTTTTAATAGCAGAGCTGGAATCACAGTCTTGAGCTCCCTTCACGAGGTATCAGAGATCTTAACATGAGTTGCTCACCTTCTCTCCAGGTGCTTGACACTTCCACTTTATCACTCAATTCCTTCTTGCTGGTCATTTTTGTGTTCTAGAGTAGATTTTTGCTATCTCTACTTCCTGGGAGATTAGCTTTCTGGCATATAAAAAATTGTCAGATGTTCTGCTTTTAGAAAAAAAAAGATTCTGTGGACATTTGGAGTTCTCTATCAACTGCTAAAATTTATGTTTCAGTATTTTGTGCTCTTTTAACTGAAGTTGATGTATTTAACGTTTTTTTTTTTTTTTTCCTCACACTTAGTGTCCGATCTGATTTTTCTTTCTCTGTCTTGGCATTCTGTAATATATTTTCATCATTGTATTTGAGTTTTTCCTGTCTTCTTTGCCCCAGTATTTTCCACAGTGCATTTTACCTTGCGTGTCCTTCACTTCACTGTAAGTGTATATGATCCCAGTAGACTGCTCCATAACTCCCTTCTCGTGTGAGTGTTTCACTCAGAAATTTTTACACCCAGTCGTAGTGACTTCCTGCTCGTATTTACTCTACTCTGTTTTTACCTGAGTCTTCCTGTTCATAGCTGCTGTCTGCGCATTAGTGTGAAGACGGTTGCGTACGGTTTTCAGGATTACTGCTACGTTCTCTGCTTGAGTGAATTACTTGGCCATCTCTAACCTGGTGGTGTAGACAACAGCCACTTCCATGGCTTTTATCTGCTCTTTTCACCTTCATCCTCATTCAGTTTAAAAATTGCATTAACAAGTCAAATAGGCTCTTTGCCAGATCTCATGAGGTAACACTCTAAGCCATCTTGAATTGTGCTTTGGAAATGAAAATCTCATTGTAAAACATCGTATGAATAGGAAAAGCCTTCCCTTTTTTCTTGTACTTTGTATTTTGTCCTGTGTCCCATATTGACTTCATCAGGTTGCTCTCAATTTTCTATATGCAGCTTTGTTTTCAAATGATAAAAACTACAAATTATAAATTTATATGATATATCTATCTATCTATCTATATAATGAATTATAAAAGTTTGGCAAACAGAGCTCTTTTTTCCTCCACAATCATTGGTGCTCAAATCACTTCAATGATGTCACCAACTGAAAATCATATGCCCACAGATCAGCATCTGGACGCTCCTTAGGGTCTCTCCTACATGTTTGACTGAGGGAAGACCAGAAGCGGGGACTAAGGCTTCAAAGTACCCATTTTTCATATTCCAGAAAGGAAAAGAGTCTTCTTTAGCCAAAGTCCCAAGTTGGGAACCAGTAACTGCAGTTAATTCAAGATACCTTCAGATTAATTCACCAGCTCTGCGGAATTGAGGACATCCCTCCCGTGGCTGTGCTGCTGAGAACGAGCTGGTGGACGGCAGCCTCACTCCAGCCCTCTGGAGGCAAGCAAGTCAATGACAGCCCCACGCTTGTGGCCGACAGCTGGGCAGCGAGTGCCACAGTCCTGTGGCCACGTTCCCATAGGCAGCTGGCCACCCAGCCTACCCACAGGGACCATGCCCAAGGTATTGTGTTCAGCTCTTTCTGATCTCCTTCACCCCTGCCGAATCCCTGTCAATAGTCCACTTAGGACATCCTTCTCCCACCCCGCTGGTGCCATCTCCTTCCTTCTGTGAAGTTGGCTGACACCCTGAGGTTTTAGGAATAATTTTGTTTCAATACTGGGTGTGCTTAAAAAAAATGCTCGATAAATTCTTCCCTAAAGAATTGTGAAATATATTTATTCTTTACGTGGTGCTTAAGGAAATGGGAAACTCCATATTCTACATAGTCAATAGTATGTAGGAAGATTTCTCTTTGAAGGTATTAAACAGGTCTGACAGCTACACTGACCAAGCTTTCATGGTCAGACTACCTAATTGTTCTGAGTCCTTATTCCTCGAGAGGGTCTGTCTGCCACAGCAGGTGAAGCTCCCTTCATCCACACCTTAGAAGAGAAACAGCCCTGGGTGTTAGGTTTCTCACGGGAGGCTGAACTGTCATTAGTGGGCTTCAGTAGCCAGTCTCAGCTACTGGCAGAGTGCGGGGCCGTGGGGAACTCACGACAGGAGGGGGGCCCTGGGCACCAGGGCAGAGGGGGCTGTGGGTGAGGGTCTGCGCTTCGTAGTTGCATAAACCTGTGCCTTGGCTCTCACACTTGCTGGCTCTGTGACTTTGGCCAGCTCCCTCACTCGCTAAGCCTCAGGTCCCTTGTTTCAAGAAAGAAATTGATAGCACTCATTTAATGGGGTTTTGGTGAGGACGGGATAAGTTCATTGTCGCACAGTTTGGCTCACAGTAGGGTCTCCATGAATGGTCGTTATTATTGGCCATTATTGAAGCTGTACAGAAGACAACAGCTGCCCAGGGGTTGGGGGTGTGGAGAGGGGTGAAGTGGGGGAAGGGGTGAAGTGGGAGAGGCCCCAGCTGCACACTTAGCCTGCAACTGAGCCATACGTTTGTAGTAATTCAAATATCTGCAAGTGAAGGTGTTTTGGGCAAGCCGCAGATCAATGGGAAATTCAGTTATTTTGGAGAAAACAGAAAAAAAAAAAAAGACTGCTGGGAGAGAGGGTATTGATTCCACTGACTGAGTGTCAGAGGTTTCCTTGCTCTTCTCTTCCACCTCATCGGTGACTCAGTGGCCTCAGAGAAAGAGCCCTGGAATAGGAAATCGGAAATGTGTTCTATTTGGGGTTCAGCTATGACCCAGCTTCATTGCTCCATCTTTCTGGGCTTCTATTTCAGCTCTAAAAGGGAACTGTTCTGAATGTTTGTGCTCCACTCTCACCCCCAAATTCATTCTTGAAGCCCCAACTCTCAATGCAGTGGTATTTGGAGGTGGGGCTTTTGGGAAGTAGTTAGGTTTCGATGAGGTCATGAGGGTAGGGCCCCCATGATGGAATTAGAGCTTATGAAGTCTCTCTCTGCCATGTGAGGGCACAGGGAGAAGGCAGGTGTCTGTCTGCAAGCCGAGAAGAGAACACTCACCAGGAACCAAACCTACCAGCACCTTGACCCTGGACTTCCCAGCCTCCAGCACTGTTATTTAAGCCACCAGTCTATGGTATACTTTTCTGTCAGCTTGAGCACACTGATTCAGAGTTTGGTACCCGAAAATGGGATGCTGCTGTAACAAGGATCTGAAAATGTGGTAGTGGCTTGAGAACTGGGTGGAGGTTGGAGTAATTCTGAGGGGTGCGCTAGAAGAGGCTGAGATGGCTGTGAAAGGGACTGTGAAGGGCCATTCTAGGGAGCACTCAGAAAGAAGAGGAGAGCTGTGGAGAATGCTTCCATCTTCTTAGAGAATACGTAAATAGCCATGAACACAATGTTGGAAGAAACACGGGTGGTAAAGGCCATTGTGGTAACTCATGGCTGAAGTGAGGACCATGCTCTTGGACAATAAAGGAAAGGTGACTGTGTTGTAAGGTAGCAAAGAACATGGCTGAACTGTGTTCTAGTGTTTGTGGGAAGTAGAGCTTGCAAGGGATGAAGTTGGATATTTATTTATTATTTATTTTTTTAAGAGTTATTTATTTGAGAGACAGGGAGGAGCAGAGGGAGAGGGAGAGACTCTCAAGCAGACTCTTTGCTGTGCTTGGAGCCCGTCGTGGGGCTCGATTTCACGACCCCAAGATCATGACTTGAGCCAAAAGCAAGAGTCTGAAACCAAGAGTCTGAAACTCAGCCGACTGTGCCTCCCAGGTGCCCCCTGAAATTGGATATTTAGCTGAGAATATTTCTAAGATAAGTGTTGAAGGAGCATCTTCGTTCCCCCTGATGGGTTATAGTAAAACATGAAAGGGGAAAGACAGACTGAGAAAGGAATGGTTAAGGCAAAAAGGAACCGGAGCCCAAAGTTTTGGAAATTCTTAGCCTATCCACGTGGCAAAAAATTAAAAACCTTGTTCTGAGGAGAACACGAAGGATGTGAGCAAACAACTGTTTAATTAGACTAGTCTGGGTGTGAGCCACAGACCATATCAGCTGGCCCAGTAGAACGGCAGGGGACAGAGATGGGATGGAAAGAAGGAAGGCTGTTGGACTTCTGAAGTTGTATGTATAGACGCTAGGAAAAAAATGAACAACGGTTAGAACTCAGGTGGTGTGATATTTAGGGAGATTATGGGCTAAC
Organism: Phoca vitulina; assembly: GCF_004348235.1. Classification (NCBI taxonomy): domain Eukaryota; kingdom Metazoa; phylum Chordata; class Mammalia; order Carnivora; family Phocidae; genus Phoca; species Phoca vitulina. Next base: position 15,001,298 of record NW_022589735.1, on the reverse strand, counting down.
ACTCTCCTCCTGACCAAGCCCCAAGTTCATACGTTCTTCTTATAAGACAATGAATGCAAGTTTCAGAACACCAAGGGACAGGATCTGACAGGAAGGCTCTTCAACAGAGACCCTTTGATTTTCCACTTATGATAATATCAAGTGATGATTAGATACCCTCATTAGTTTCTCAGTTCTCTGCTGGTGTGACTTATTTCCTTGAATTACTTTGAAAACCTATAGAATTAAGATGTCCAGCAAGAGGTTTGTTGGTGATAAAGTTTCTGGATACAGTCTGGTTACTGCTGTCCTTTTTATATAGCAGAGATCATCAGCAATGATAATAAGCATGTCCAGCTTTTCCCTTTCACATTGAGGACACCAAGAAGTAGATTTCCTGTATTCTCTAATGGAAATGTTCAAAGCAGGCAAACCATGCTCCAGAGAACGCTGAAATGATTGAAAACAACTGCATGCTTTCTTTTGCCTCCCCTGGTTGTAAGCTATAGAAATTAGCCCTGGGGAACAAAAGCTCACACTCTACGTTGTAGCTCCATTCAGGAGATAGCTCATCTTTATCCCAGAGGAAGGAAGGATGGCCATTTGGCCAGAGGTCAAGAAGCCTTGCAGAGTTTTCTTAGAGCCCCCTGACAGAGATAGGCATGGATGGAGAGGGGGAGATTTTGTTAATTGAAATGGCTTTTCTAAAAAAGTGAGACTGTGAATGAATTTTATGTTTTAGACTTTTGAAAAAGTGTTTTACAAATGAAAGATGAAAACCATTGAAGGTAGTGAAGAGACAGAGGAAACAGACTTTGGATACAGACTCTTCTTTTGGGAGGCTTGGCTAGGAGGAAAGGTGATGAAGAAATGACCGGATGTAGGAAGAGCATCAAGAGAGAAGAGTGTTTTGCTTGTGGCTTTAGAATTGGAGGAGCTTGAATGGGTTTGTTTACTGGGGAAGGAAGCTATCAATCCATGGCATGGGGGAAACCACTGGTGAGGAAGAATGACATGGAGGAAAAGAAATCTCTGGGGAGATGAGCTAGGAATCCAAAGAAAGGGGCAAGTGAGGGAGAAGGGGCTGATCAGATTAAGCTTTGTAGAGATGACTTGCCTGTGGGTTGAGGGAGGTGAGAAAGTTATTCAAAGGAATAGCTCTGCTGTCCTTGTTGGATTGAGATATAAGTGAGCCAGAGAGGAGGCTGCCTGTGGGTTGCTTTTCGTCTGGAAGAAAAATGGAGCCATCAGGAGACTAGGGGTTGGTTCTCAAAAAAGTCAAAGACCAAACGTAATTATTTCAAACTTCGTTTTCTTATAATATTTGCTACCCTGACCTTCAGTTTTCCTTTAGGCAATGTATGAAGTTACTGACATAAACATCATTGAATTACAAACTTGTAGTTAAAGTGAAAGAAATCTTTCCCATGCTGTTACAATGATAATACACTTTTAAAAAGAGCTTTTTGTATAAGAAGTGTTTTGCAAGCAAGTTGCTCTTTTTTTTTTAAAGAGTCCTTGGTAATATAAGTTGTATTATGTATCTTGCTGACATTTTATGAATGTTTCGTATTAATCATCTTCCATTGTTTTTGGCACGGATATAGAATTCTAGTTAGCTCGAGACTGAAAAATTCCATGCCAATACAGTGTAATATTTTGCTTTCAGATATGTGTAGACCATAAATTGTGATCTTCATGTATTTAAATTGTGAGTATTATACATAAAAGATAAAGTTTTCCTAAATTTGATGTTAACCAAAATGAAAACAAGGAAAATGCACAAAATTCTATTGATTCCGATCTTGCTAGTGGAAGAAGAAAATAATGGAAAATAATTAAGTAGGACAGAAAATTAACTTGATTACTCTGTTATATACTTACTATTGATTAAAAATATACATTTAAAATTTCATTTTATCTCAGAAAAAAACAAATTTTATGTTTCAGTGAGCTAAGGTCTGAGTCACTGAGACAAGTTAAGTTTTGTATATATGTCAATTCACATAAGAAATTTCCTCCTCTTGGGAGAGAATTAGATTTTACTTACCTCTTTCCATCTTTTGTGCTTCAATAATATACTTAGAGTGAATAACACAGTGTGTGGTGCTAAATAAAGGTAATACATTTAGGGGTCAAAAAGAATATGAATGCAGATGAGTAGTGCTCTCAATTGCTAATCTAAAAGTGTTCTTCCTACTAGTCATTTTGTCATTGTAAGGATATTATTCTCAGATTTAAAAAAAAATCCTGAAAATAGGCCAACTCTTGTAGGTTTCTTCTATGTGAACATAGATGTATAATTCTATCTATCTATCTATCTATCTATCTATCTATCTATCTATCTATCTACCTACCTACCTACCTACCTACCTATCATTGAGAGCAAATTCACATTGCAAAAATTTATCATTTTGAACATTTTAAATTGTACAGTTTTGTGGAATTAAGTACATTCACAGTGTTGCGCAACCAACACCACTACTTAATTCCAGGACATTTTCATCACCCTAAAAAGAAACCCCGTACCCACTAAGCTGTCACTTTCCATGTCCCCTGATACCAGCCTTTGGCAACCTCTCTCCTACTTGTGGTCTCTATTGACTTACCTACTCTGGACATTTCATTTAAGTGAAATCACACACCTTTTGAAAATAGTTCTTTCCCTCAGCATCATGGCTTCAAGCTTCATCCATGTGGTAGCACGTATCAGTACTTCATTCCTAGTTTACGCCTAGTAACATTTCATCATGTGATCATTTCTGTTGATTTTATTGCCTCTCACCCCTGGAATCCCTATACTACACGTGTTTCTGAAGGTAATGGCTCTTCTCTCTGTAAGGGTAGCCCCCTTAGGAGATGACAGGTTGTTAACTTGCGGAAAGTTCTCAAGAGACTTCTCCTTGGATTTCTACACCCAAATGGCAATGCTGCCCTGCACTCCTCTCTACTTGCCTTCACCAAGTTGAATGTGCCATCATCATATGCCTTAAAAATGCAGCTTTCTTCTGCAAATGTTTTCAGGACAAAAAGACATGGGTGAATGAGTGTGTCATTTTCATGTGAGCTACATTGTAGGCCTTAATTTCTTTCTGGCTCAGATTAAGTTCATGTGAAATTATGGCTTCAAGTTCACTTTGGGAGTCCACACCTGAGGAGGTATCACCACGAGGATACGACAAAGCTCTGCCTTGTGACTGGGATCTGTTCTCATTAAGTACCTGCAAACTGATTAGGAAAATTAAATATTTGTGTTAAATTGGGCCACACAAGAGTTATTTTGGCTGTGATACTTGTATTTGGGGGCCTCAGCTGTACCAAGTATTTTTCACAGTTCATTCTAATTGTGTCTTGAAATCACAGCATCTATCTCAAGTAAAGGAGATCAGATTTGATACTGAAGTGAATTCTATAATTCCATAATTTTCTAAACCATATTTTGTTTTTTAGAGTAGATGTAATGAATATGATCCTTCTGTTTTCACAACCTGGTATTAAGATATTAGGCCATGGACTCTAAAATTAACTCTTTGAAAAATGATATATTAGAGCAGTATAATATTACTCTGCCTCCATGCATCTTTTATAATTAACCAAGTATTTAATGACTTAGCTTAACCAGTCCATTGTTACTGCAGTCCTGGGTCCCAAGAAGTGAAGCTCAGCACCCAGCTTGTCTGGCTACCTGTGCTCCTTGGAGCTTCTAAGTATCCTTTTATTAATTCAAATAGCAATATATGCCGGTGATGGAAACCCATAAAGTACAGATGTTTGTGCTGGGAAAGTGAAGTCTCCTTCTGATGCCAAACGAGCAGTTTACCAGACTGCCTCTCCAGAGGCAACCAGTGTTAAGTTTCTTGCCTATCCTGAATAGAAATGTTCTATGCATGTGTAAACTTTATACCTATTTTATATAATATATATATATAAAATGTATATATATGTATGTATACACATTTACACAAATATATCATATATCTCATATTTCTCTGTATAAGTAGACACATACTGGACATACTGTTTTGTCCCTTGCTTTTTTATTTAAAAATAGATCCTAGAAATTATTTCATATTAGCATAAGGACTACTTATTAGCATATAGGTAAGTTGGACAGATTTCTAGAATTGGAATTGCTGGGTCAAAGAATATATATAGGGGTGCTAGGTGGCTCAGTTGATTAAGCATCCGACTCTTGGTTTTGGCTCAGGTCCTGATTTCATGGATCATGGGATCAAGCCCCGCATCAGGTTCCACATTTAGTGGGGAGTCTGCTTAAAGATTTTCTTCCTCTGCCCCTCCCCTGCTCTGCACATTCATTCCCCCTCTCTTTCTCTCTCAAATAAATAAATCTTTTAAAAAAAACAAAACCCAACTGTGTATATTTACAACTTTTAAAAACTTTATATCTACTTGAATTTATTTTGATAAGAGTGAGATAGGCAGTTAGCCTGATCGATTTCCAGATGGGTGCTAGTTTTCCCCAACACTCTCTTTTGGGGAAATCTTTTTCTAATGCTCCAAAATATATGTTTTTTTATCATATGCTAAATTTCATATGTATATTCCGTGTGTGTGTGTGTGTGTGTATAACTGGACTGTATTCTGTCCAATCACCTAATTTCTTCAGCTTTTTAATTACCATAGCTTTGTAATATGTTTTAATTTCAAATTAGGTTAGTTACCGGATAGGAGGAAAGATGGCGGAGGAGTAGGGGACCCTATTTCAACTGGTCCCCAGAATTGAGCTGGATATCTGCCAGACCACTCTGAGCACCTACGAAACCAGCCTCAGATGTAAGAAGATCTGGATCTCTACAAACAGAATATCGCAAGCGGTTGGTTTTGAGGTATGAAGCGGGGAGCCCTGTTTCCGCGGGCAGATATCAGAGGATAAACGGCAGCGGGAGGGTGCCTGGCCGTGGGGATCCTGCACCGCCGGTGAGCGACAGCCTCGCTTGCTGGGGACGGGGCACAGACTCGCAGACCGGTAGCGGCGGGGAAAGGACTCTAGGGCAGCCCCCGGGGCGGAAACCCGGAGCGGCGGGGTCACGCGGGCAAACTGGGAGCGGCTGGTGGTTTTAGAAGCACAAAGGGCAGAGACGTGCCCCGACCTGGAGGCAGGACTGGGAGCGCTGCGGAGGGGTGCACAACCCAGGATGCTGCAGTTTATAGCAGCACAGACAGAAACGGAGACAGTGTGGCCTGGAGAGCTCACTGAAGAACAGACTGCGGTCTCTCTGCTCTGAAGCAGAGGGTTGGAATTGGTCTCTTCTGCTCTGACTCGTGGAAGAGACGCAGAAAGCCACCAGGGAAAGCCGCCAGAGAACAAAAGCCCCAAAAACTGATTCCCACTGAGCCCATCCCCCACCACAGGGGGGCAGGGCAACTCTGCCCAAACAGGGTTGCCTGAGTCACAGCGCGGCAGGCCCCTCCCGCAGAAGACAGGCTGGGAAAACAAGAGGCCAGCAACCCTAGGGTCCCAAGAAAACAGATGCATCTTGCTTGGGTTGTGGTCAATAATTTGGACTCTATACATTCCCTCAAACACCCATCAACAGAATGACTAGGAGGAGGAACCCCCAAAGTAGAAAAGACTCAGAGATTATGACTTATGCTGCAGATTTACAAATGGATGCAGATATAACCAAGATGTCGGAGATGGAATTCAGGCTAGCAATTGTGAAGACAATGGCTAGAATGGAGAAATCAATTAATGGCAACATAGAGTCTCTAAGGGCAGAAATGAAAGCTGAATTGGCAGAACTTAAAAATGCTATCAATGAGATCCAATCTAATCTAGATAATCTAACAGCTAGGGTAAGTGAGGCAGAAGAACGAATAAGTGACCTGGAAGACAATATAATAGATAAAAAGGGAAAAGAGGAGGCCAGGGAAAAACAACTCAGAATCCATGAAAATAGAATCAGAGAAATAAGTGACACCATGAAGCGTTCCAATGTCAGAATAATTGGAATCCCGGAGGGAGTGGAGAGAGAGAGAGGACTAGAAGATGTATTTGAGCAAATCGTAGCTGAGAACTTCCCTAATCTGGGGAATGAAACAAACATTCGTGTCCTAGAGGCAGAGAGGACCCCTCCCAAGATCAAGGAAAACAGGCCAACGCCCCAGCATGTAATAGTAAAACTTGCAAATCTTAGAACCAAGGAAACCATCTTAAGGGCAGTTAGGGGGAAGAGATTCCTTACGTACAGAGGGAGGAACATCAGAATAACGTCAGACCTATCTACAGAGACCTGGCAAGCCAGAAAGGCCTGACAAGACATATTCAGGATACTAAATGAGAAGAATATGCAGCCAAGAATACTTTATCCAGCAAGGCTGTCATTTAGAATGGATGGAGAGATGCAGAGCTTCCACGACCGGCAGAAACTGAAAGAATATGTGACCACTAAGCCGGCCATGCAAGAAATATTAAGGGGGGTTCTATAAAAGGAGAAAGCCCCCAACAGTGATATACAACAGAAATTTACAGGGACAATCTATAAAAACAACGTCTTCACAGGCAACACGATGACAATAAATTCATATCTTTCAATAATCACTCTCAACGTGAATGGCCTAAATGCTCCCATAAAACGGCACAGGGTTGCAGATTGGATAAAAAGACAGGACCCATCCATATGCTGCCTACAAGAGACTCATTTTGAACCTAAAGATACATCCAGACTGAAAGTGAAGGGATGGAGATCCATTTTCCATGCCAGCGGACCTCAAAAGAAAGCTGGGGTAGCAATTCTTATATCAGACAAATTAGATTTTAAACTAAAGTCTGTAATTAGAGACACAGAAGGACACTATATCATTCTTAAAGGGTCTATCCAACAAGAAGATCTAACAATTGTAAATATCTATGCCCCCAACATGGGAGCAGCCATCTACATAAGCCAACTGTTAACCAAAATAAAGAGTCATATTGATAACAATACGTTAATTGTAGGAGACCTCAATACTCCACTCTCAGCAATGGACAGATCATAGAAGCAGAAAATCAACAAGGAAACAAGAGCTTTGAATGATACACTGGACCAGATGGACCTCATAGATATTTACAGAACATTCCACCCTAAAACAACAGAATACTCATTCTTCTTGAGCACGCATGGAACTTTCTCCAGAATAGACCACATACTGGGTCACAAATCAGGGCTCAACCGATACCAAAAGATTGAGATTATTCCCTGCATATTCTCAGACCACAATGCTTTAAAACTGGAACTCAATCACAAGAAAAAATTTGGAAGAAATTCAAACACTTGGAAGGTAAAGACCACTCTGCTCAAGAATGTTTGGGTCAACCAGGAAATCAAAGAAGAACTTAAACAATTCATGGAAATCAATGAGAACGAAAACACATCAGTCCAAAATCTATGGGATACTGCAAAGGCAGTGCTAAGGGGGAAATACATAGCCATCCAAGCCTCACTCAAAAAAATAGAAAAATCCCAAATTCACCAACTAACTCTACACCTTAAAGAACTAGAGAAAAAGCAACAAATGATGCCTAAGCCATACATTGGAAGAGAAATAATTAAAATTAGAGCAGAAATCAATGAATTAGAAACCAGAAACACAGTAGATCAGATCAATGAAACTAGAAGTTGGTTCTTTGAAAGAATTAATAAGATCGATAAACCACTGGCCAGACTTATCCAAAAAAAAAAAAAAAAAAAAAGAGAAAGGACCCAAATTAATAAAATTATGAATGAAAGGGGAGAGATCACGACTAACACCAAGGAAATAGAAACAATTATTAGAAATTATTATCAACAACTATATGCCAATAAACTGAGCAATCTGGATGAAATGGAGGCCTTCCTGGAAACCTATAATCTGCCAAGACTGAAACAGGAAGAAACTGACAACCTGAATAGGCCAATAACCAGTAACAAGATTGAAGCAGTGATCAAAAACCTCCCAAAAACAAGAGTTCAGGGCCTGATGGATTCCCTGGGGAATTCTACCAAACATTCAAAGAAGAAATAATACCTATTCTACTGAAGCTGTTCAAAAAATAGAAACAGAAGGAAAACTTCCAAACCCATTCTATGAGGCCAGCATTACCTTAATCCCCAACCCAGGCAAAGACCCCATCAAAAAGAGAATTTCAGACCGATATCCCTGATGAATATGGATTCCAAAGTCCTCAACAAAATCCTAGCTAATAGGATCCAACAATACAGTAAAAGGATCATCCACCACGACCAAGTGGGATTTATCCCTGGGATGCAAGGGTGGTTCAACATTTGCAAATCAATCAGTGTGATAGAACACATTAATAAGAGGAGGGAGAAGAACCATATGGTCCTCTCAATTGATGCAGAAAAAGCATTTGACAAAATACAACATCCTTTCCTGATTAAAACTCTTCAGAGTCTAGGGATAGAGGGAACCTTCCTCAAGTTCATAAAATCCATCTGTGAAAAACCCACAGCAAATATCATCCTCAATGGGGAAAAGCTGAGAGCCTTTCCCTTAAGATCAGGAACACATCAAAGATGCCCACACTCACCACTATTGTTTGACATAGTACTAGAAGTCCTAGCAACAGCAATCAGACAACAAAAAGAAATAAAAGTATTCAAATTGGCAAAGAAGAAGTCAAACTCTCTCTTTTCGCAGACAACATGATACTTTATGTGGAAAACCCAAAAGACTCCACCCCCAAATTACTAGAACTCATCCAGCAATTCAGTAATGTGGCAGGATACAAAATCAATGCACAGAAATCAGTTGCTTTCTTATACACTAACAACGCAACTGTAGAAAGAGAAATTAAAGAAACGATTCCATTTACAATAGCACCAAAAACCATAAGATACCTCGGAATAAACCTAACCAAAGAGGTAAAGGATCTATACTCTAGGAACTACAGAACACTCATGAAAGAAGTTGAAGAAGACACAAAAGATGGAAAAACATTCCATGCTCATGGATCGGAAGAATAAACATTGTTAAAATGTCTATGCTACCCAGAGCAATCTATACCTTCAATGCCATCCCGATCAAAATTCCAATGACATTTTTCAAAGTGCTGGAACAAACAATCCTAAAATTTGTATGGAATCAGAAAAGACCCAGAATCGCCAAGGAAATGTTGAAAAAGAAAAACAAAGCTGGGGGTATCACATTGCCCGATTTCAAGCTATATTACAAAGCTGTGATCACCAAGACAGCATGGTACTGGCACAAAAACAGACATATAGTCCAATGGAACAGAATAGAGACCCCAGATATGGACCCTCAACTCTATGGTCAAATAATCTTTGACAAAGCAGGAAAAAACATGCAATGGAAAAAAGACAGTCTCTTCAATAAATGGTGCTGGGAAAATTGGACAGCCACATGCAGAAGAATGAAACTCGACCATTCTCTAACACCATTCACAAAGATAAACTCAAAGTGGATGAAAGACCTCAATGTGAGACAGGAATCCATCAAAATCCTAGAAGAGAACATAGGCAGTAACCTCTTTGACATCACCCACAGCAACTTCTTTCAAGATACATCTCCAAAAGCTAGTGAAACAAAAGCAAAAATGAACTTTTGGGACTTCATCAAGATAAAAAGCTTCTGCACAGCAAAGGAAACAGTCAACAAAACAAAGAGGCAACCCACAGAATGGGAGAAGATATTTGCAAATGACACTACAGATAAAGGGCTAGTATCCAAGATCTATAAAGAACTTCTCAAACTCAACACCCAAAAAACAAATATTCAAGTCAAAAAGTGGGCAGAAGATATGAAAAGACACTTCTCTGAAGAAGACATACAAATGGCTAACAGACACATGAAAAAATGTTCATCATCATTAGCCATCAGGGAAATTCAAATCAAAACCACATCGAGATACCACCTTACACCAGTTAGAATGGCAAAAATGGACAGGGAAAGAAACAACAAATGTTGGAGAGGTTGTGGAGAAAGGGGAACCCTCTTACACTGTTGGTGGGAATGCAAGTTGGTACAGCCACTTTGGAAAACAGTGTGGAGGTTCCTCAAAAATTTAAAAATAGAGCTACCCTATGACTCAGCAATTGCACTCCTGGGTATTTACCCCAAAGACACAGATGTAGTGAAAAGAAGAGCCATATGCACCCCAATGTTCAGAGCAACAATGTCCCCAATAGCCAAACTGTGGAAAGAGCCGAGATGCCCTTCAACAGATGAATGTGTAAAGAAGATGTGGTCCATATACACAATGGAATATTACTCAGCCATCAGAAATGATGAATACCCAACTTTTACATCAACATGGATGGGACTGGAGGAGATTATGCTAAGTGAAATAAGTCAAGCAGAGAAAGTCAATTATCATATGGTTTCACTTATTTGTGGAACATAAGGAATAACATGGAGGACATTAGGAGAAGGAAGGGAAAAATGGGGGGGGAATTGGAGGGAGAGATGAACCATGAGAGACTATGGACTCTGAGAAACAAACAGGGTTTTAGAGGGGAGGGGGGGAGGGGGGATTGGTTAGCCTGGTGATGGGTATTAAGGAGGGCACATACTGCATGGAGCACTGGGTGTTATACGAAAACAATGGATCGTGGATCACCACATCAAAAACTAATGATGTATGGTGACTAACATAACATAATAAAATTAAAAAAAAAAATAGGTTAGTTACCTACATTTGCATGTTTACTTTTTCTTTTTAATGGTTGAATATTTTTTAGCAAGGTAAAATTTGTTGAGGTATATAATGTTATACTAGTTTCAGATGTTCAACATAGTAATTCAATATCTGTATACACTACAAAGTGATTACTACAAGAAGTCTACTTACTATTCATCACCATATAGTTGACCCTTGCATGTGTACACCTTTGAATTCATTTTTTTTAGTGTAAAAAAATAATCCTTTATGAGGTTTCTTTTTCTGGACTCACCCTTAATTGATGGAGATTTAAAATAAGTTAAGAGTCTTCTTATGTAATAACACGGTATGCATATTATTTTAATTTACCTGGTTGCATTATTTTTTGTATCATCTTTAAAGTGTTTCCCTTTATATTCTAAAATAAGATTATCTCCATTGCTCCATTTTTCAGCTTTAAACAATATCTAGTGATAATCTTGCTAAATTAGAAAAAATCTATGACTTATATTTCCTTATACCATATTCTTTCCTTCCTTCTTCCTCTCAGTATTCATTAGATTTTTTTTCAACATGTTCATGATGTATAACATCTGTATTCTTTTCTTTGACCAAAGTTTCCACAGTTTTAAAATTTGAATGGAATCAATTTACTTCACTAGTCCTTCGGCTGTTATTTTTCAAGTTATTCTCGAGTCCCTTCACATTTGAAAATTTATGTTATTTGCCTTTATTTGTGAAAAATAGCTTGGTGGGTAATAAAATTTCTGCATCAGCCTTTTGCCCCTGGGCCATCTAGCCCTGCCTCATTGTCTTCTGGTGATGGAAGAAGCTCCATGGAAAGTGGACTCAGTTCCTTTTGCACCCCACCCCCCACAGGAGACTTGATGGGTTTGCCTGGTGTTCATAGTATCTTTTGAGTTCATCTTTGAAATCTTGGGGTTGATTTTTTTATGTCAGTTTTGGAGGAGCAAAATACACCTTTTTAAAATTTTTTTCTAGTGAGAGAGAGAGGTGTAGGGGAGAGGGAGAGAGTGAATCTCAAGTAGGCTCCATGCCCAGCATGGAGCCTGACATGGGGCTCGATCTCACGACCCTAAGATCATGACCTGAGCTGAGATCAAGAGTTGGAGGCTCAACTGACTGAGCCATCCAGGTCCCCCAAAACATACCTTTTCAAACTTTTATTTCAGGAAAACATTTTTTTTTCTTTTTTTCTCTTTTAGCCAACTTCTGTCTTACTTGTTTTGTTTCCTTTTTCAGCAACATTGATTATTCCTGTCTTGGAACTCTTTTGTCTGTTTGTCATATTCTTTCATTTTCTGTTTCCTATTTGTGCATTGTTTTCTCTTTTTCATTTTATTTTGCTCAATGTTATCAGCGTGGTTCTCCCTATTCATGACTTTGTTTTCAGTCGTGTTAAGGCTCTTTTTTGATGCTTCTTGTGTTTCATACATTTAAATCACAATTTTATTTTTTCTGTTTATTTTATTTCATTAATTTTATATAAAAGCTCCCTATGACCTTCATCTGTGTTATTTGTTTGCTTGTTTTGTGACATATATATATATATGTATATATATAGTGGCATATATTTGTGTGTATGTGTTGTATGTGTGTGTATATATTATATAGTATAATAATATTATATATATAGTACCATGGCATATATATGCTTTGTGGTGTGGTGTTTATGGTGTGGTACTTGGTTGTCTTCTATATTTTCTTCTTGAAGTGTTTTTAAATATATTTTAGCATTTTCTCTTGGAATATCTCTTTACATATTTCATGTTAGCTTATTTTTAGTAATTATCTTGGAATTAAGGCTTTTAAAAGAAGGGGAGGGAAAACTGAGTCACTTGGCACAATAAAGAAGAGATGGGCCTTTGAAATAGGAGCGTTGCGAGGAGATGAAAAAGTACTAAGGCAAAATGATAAAACAGCAGAGAGAGATGAATAGTGAACTGGTAGAGCTCAAAAAGAAATGAGAGAGAAAAATAAAACCCTAAGAGAAATCAAGACAACATTAGATGCTGCAAAGAATAGACAGCATGAAAATACAGTCAGTGATGAATAGAACAGGCTTGGGATCCATTTTGTTTTTAGTGGGCCATCTATTTCTTTGAAGATAAAGTAGAGTGAAGGGCCGCAAGAGTGAGCTGGATTAATTAATTGTCTCTGTGGGCTTCACGGGTGAAAGACCAACACCCCTTGTGGGTTGGATTCTGCCATTATCATGCAGAACTTCCTGATGGGTCGTACTGAACTTTCCTGTGCCACAGGATTTCTTGTGTACTGATTTCCTGTGTGCATCTCATCTCACCAGGAACCAGTTCCTGCCCTCCATCTCTCTTGTCTTTTCTCACCCCAGTGGGTAGATTTTTTTTTCGGTATGTCACTTTTTCCTTACTTAGATCCATCCCCCTTGCCACGGCTGGTTGTCAGGTGGCTATAGGGACTCTCCAGTGCTGTGTCATGCCCCCAGATCTTGCCTTTGCAAGGAAGGAGTTGTTGATTTCACTCCTCATCTAATGACCTCTCTGTAATACTAGAGATTTGCAAGCTCCTGTGGCTGCCAGTCAGCCTTCTCTCTCCCTGAGGTCTGACACTCACTGTCCTTGTCACCTCCTAGAAGGGAGAGACTGAGTTAATGACATGATGACACTTTAAGTCAGAAACATTGGAGACTGAATTTATTTTTACCACATTTTGTCAGCCATGGGAAAGTGCCAGGGAAGCATGAGAGGCAACTCCCTGCAGGGAAAGAAGTATTGGTTTGTTGCTCCAGGCACAGACTCTCCCAGTGAAAGACCTGGGTGTTCTCCAAACGGCTCCGTACTTCTCTGTTTCCTGACAGGATCCTGAACAAGGTGAGATGTTAACGGTCTCATATCTATTGGTTGGTTAAGACCTGGAGTTAGGAGTGCTGTCCAAGGTACTCAGTGGCAGACAAATCCCAGAAACAGCTTCCTACTCCCCATCTTATATGAAATGATTAGACCATACCCATCAAATGTGGCCCTCCATGAAAAAGGTGCTGAATAAAGGAATAGTTTGATTCCGTTCTAGGACTAGAGTCAGGCTTCCAACCTCGCTGCTCCTCTGGGACCCTGTAACCATGCCTCCTGTCTCATGGCCTCCCACACCATGTCTCTGCTTCTTCTCTGTCTGTAACAATGACGTTGTGGTGGGATTTAGGGCCCAGCTGTTCAATCAGCGTGATCTCATCTTGAGATCATTAACTACAGCGGAAAAGACTTTTTCAAATAAGGTCACATCCACAGGTTTTGGGTAGATAGGTATTTTGGGAGCCACAATTCAACCCACTGTGGAGAACACATACTGGAGAACAGTCTCATGTCTGTATGTAATAGGATGATGTATGGGAGGGTTATAAGCTGGATGTATGTGAAATTCTTGAGGAGTTAGTGACAGCCCCAGCTCCTTCTTGCCCTCTGACCTCTAACCTAACAGTGAATTCTTACAGTGGTGGTTGGAAGCCAGTGGACGATTGTCAGGCCACTTAAATGCCTGTCTTTGAAGATCACTGGGATCTTACTTGTTGCTTTGCCTCCCTGTCAAGGTTCTAGCCACCTGATTTTGATCCTTGTCCCAAACCCACCTAAGCTTGCTAGTTCTTTTTGTATTTTCCGTTGCCAACCCTGTGTGTGGCCACAGACTTTAACACATGCTGCCTGGTCCTATAGAACTTCCCTTCTCATATTTCAAGGGTCCTGACCTGATTTCAGAGCAAAGTGCCTTTTCAATGCAGAAAATATTTGCAAATTCTCCAATTGTGCTGAGGTGTATTTTGCCACAATTCCATAAGCAAGGGGGTAATAATACTAATAAAACAGTGGGCATTCATTTTGTTGAGTGCAGCACCAGGGAGGTTAGGTAGCCTGCCTTCTGTTCCCACAGCAAATAACTGACTAGGACTAAGTTTCAAATCTGGGTCTTTCTGAATCCAAGTGTTGAGCCACTATGCTGTAAGGCTCCATTGGAAAACAACCACTTAAATTGGGGATGGGCTTACATCACCACTGTGTGCAAGTTTAATTGGAAACCAACAAGAGGGAATTCGTGAGATCATCTGACTCCTCAAAATAGTGTAGAAGATGAAATAACTTATTTTATTGAAGGGATTCATTCCTTGATTAAGGAACTTTGCAGAACTATTTCATGAATGTAATTCTTGCTTTCTGGTAACAAAGGCTGTTTTTAACCTAAATTTTTGATGCTATGCATGTTGTCTAACTCGTGTAGATGGTAGGGCATCAGAAGCCACCTTGCTCAGTTAAAAAGGCACTGGGGAGAGGGCAGAGGAGAACAACAGAGAACACAGTAAAATGAGGACTGGGTGAAGGCGCTCCCATCAACAGCAAGAAAAGCACTGAAATTATACTGCACAGCCTAAAGACACAAAACATTTCATTTCCCTTTGCATGAAACTGGTCTGACCTTCACCATTCTGAAATAACAGGAAATATTATTTTTCTGGTAGCTGTACTGCATTTTAGGCAAGTAGTTAAGCAGAATGCTCAGCATGAATAAATACAGTTAGGAATTGTTAGGGCAGGTTTCCATGAAGAGTGCATGTTAAGCAGTAATATAAATGTAAGAGCTTGCAGCAAAATGAATTTCATAATGTAAAGGTCAAACCTGCCTAAGAGAGACTTTTAGGTAAACTATCGGTTGAAAAACCGATTCCCATTCTGTTTTAATAGTTAGCGACGTATGGTGGCTGAGGGGATGTGTTTCAGTTGAGTGGATCTTGTAGCATTATCTTCTGCTTGATTCAGCAGAAATGTGCATGACTTCTGCGGGGCTATGAAAAATGGCTGAATTCCCTCTTCCTGAACCTGAAATTAATGACTAGAAATATTATCAACCAGGTAGGTTGTCAAAAAAATAGTGTTAAGTACTTTATCTAGAGATGGTATATTCTCCCTTAGATAAATGCTGGGGATTTTATGGGATCATTTAGGAGGGCCTATTTATGTAATATTGAAGTTAGCCACAGTTATTAGCTAAAAACAACTGGAGATAAGAATCAGAGATACTTATTTACTTTTTTTTAAAAAAAACTTATTTGTTTATTTTAGAGAGGGGGTGAGGGGCAGAAGAAGAGGAAGAGAGAGAATCTCAAGCTGGACTCCCTGCTGAACGCAGAGCCCAATGCAAGTCTCACAATCCTGAGATCAGGACTGGAGCTGAAGTCAAGAGTCAAATGCTTAACCAACTGAGCCATCCAGTTTATTTATTTACTTTTTTATCTCCTGCCTAATTTTTGAGTTTGAAGTATATTGTTTGGACTTGTCCCAAGTGAGAAGGCTGGTTGGAGCCCTAAGCACTTGTAGGAGAACCAGAAGATCATTAATATCATATCTGGAAAGGTGGATGAGTCATCACAGGTAGTCCTCATCCTTTGCAGAAATTTGTACTTACTTATTTAATCCTTACATTTGTCACACATTTATTAAACCCAACCAGATACCAGCCACTCTTCTAGAGATAGAGAGATAAATGAAGCATAGTTATTGTCTTCAAGTCTGTGTAGAGAGGGTGGGCATGGTGAATGAGCAGGCACACTAATTAAAAATCAGAGTGCTCAGGGAATGCTGCAGTGGGGATTTGGGGGGAGCCCAGCTGGTACTACCCAATCCTCAGAGGGAGGAGAGACATTCAGGAAAAGCTTCTTGGCAGGTGTGTGATTTGAGGGGAATGTAGATGATACTCAATCTCTGGCCTGTTTACTCCTCTGTAAAATATTGAGAAAGTATCACCTACCTTTCAGGGGTCTAGCAAGGATCACATAAGACAGTGTATGTGAAAAAGCCTGGCACAGGTAGGAACTCCATGTTTTCTTTACGATCATTGTGGATGGGTTTCTGCTCTCTCTCTCTCTCTAGTCCTGAAATGCTTGAATCCCAAAGGATTAATTTAATCTCAGTATTAGAGCAGTTTAACTCTTAGGCCAGACGTAAAAGCACAACGTAAATTATTAGGCACTATAAACTCATGATTCATCACTCTGAATGAACATGGAAAAGAAGAGATATGTATTAGTTTCTTATTGCAGTTGTAACAGATTACAATAAACTTAGGGCTGAAAATGACACAAATTTATTGCCTTCCTTTTCTGGAGGACAGAATTCTGAAATCAAGTTCACTAGGTAAAATCAGGTTGTTGGCAGGGCTGGTTTCTTCTAGAAGCTCTAGGAGAGACTCCATTCCTTACTTTTTCCCGGGTTCCAGAGGCTGCCCCTTATCCCTTGGCTGGTGGCTGCATCTCTCCCCTCCTTGCTTCCAGAGTCACATTAACTTTTCCACCTTCTGATTTCCTAACTCCCTTTCATAGGGACACTTATGATTACATAGGGTCCACCTGGGTAACCCAGTAATCCATCTCAAGATCCTCAACTGATTATCCACAAGGTCCCTTGTGTCATATAAGAGAACATTTACAGGTTCTGGGGATCATGATGGAGGTGTCTTAGAGGGATGCTCTTCAGCCTGCCACAAGGTAAAAAGATCAGAAGACACTGTCCTTGCTTGCAGTGTTACCGTTTTGCCCCTGACACAGTTTAACTGCTCCCAACACGAGTGTGAGCCATTGTACAGAGATAGGGCTGGCCTGTAAAGGGAGATGCCTACCAGCACCATTGACTATTCACATCCACCATACTGGTAGTCAATTTCAGCAAGTCCATAGCAATCATAGTGATTCACCTTGAATTGAGAATTCTGTCCCACTCTCACATAGATTCCATCTCACTGCTATTAGATAACAATATTTCTTAACACTTCAATTTGTTTAGTGGCCATGTGGACAGTGTCCAAATAGAATGGTGGTATGCTAAGACCGTCGGGTAACAATTAAATTAAATGTGGTGATGTTATTTGAGCATAACACATTTTTGCTGAGGGAAAGGTTGCATTGACTGTATGATTGAGAAAGCCAAATGAGGCAGAGATGTATTTGTTCTATAACACTCACGTTCAAGGTATTAAAATGTATTAAGCTTTATTAAAATTATATTAAGTAGAAGATAATAAAATATCGTATTGCTTTATTTTCCTAAATCAAATTAAATCTGAGCCCCTGCTTACAAACGTTGGCAAGATATCCGCTATCAGTCATGAGGGGGAGGCCCTTCCCAACTCTAGGGTTGAACAAGTGCTTGGAAGTTCAATCAGGCCAGGAATCTGGGGTAAGGGCTCTGGTCTTCCGTGAAGCACAGTTGATCAGACACTACTCATGGTTTCAGGCCAGTTAGAACATTAAAAAGGGAGTTAGTGTGCTATTCAGAACATCCATTTCCCTTATGAACAACTAAGCCAGTAAATTTTTTTCTGTGGTCTCCTAAGGCCAAAGCTCCTAGGGTTCATTGTTCCCACACTCCATTCTACCAAGGTACTGTGCTGGAGGAAGATTCTGGTCTCTTTTATTCAAGAAGACCATTCTCCCTAACTTAGAGATTTCCAGTCATTCCCCAGCCCATCTTCAACCTCACCCCTTAAAACAAAACCCCATTTCCTTTTCAAGCCCTTGAACTTGCTCATTGTGGATTACCTGCCAGTAGCGTGTGTGAGAAGGCCTGCCACATGGAGGTACTGCATGTTTTCATTATGATCAGTGTTTGCCACTTGTCTTAGTATTTACAAATTAAAGCTCCTTAGCTCTCCTTTGAGAGAAGGAAAACCCTAAAACTTGAAAGCATGAAATCCAGCTAGCCTTCTCTTTTTTTGTGTGATGAGCTGTGTGAAATGAAGGCATAGGCAATTTCTCAAGCAGGTGATTCTGATAAGATTGTTCATGGCTTAAAAGTGAATTGTTGGCTCCGTGCACATCTAGCTGGTAAGGAAAAGTCAAGTGTTAGTTCACTGTTGAGACTGTTGTCTTTGATGTCTCTGCCTTTACTCTTTCTGTGGCCACCTTCCCCTTTAAGTATGCCTCTTGGGTCGCTTGTGCTTGTGACAGCAAGATACGTAATGTTCCCAGCTAATCTCACACAGGATAATACCCAAGTGATGCATTTTCAAAGTTCATTTAGATATGATCCATCAGCTCCTGAAAGTAGCGTGAATACCGTTGTCATGATTTTATTAGAGTATCATAAGAGATCAGCTTTTCCTGGTGATTCATCTCTGTTTTATGGGCTCCAGAAGTCACTCAAAACCTGCTGGATCCATTTTAGTGGAAAGGTTGAGGTGAATCCACTTTCAAATGTTAGAGCTTAACTAGAAAGAATTTTAAGAGCTTATGGTTAGGTATACACAACTGTAATATTTATTTACTTAGTAATTTAAACCAACTGAGGCTATTTACTCCTCTCTTTGGGTACATACAGTACGTAATAGAATTTTCTGCCAAGACTAGTATGCCCAGGTTTGTGATGTTTGTGGTTTCTTTTGAACTTGCCACCTCCCTGGGAAAACTTCACTCACTCATATCCTAGTGGCTTCCTGTTCCGGCTCCAAGTGGTGACCTAGATTGTCACTTGCAGCCATCACTTCTTCAGGAGGAAGACTCGTCACCCCCAGGTTAGTGGAGAATGAGGTAGCTGTTGCTGGAGTTCCTGTGGTTCTCCTAGTGTCAGGAACACCTAATCGTTTCCATGAGTCTTCCAGTTCTTCAAGGCTGCTTGGAATAAAATCAGGACATCCTTTCTTAGAGGTCTATACCACAGCTTTCCAGGGGCTGTCCACCCACTCCAACTCTTTGTGAACAATCATTGAAAGAAGTTGTGAAAATCATGCAAAGGTAAGAGGAAGGATGTCAAACTCAACCAGGTACCCATCACCTCTCAGATGAACTCCTTTCTCCTCTCCTCTCTCTTGACCCTTGTGCCAGCAAAATGAAAGAGAGTTAAAAAAATACACAATTACATAAAAAAGGGTAGTATTTTTGTAAAAGCCACCCAGAAAGGTGACTATTGAAAGAAACAATCTTTAAAAAGTTCTGAATAGACTCATCTAAATTCTCAGTTTAAATCGACTTATTAATACATTTATAGTGAAAAGTGTTTTTGGTTTTCTTTGGCACTATTAATTCTCTTGAATCAATGTCGAATGAGGCAATGAGGTGTATTGAAATGGGGCTATGATTTACTATAATTCTTTAATTTTGGTTTCCCAGTCTGGATGATGTACCTCCTGCAGGAGGGAATGGGCTTCATCACCCTCACCATGGAGGACGGAAGAGGAAAGCCTCCCATCTCTCCAGGGACATTTGCTGGGATTTCTGACCCCTCCTTGACCAGCACTTTCAGGTCTGTCTGTTTACCGTTCTTTCTTTGCTTTTTCTTTTTCTTCGGTCTTTGTGGAATCACTCTGTTCCATAGCAGGTGATTTTTCCTTTTTGATCTAATAAGGAAATTAGATATAGAAATATAGAGGGTACTTTTTGCTTTTTCCCATTTAGTGTCTTGACAATCATGTTTTCATTTTGAACCTATCATTTTTTATGATCAATTTTAATTTTTTTTTTAAAGTAGGCTCCACGTCCAGTATGGAGCCCAGGGCGGAACTTGAACTCACAACCCCAAGATCAAGACCCTGAGCTGAGATCAAGAGTCAGATGCTCAACTGACTGAGGCGCCCAGGTGCCCTGATCTGCTTTTAGTTTTTAATCATTTTTATTTGCCACATGGTCTGAGGGATTCATATTTTTTCCAAGTGTTTATATATTTAAATCATGATTTAATGAGCTGTCGCTTTAAGATTCAATATCTATTTGACTCCTCTTCAAAGAGATAGAGAGATGAGTATGTTTTCTCTTTATTCCAACTTCCCCTCCTACTTCTCCTTCCCTTATATCACTTGAGGTAGATTGTAGTATTATTGCTAAATTGCTGTGGTCTATTACATTTATATCCTGTTCTATGTATAATTCTTACAGTCTTTACAACAATTTCTCCATTTATCTCTAAATTTATGGGTTATCATACTGCAGACATTGTTTTAAAGAAGAGCTCAAAGGAGATGTGTTCCTGATTTCTTGTATGTTTCTTATTGTCAATGACTTTATACTTGAAATGATAACTTGTTTAGATTGAACATTCTTGGTTTCTATTTTCCTTCCCTGAAGACTTGGTAGATATCCCTCTGTTGCCTTCTACAGTGACTTTTTTTTTTTTTAAATTGGAGGCCAGCCAAATTTTATTCTTTCTTATAGGAAAAACTGATTCTTTCTTGTTCCCTATAGACTACTCTAGCATTAAATTCCAGTAAGTTTCTCAGGTTATGTGTTGATCATTTTTAGCAACTGTTTTTCTGGTATGCAGTGTCCTCATTCTTATCTGCACGTTAGAGTCTTCCTTTATTTCAGGAATTTTTCTTTTATTGTATCTTTGAATATTTATTGTTATGTTTCTTATTTAGGAATGTCAATTATATACATGTTGGATCTCCTTTGGCTCCAGAACAATAATTTTCTTTCAAAAGCTTTAAAAAAATCTATGCTCTTCTGTATTCTGTGCTTTTAGAAATGGCTTGTTTTTTTTTTTTTTTCCTTTTAATGCCTTTATTGTAACCATCATTTATGTGATAGTTGCATTTTTCTCTTTTTTGACTCTGACACATCACTTTTCATTGTATTTATTTTGTGATCTTTTTCCTTGAGTTCTACTATGTTTTGTCTGAAGTCTTGTTTCAGAAGGGTTGTGATTTTAAAAATAAGTTATTTAAAGAACACGGTGTTTTTCATTTTTGGCCTGATGTGTGTTATAGTCTTGCAAATTTTTACCTGCCTTCTGCTTGCCATATTCTTTTTCTCAGGCTTTTGGGACTACTTTTGTATAAGCTCCAGCTGATTTTTTTCTACTATTCATCTGTAATGCACTCCTGAATCAGCTCTTTGATGATGGATAGTATAGAGGAGGCCCAGGTGCAGCAAGATGTTTGAATTTTATATAGACCATGGCTTTTGAGCACATTGCCACTAATGTTCTACCCTAGGTATTTAAATCAACTCTCTTTGAGTTAGCCAGAAGTTTCTCAGCATGCAGTGAAGCCACCAATGTTTTTGTTTGTTTTTTTTTCTTCTTTCTTCCTTCTTTTCTTTTTCTTTTTTTTTTTCATAGTGATTTTCCCTGCTTCTCTGCAGGACTCCTTGCCAACAGTAGTTTCTCTGTCACCCTGTTTCACTTGCAGTAGCTCTTGAAGAGATGGCATATCTGCATGTGTTCTTATTCAGCTGGGTAATATCTGCTACCCTGTCATATAAATAAGGTTTACTGAGGGTCCCATAGCTTCTTCGTAAACCCAGCTGGCCATTCAGGTGAAGAGTGATTCTTTCTGTCTTGGTATATTCCACCCACCTAGTGTGACAAATGCCTCACTCAGCTTAGGGCCTGAAGTGGCTCGTGTCTCCTCCGGAGCTCTCCCCTGTGTTTGTATTACTTGCATTGTACTTGGCAGCAGTTGTGGTTCAACGTTGTGATTGTTTCTTCTTATGTTGTGGTTTAGGGTTATGGTTGTTCCTTAGTGTATTAATTATCTGTTGTTATGTAACAACCACCCCAAACCTTAGTGACTTGAATCAACCACAACTTATTATGTCTTCTAATTCTGCGGGTTGCCTAGGCAGTTCTGCTGGTCTCTCCTGGGTTCATTGATGTGGCTGTGGTAAGAAGGAGACTCCGTTGTGAAGGCTGAGAGAGCCGGCTTGTCTGGGCCTCTCCACGTGGTTTTCATCCTCGCTCGCTTCATCGCATGGTGCCCTCTGCGTTCCGCGAGGGTGAGGAGCTTCAAGACCTCTCATGGCTGAGCCGAGGAAGTCTCAAAGCAACCCTCATGCTATATTCTTCTGGTCAAAGCAAGTCAGAAGACCAGTCCAGTTTCAAGGGCTGGCAAAGTCACACCATGTCTGGTCTCCAGTTTCAGAAGGAATTATTATTCCTCTCTTTGGGCAAACAGTCTGACACGTGGACGTTCATCTTTTGATTTATGTTTCTTGACCTTGTTTTTGTTTGGTGTCATAGTAAACAAAGGAGTGGAGACCATTTTGCACTGTTGTCTTCACAGAAATGTCAGCTATTACTAGTTTTAATGGTGATGAATAATGAGAAAGGAAAACTTATGCTGTTATATCCTCATGTTAATAATGTAGCTCCTTTTTTTTTTTTTACTTACTGAAGAGCATAAGACATACTTACGAAGTGTCTCTTCTGTATGTAGTCAATAGCTCCCTGTCATAATAGTGCAAAGATTTTGAGATCCGACACGGGAAAATATTTCCCAGTTTATATAGTATAGGATAACGAATTTTGGACTGGCGGGCAGGAAGACTGGTTTCTGTTTCTGACTCTAATCCTAACTTTGTGATCTTAAGAAAATCAGTTCATTTTGGTCTCTCTCATTTACTAAAATGAGGAGGTTCTTAAACTTTAAGGTCATAAAAGTAACAAGGGATTTGTTAAAAATTCAAATTCCATTCCTTTCTCCCTTGGAATTCTGAGTCAGTAGGTCCAAGATAAGGTCTAAAAATCCCATTTTTAAAAAAGGTTTTATTTATTTATTTGAGAGAGCGAGAGTGAAAGAGAGAGAGCATGAGCAGAGTGAGAGAGAGAGAGCATGAGAGGGGCAGAGGGAGAAGCAGGGTCCCCAATGATCAGGGTGCCCAACACGAGGCTTTGATCGCAGGACCCTGGGATCATGACCTAAGCCCAAGGCAGATGCTTAACCATCTGAGCCACCCAGATGCCCCTAAGAATCCCATTTTTAAATAAGCATTTGATGTGATTCCTTTGCAGGTGGTCTCTTGACCACAATTTGAGAACTACTTTATGCCATAGGTTTTATAGAACTTTGAAAACCTCAGAACCAGCTCTTCCAAAATTCTGTTGACTATGAAATGTATATATAAAATGTGTCTGTTCATTGAGCAGTGGTGAACTATCTAATTGCCTGTATCACTTAAAAGGTATTTGTGAATAAACATGCCCACTTGGGCTCAAGTGCTTTCACATACACCATTATGTAAATGAAAGAAAAAAATGAGTTTCTCACGAACATTGTTAAAATCTGTTGATTCAAAAAAATTGCACGTTTTTGTAATTTTCACCTCTATTTCGTACTTTTCTTCCCCACCATGCAAAATGAAAATAAGTTAATGTTACAATTAATCGTACAGATATGGGGACCCATCTTTAATACATTAAAAACCTATACCTCCCACCACCTACTATGGGAATATATCAGGCTGAGTTCCATGCAAGCTGTTTCTCATCACTCAGACATCCTATCTACTTCAAAGTTAATTATAGGCAGTGAACAATGAAAGTTCTTAAAACCGTTTGTCCATATCAGGTGCTAAGATTATTAAAACAATTCCTTTATTAACATCAGAAGATAAGAGTTCAATGCCTTTTAACATGTAATAGTTCAAGTTCAATGCCACCAACATATAACATTGCTTTAGACTGGTTTGGGGGTGAGGGCATATGATTTAGTAATAAGCTACTAATGCTAATACCCTAAAGAATATTCACTTGTAGAGTATTATTGTAGTTTTTTGTTTTTGGCTTTGTGGACCACATTTTTAGCCTGCGGGCTGTTCAAAAACAGGCCATGGGACACCTTTTACCCAGTGGTCGTAGTTTTAAGGCCCCTGTTTATGATAAAAATGCTCGTCAAAGTCTGAGTAAGATTGATTCCAGGTTTGAAACACTGTGTTAGCAATTTGGTTGACAACTTTATTTTTTGTTAGGGCAACTCTCTGTTTGGCCACTTGATGGCAGCATTTACTACGTGCTAACATTGAACGTTCTTATTTTTTTTCCCTCCTAGGTTGTTCAGCCTCGTTTAACATTGGTAGTGGAAAAGATTGATAGCAATGCAAATGTATTTATAACCACAAGAGATAGTCACCTTCCACCCCGATTAGCCTTTGCATTGATTTACTGAGGAAAAACATCTATTACCGAAAAAAGTCTTAGAGATTAGTATTGCATTATTTTTTTACAGTTGAAATATGTAGGAAAAGTGATCTCAGAGAAGATATGCTTTAATCTAACCAAAAATGTACTTTCCCAATAATTAAAAAAAAAAAAAAGATACATCATTGAGAATGCAGCTCCTGTTCAGAGCACTGTACCACGATTTCCCCCCTTAAACTATATACTTAGTTATTTGAATATTTTCTAATAATGAGCTTGTGTCACATTTTAGATCTTTAAAAAGAGATTTATTCATGAGCTGTTGCTTGGATAAAGCCATTGATCTACCAAAAAAAGAAAATCCCATTTCTCAATTTCTTTGTGAGAATATAATTATGGTTGGAACTAAATTCTTCTTCTTTTTTTTAATGAAAAGGCTTACTGCTTCCTGAAATACATTTTTGTACCCCCTCAAGACTGGAACCGCAGCCATGACTTCTTCTTTTTCTTGCAGAGAAAAATGTACCAGTAATGATTCTATAAACATCCTGCCAAGCACTTTCTAGGGGAGGGTGCAGTAAGAGAACTCCTGTTAGAGATTTACATGGAGCACAAATTGGTAGAGATTTACAAGGCAGTTACGATTTAGTGCTATTGGCTTGAGAGAAGGGAATGGTATTTTTGTTTGTTCTTGTTTTAAACCATCTCGTCTTTTCCTTGGGTCCCTTATTTCTCTGGAAAAAATCGTGGCATTTGGAAAAGTTTGGTTGAGTTCTTATGTTCTGAGCTGTTACCAGAGAAGACGCCCCGTATTATAATTTACTGCCATTTGAACTGATCTGCCGGAGTGAGGTTAGGATGCTCAATATAGGGTTGTAAAGGAGACTCTGCTGGAGCGTCAGGGCTGCATAAATGGCAAGACAGTAACATGAGAAGTCTCAGATGGCGAGTTTATATAAATATCGTTGTGGGTGTATATAAAAATATTCTGGGGAGGTGATTCCAGCTCTGCTAGTTTCACTAGTTCAGCTTGATTTTCCTGAGCTCCGTGTATGTTTATTTACATACAATTGTACATTTCCTTCTGTTTATATACAGTAGGCTCTTCTGGGTTCTGTAAGGAGACCTCCGTTCCTTACACACTCTTCCTGCAGCTCATCTCATGCTCATTTAAAACTTTTCTATTATTTTATAACAAAAGCAGTGCGAGGTTACTATAGAGACCTCGGAAAACACAGGCATGTGAAAAGTACATAAAAACATCTCTCTCTCTCTCTTTTTTAAAGATTTATTTATTTTAGGGAGAGAGAGAGTGAGTGGGGGGGTCAGGGCAGAGGGAGAGAGAGAAAGAGAATCTCAAGCAGACTCCCTGCTGAGTGCGGAGCCAGACTTGGGGCTCCATCCCAAGCCCCGGAGATCATGACCTGAGCCGCAACCAAGAATCCAACGCTTAACTGACTGCACCGCCCAGACGCCCCTAAAAACATAACTCTTATCATGCTCTTCTTTGAGTTTTATAGTCTCCTAGTTACATATATAATAGATACAAAAATATTATAAACGTTGGATCCCACATTCGTTTTGTACAAGCGTTCCCAATCCAGCTGAATACAACTTTTATTGCCACGCAGTTTCCTGAACTTCCTTTTCTTTCTTTCTTTTTTTTTTTTTTTAATAGATTTTATTTATTTATTTGACAGAGAGAGACACAGCGAGAGAAGGAACACAAGCAGGGGGAGTGGGAGAGGGAAAAGCAGGCTTCCTGCTGAGCAGGGAGCCCGACGTGGGGCTCGATCCCAGGGTCCTGGGATCATGACCTGAGCCAAAGGCAGATACCCAACGACTGAGCCACTCAGGCGCCCCCTGATCTTCCTTTTCTTTTGCACATAAGCACGTACTTCTCATTTTCTGTATTTATCGTTAGGAGAAATGCTACCTGGCTTGCACCCTTAGGGGAGCCCTGAAACAAGACCCCTGTAGTCACCTGCCAGGTCTGACTGTGTGCATATGGGGACCCATAAAGAAGACCCAACTCCAGATGGCCTGGTGTCAACAGGGGATACTTTCCAAATTGTATAGGAAGTTTCAGTCTGGATTTGACAGGCATAATTGCTGATATGTTCAGTCTCAGATGAAATCAATGTGGAAAAGAAAAAGGAAATAATGGCCCTGACAGCTTTTGCTGTATGAAAAGTGCTGTAAATTCGAGCCGGCAGTGTAGAAAGGAAGGAAGAGCTTAAGTGGATGCACTCGAGAGGGGGTGGTATTTTCCCTGGAGAGCCTGGTTTTCCTCTTGCCCCTGTGTGCTCTGAAACCCCGAGCGCCCGCTCCACAGGGCTGTCTCCCTCCCTGGTGATGCAACATCCTGCCCATAAATGGACAGCCACCTGCCCATAAATACCCACTGGCAGTCAGAACCACCACAGCAACCACCTTCTCGCCAGTGATGCAGGGGTATGTGTGTGCGCGCGCGCGTACGCGTGTTCCTGCGCGTATTCCAGGCACGCTGACTTTTCCACTTGGCATGGTTCAAAGCCTGGCTGCTGGAACCTGAGTCAGTGGTTGCGGGGTAGCTACCCACCTCAACCAGTGTGCCGCCTCTGAATACAGGTACCCAGACTAGAGTGAGGACTGCTCCATTCTGCTCAGTGGGGCTTCAGCTAGAGCAGAACAGAAGCATCTCCGAAATGAGAATGAAGTAGAGACCGTGCTGGTGGTTTATTCTGGGGGAGGGGGCACTGGGGGTGTGTGGAGAACCAGAGGAAGTGATTGAGGGGCCCTCACCTGTCATAAACATTTGGGAAATCTCCCTAAAGGCTGAGGCACACTCAGATCTGGCAAGGTTGCTCCGTGGCTTTGGTCAGCCCTGGATCCAAAAGCTCGTTTCTGGGTTTTCGTGCAGTGGAGCTCTGTGTCAGATCTCTATTTTGTTTTATTTGTTGTTTTGCCATTTGCAAATGTTCCGCACCTGTGAAATTTTTGTCTGTTCGGTAAAAAAAAAATAACGCAGAGAGTTGAAATTGGCATTGATTTTTAATTTATACAGGAGTTATTACAAATATATATCAGTGTCAATTAAAACAGTTCCAGGGCCTACAACATATAGGAAATCAAATCTCATAATTGCCTTTACCATGTGGGCAGTAGTACTGGTTTCAGAGTATAAAGGTCATTGATGATTAGGCTCTGAGTTTAAATTAAATTGCATTACATATTTTCCTTTCCCTCCTAGATTGCAAATGTGACAGACGGGAAATAACTGGCAATCATTAGCATTTTCTAGTAAAAGAAATGTGATGCCTATTTTCTGTTTGCCTTCTTTCTGCCATCCCACCCTCCATAATTGCAAAGATAACTTGCAGGAAAAGATATTATCGTTTGAACAATGAGAACGATAATACTACCTTGTATAATAAAATACAAATGGGACCTTTGGCTTTGATTTATAAAAGCGACACGAAGAGAAAGGTCAGTACTCATTTACTATCATACGGTAATTTAAGTAGTGTTCTCAAATTCATGTGTCCCCAGTAAATCGCTTTGTAGGATTCTTCCCTAAGTTCTGTTTCCCCCTCACACCCCCCATTCTCCATCCTCCCTTGGTCACTACCAAGTCCTTAGTGTCTAGGAATTTTGTTCTTTTTTTTTTTTTTTTAAGGTTTATTTATTTGAGAGAGAGCATGTGTGTGCAGGGGGGAGGGGCAGAGGGAAAGGAAGAGAGAGAATTTTTTTTTTTTTTAAGATTTTTATTTATTTATTTGTCAGAGAGAGAGAGAGAGCACAAGCAGGGGGAGCAGCAGAGGGAGAGGGAGAAGCAGGCTCCCCACTGAGCAAGGAGACCGATGTGGGACTTGATCCCAGGACCCTGGGATCATGACCTGAGCCGAAGGCAGACGCTTAACGACTGAGCCACCCAGGCATCCCAAAGAGAGAGAATCTTAAGCAGACTCCCTGCTGAGCATGGAGATGGGCTTCATCCATGACCCTGAGATCATGACCTGAGCCAAAATCAAGAGTCAGTTGCCTAACTGACCGAACCACCCAGGCACCCCAGAATTTTGTTCTTTTTTCTAGCATGTTCCAGTAAGGAAAAAAAAAAACAACACCTCAGTTCCTTATCAGTCTGTATCAGTGATCTACACTGGTTCTAGAGGGTCATCCAGTGCATGTCAGTTTTCCAGGCCAACACTTCAAGTGCAAAATGAGGGTGACGAACTATTTGACATCCTGGGTCACTTTTAATTTTCAATCCTGTGGTTCTTAGTTTCATTCCCCTATGAAGACATTCAGAAAGAGTTCACTTTGCTTTCTATCTTTTTTTAGAAAGTATGTACAGGGAGGTCTCTCCCAGCCTGCATTTTTATCAATGGAAATAGAAATGACGTTTTTTGTTTTCTGAGGGAACATGATTTATATTATGGAAAATGCTATTCATCCTGATGTGGTAACTGCTGGAATAAAGCTGTTGCATGAGCAACTCAGATGCTTTTAGTGTTCTAGTGGTTTCTTTATCATAACAATGGGTAATACATATGGCATGATTGAGGTGATTAGTGGGTGTGAAAGGGCTAGACTAGTAAAAATACTGACCTTAATAGCGAAGAGACTCCATTGATCTCAAGCACTATCTAAATTTAAATAAGTTCTTGATTTGCTTTATGATATATTGAATTTATAGTCGTACAAAACATTTTTATAACAAAAATGTCTGGAAGACATTAACTTTATTATTGTGTCTAAAGGTCTTTAGTATAGAACAAAATCAAAAGCTGGTTGGAAACGATTTATAAGAGACAAACCTCCAACAAGAGTGATCTAAACTAGACAAGAAAGACAAAATACAGAAAAAACTTTCAAATAATCACAGCACAGATTTAAAATAATAAAAATATTATGAAGAAACATATACATACAGTTCAAAAAGGGGTAATGAGTGATTTCTGAAAATGCCAAAATTGATATGAGGAAGGAGCATATGAATAGGCCAATAATCATTTAAAAAGAAAACAAAAAAACAAACCCATCAGTGGAGATCAAAGACCTCCTACCATTAAAGTCTCATACCCAGAATACTTAGTAAGAGAATTTTACCAAGAAATTGAGGAATAGAATCTCTATATTATACAGTTTGTTCTAGAAAATAGACATTAAAGCCACCCAACTCACTTAGAAGCTACTGCAATCTTGGTTACAAAGCCAAATAAAATTATAAGCCTATTTCACTTATGAGCCTGGATGGTAAATTCTAAGTAAAATATTAATTAAGAGCACTTAGTAGTGTAATCAAAACAATAATAGCTGACATTACATTTATCTTAATAGAATTGAAGTGTTCATATTACAAAAAATCCGGAAACATTGGGAAAAGTATAACAAATCACCCTAAATGCATAACTGAGCTCTAAGAAAGTGAAGGAAATCATTAGAAATACAAGATGGAGGTGGATGGGGGATGCTAAAGGCGGGGAAACATATATGAGTTGATGTTGCAATTGCCTTAGATGTGGGACAAGTCTCATTAACCAAAGGACTTGGTCTTAATGGTCAAACCAAACATGCCAAATGAGGTAGGAAATTTGAATTTGGAGGTGTTTAAAGTCTAAACCCTTAAAGAGCTACACCCTGAGTTCAAAATGGACTAGAAAAATTCTTGCATTTTCTAGTCTTTTGTTAACTCACCAGCAGAGAAGGAAAAAAATTTTTTCACAAGAAAAAATTCTTCTCAAATAATTTTTAATTATGAGTGTGCTATAATGCATGTGTACATTTTTAATTAACATAAAAATCAGTCCTAAGACAGTACTACCCCTGGAGTGCTTTAGAAGAAAATATAAAATTACACATACAGCATAAATCAGGTTATATTGAGTTCCTGCTAGTAATGTGTCACGAAAGTGGAGATCACAACCTCCAAAATATAAAACATACATGGAAATAATCAACCATGCGTAAGAATCAGTGGCCAGTGGAATTAGGCCTTTAAGAAGTTCAGATATAATTTTTTATGATATTTATATAGTAGAAGTAACATATTTTAGATTCTTAAGGACTTCAGTGTTCAGAAAAAGAGAAAAAGAATGAGAATAAATAAGTAAAATAGAAGGTCTAAAAATTAAGTTCAGCAAGGTTGCAGGATACAAGATAAACATATAAAGTCAATTATATGTTTATATACTAGCAATGAACACATGGACACTGAAATTAAAATATCATGTACATATGTTCAAAAAAATCAAATGCTTCATTGGAGATCTAGCAAAACTTGTACAGGACTTGTGTGCTGACAAGTATACAATAGTTGTGAAAGAAATTAAAGATCTATCTAAATGGAGAAAAATCTGTGTTCCTGTCTTGGAAGACTCAACACAATAATCATGTCAGTTCTTCCCAAATTGATAAACAGCTTTAATACAAATCCTATCTAAATGCCAGTGATATATATGTATATATTTTTAGATCTGAACAAGATTATATAAAGCTTATATGGAAAGAAAAAAGAACTACAGTAGCTAGAATGATTTTGAAAAAGAATAGAGTGGTAGGAAGCCATCTACCCAATCTCAAGAGTTATTGTGTAGTTACAATAATCATTATTATGTGCTATTAGTGGTGGGATAGGCATGTAGATCATGGGAACAGAATAGAGAACCCAGACATACCACAAACATGAACACACAGACATGCCTGATTGAGTTTTTACAAACATGTGAGAGCAATTTAATAGACTTAGATAGAATTTTCAAGAAATAGTGCTGGAACAATTGGACATCTGTAGGTTAAAAAAAAATAAAGCTTGAACCTAAGCCTCACACTTTATAAAAATGTTAAAATGAATCACAGATTTACATGTAAAACATAAAACTAAAACACTTTTTGAAGAGAATATAAGAGAAAGATTTCAGGACTTAGGGCCAGGCAAGTGTTTTTAGATTTGACACCAAAACACAACCTATAAAAGGAAAAATTGATAAATGGGTCTTTATGAAAATTTAAAAATATGCTCTGGGAAAGACTCTGTTAGAAAGATGAAAAGACAAGCTATGGAATGAGAGAAAACCCACATATGTGACAAAGGACTCTCAAACCCGCACATGAGACAAAAGACTAGTACGTAGGGTATATAAAGGACTCTCAAAACTCAACAGTAAAAAAGCAAACAGTCCAATTATCACATGGGCAAAAGGCCTAGACATTTCACTGAAGATACACAGATGGCAAATTAAGCACATGAAAAGAGACTCAGCATCAGCAGACAACAGGGGAATTCAAATGAAAACCACTATGATATTATCACTACACACCTATCAGAATGGCTAAAATAAAAACTAGTGGCAACATCAAATTCTGGTGAGAAAGTGGAGAAACTGGGTCACTTGAATATTGCTTATGGGAATCTAACATGGTACTCCCGAAAATAGTTCGCAGTTTCTTTAAAAAACTAAACACATAACTATGGTGTGGCACAGTAATTGCACTCATGTCCATGTAAAACCACATAAATGAAGACTTATGTTCACCTGTGCCCAAATATGTATGGCAGCTTTATTCATAACAGCCCCAGACTGTAATTAACAGGTGAATGGTTAATAAACTGTGGCATATCCATACTGTGGAGTACTACCCGACAGTAAAATGGAAAGAACTATTGATATACAATGATCTGGATGAATCTCCAGAGAACTATGCTGAGTGAAAAAAGCTAATCCCAATAGGTTGCCTAATGTATGATTCCATTTATATAACATAATCGAAATGGCAAAACTATAGAAATGAATAACAGTATTGGTGGTACCAGGGGTTGAGACTGGAGGGAAGTAGGTGTATTTATAAAAGTTAATGTGAGGGCGACTGGGTGGCTCAGTTGGTTAAGAGTCTGCCTTCGGCTCAGGTCATGATCCCAGGGTCCTGGGATGGAGTCCCGCATCTGTCTCCCTGCTCACTGGGGAGTCTGCTTCTCCCTCTCCCTCTGCCCCCACCCCCCCGCTTATGCTCTCTCTCTCTCTCTCTCTTGCTCTCTCTCAAATAAATAAAATCTTTAAAAAAAAAGTGTGAGAGATTCTTGTGATGATGGAAATGTTCTTTATCTTGATTGTATCACCATCAGTATCCTGGTTATGGTATTGTAGTACAGTTTTACAAAATATTACCATTGGAGGAAACTGGGTTAAGGATCCATGAAATATTGCTATATTATTTCTTATAACTGCATGCTAATCCAAGATTAGAGTTGACCCTTGAACATTATGGGTTTTAATTGTACTGGTCCACTTACACATAGATTTTTGTGTGTGTGTGTGATAAATGCTGTACTGTAAATGTATTTTCTCTTATGATTTTTTTTTTTAAAGATTTTATTTATTTATTTGAGAGAGAGCACAAGAGCACACTAGAGAGCACAAGTGGTGGGGGTGGGCAAAGGGAGAAGCAGACTCCCCACTGAGCAGGGAGCCCAATGTGGGACTCGATCCCAGGACTCTGGGATCACAACCTGAGCCAAAGGCAGATGTGTAACCGACGGAGCCACCCAGACGCCTCTTTATTATGATTTTCTAAATAACACTTTTTCTCTAGCTTGCTTTAGTGTAAAAATATAGTATATAATACATAAAAAATACAAAATACATGTCAATCAACTAGGTGTGGAGCCCACTGTGGGACTTGAATTCACAACCCTGAGATCAAGACCTGAGCTGGGATCAAGAGTTGGACACTTAACTGACTGAGCCACCAAAAGTTATACATAGATTTTTGACTGCATTGGGCCAACATTCCTAAATCCCATGTTGTGCAAATGTCAGCTATATATCAAAATAAAAAGCTTAATTAAAAAACAAGAAACAATAAAACACAGAGTGGGGCAAATAAAAAGGAAAAAGTGGTTACCCTGGGTCAGATGGTAGATTTATCCACCAAGTGGATAGGCGTCAGTAGTAATAGAGACACTTTTTAGTGTATACCTTTTTCTTAACATACTCATAGGAAAATGCACAAATCATAAGCTTATATCTTGATGAATTATGACAAAATGGATCCACCCAGATGACTACCACTCAGATTAAGAACTAGGATATGATCCAACTCCAGAAACTCCCTTTGTGCTTATAATTTCTTCCTGTCATCCTTATAAATGTAATCACTGAGTTTAAGGACCATAGATAAGTTTTGACTTTTCAAATTTTATAAAAACAGAATCATACAGAAATTATTCTTTTGTGTCTGGCTATTATAACTCAATGTTACATTTATGAGATTCATCTGTGATGTTGTGTGTAGCAATGATTTGTTCATTTTTATTGCTGTATGTTATCCTCTTATGTAAACTGTCATTTATTCATTCTTCTCTTTATAGACATTTGATTTTTCCCCCCAAATTTTAACTATTATTAATCATGCTGCCATAAAAATTCTTTTTTTCTAAGACTTTCGGTGCATATAGGTACAAACTTTTCTTGGGTGAATAAATGAAGATGAAATTGTATTTCTTAGAAGGCAAGTTTAGTGATGATGAATTCCCTCAGCTTTATTTCTCCTTCATTTTTAAGCATAGTTTTGCTGGATATTGTATTTTTGGTTGGTGGTTTTTTGTTGTTGTCGTTGTTCAGCACTGAGTCAGAATTTTGGACACATTTTCCCCTCTTCTCTTTCCTCAAGGGAGAGGCAGTGGAGCTGTATCATCCTGTCTGCTGTAGAACCTGTCCTCAGGAGCATTGTCAAGCTGGCCAGCTCTTCTGTCATTCAGAATGGCCCAGGCAGCTAGAGTATGTTATGTCCTATCAGTGCTCTGACACAGGAGACAGATACAGGTTCCTCAGGAAGCCCCCAGGAAAGACAGTGTGTTACACATAGGTTCCAACTCCTTCCCTTCCCAGGAGAAGTTGGGAATTGGATTTTCTCCTGCATTCCGCACTGAGCTATGGAAGGGAATATGGCAAGTGAATGCTCCAAACCCTTATTCTCCTTGGTCCCCAATCTGGTGCTCTCTCCTGTCAGTGCTCAAATTGAGGAAACTGGTCCCTCAGGCAGCCCCCTCAGAAGTCTGAATGTTGGACATATATTTCAGTCTTCTCTTTTCTTCCCCAGGAAGAAGCTGGGAGTTGGGAGTTTTCTCCCAATTGTGCCATGTTGGGAAGGGGGAAGAATTAAGGTAAGTGAGTGCTGTGAATTTTCCTACTGGCTTCATTGTGGCTGTTTTTGTGCTCTTGTGGGGTACAGGAGTTTCTTAATTGTTTTCTAGGTTTCTCACAAATGAGAATTGGTCTATGTATTGTTG
This sequence comes from Phoca vitulina, assembly GCF_004348235.1. Taxonomy (NCBI): domain Eukaryota; kingdom Metazoa; phylum Chordata; class Mammalia; order Carnivora; family Phocidae; genus Phoca; species Phoca vitulina. The sequence continues at coordinate 14,966,545 of NW_022589735.1, read as the reverse complement.
TTGAGTCAATGTCTCTGTTGGGGGAAAAGAGAGTCTGGGGCTTCATATTCTGCCATCTTGCTCTGGACTGTATTCTTACATTGGTTTCTTTGTTTATGTTTGCACCAATACATCACTGTCTTAATTAAAGTAGATTTGTATCCAGTAGTAGAAGTTTTCCAGTTTGTTTTTTTCAAGAAGTCCTGGCTATTACTGATCTTTTTAATTTCCATATAACATTTAAGCCAGCCAGTTTCCACACACACACACACACACACACACACACACACACACACACCTGCTGATATTTTGTTTGGAATTTCACTGAATCTATAAATCAAGCATGCAAATGGATATCTTTACAGCATTAACTCACAATACATGAACATACTACATCTCACTATTTTCTTAGGTCTTCTTTAATTTCTGTCAGTAGTATTTTGTAGCATTTTTGCATAGTTCTTGTTAGATTTACTCCAAGCTATTAGGTGTTTTTCACATCTTATTATAAATCCTCTTTCAATTTTAAGAATTTAACTTTGTTTGTTAGTATTTAGACATAAAACAGATTTTGAATATTGTGATTGCTCTGAATTCTTGTATTAATTCTAGTGGTTTATAGAATCTATTGGATTTTTTATATACTTTTTATGTCATGTAGAAAAAAAAATAACTGTTTTAGTTTTTTTTCTTCCAGTCTTTTTCTTAAGGCTTTCTTGCCTTGCCTTATTGTAGTAGCTAGGACAATGGGGATTAGAAGTGTTGACAGCAGACATCCATATCTTGTCTTCATTCTCAGAGGTAAAGCTTTCAGTATTTTATCATTCTCTATAATTTTTGCAGTAGAATTCACAGGTAGCTTTTTACACAATAAGCTCTTCCCCTCTATTTCTAGTATAGTAGCATTTTTTTTTATCATGAATAGATATTTAATTTAATAAAATCATTTTCCTGCATCTACTGAGATGATCATGTGATTTTTCTAATTTAATCTTTTGATGTAGTGAATTACATTGATTTTCAAAGGTTCAATCAGCAGCCTGTATTACTAGAACAAACCAGATTTTATCTTGATATATTGTCCTTTTCATATACCTTTATACTTTGTTAATATTTTAAATGGGATTTTTACATCTTGAATCCTTACCTTAGGGTCTGCTTCTGGGAAAACCTGCAATAAAACAAAGTGTATAATTTTAGGATTCAGCTTCAAGTCAAAAAACTTAGCCATCCTTAAACAAATAATGGTTTACTTTTCTCCCATAACAAAAATGATAGTGCATAAGGTTGATAGAATCTATTCACTTGCTTACTGATGCCATTAGAAACCTAGTTTCTTTCTTACTTTCCTTACGAACTTTATTACTGCCTTTTTATCTTCATGGTTGTTACCTTATACTGTAACTTACAGCCTCATAGTCTTACACTTTGCAAGTAAAGAAATAGGTATGGTGAGGCTTTCCCCAAGTGACGCTATTTATACAGGAAGAAGGGAGGGTCCCAAGCACACATCCTATTATATCTCTTGGCCAAAAATGGATCACACACTGATACCCAGAGAAATCACTGGTGGAGAAAGTGGAATTCCTTTGATTGGATTAAATCAAACATAATTCATCCTCTAGGATCAGAGAGACTTATTTTCTCTTGAAATCAAGGGATCTATCTCTGTGACAATCTATGTTCTGTTAGCCAGGAATAAGTAGGGGAATCACGTCTGATACAAGTAGTTCAAGAAAGAATAATTTTGTGTGGTTCTCATATATGAATGTAGATGCAAAAATTCTTACCCAAATATTAGTAAATTGAATCTAGCAACTAAAAAAGTCAAAATGTAATTGAGTTTATTTCAGAAAAATGTTAATAAATCCTGAAAGGGAGGATTACTACAAAACTGTAGAAATGAGACAGTATGGTGCAGAAACATATCGATAGATCTGTGGAGTAGAATTAAGTGTTCAAAAACAAGTCCAGGTTTGCATGGGAATCTGATATATGTAGAAGTGGACCTAATAGAAAAGGATGATTTTTTTATTACATGAAAATGGGAAAACAGGCCACTATTAGAGAAAGATAAAATTAGTTCTCAAAAATATATTTTAGATTAATTCCAGGCTTAAGGATGAAAGGTAAAACTATAAATTGAATAAAAAGTACATCAGAGGGGCACCCAGGGGGCTCAGTCATTAGGCATCTGCCTTCTGCTCAGGTCATGATCCCAGGGTCCTGGGATCGAGTCCCATGTCCCTGCTGAGCAGGGAGCCTGCTTCTCCCTCTCCCTCTACCTGCTACTCTGCCTACTTGTGATCTCTCTCTCTCTCAAAAATATATAAATAAAATCTTAAAAAAAAAGTTCATCAGAAAATATATCTCTGTAATTCTGAGTTGTGGAAGAATTATTAAATAAGACCCCAAAAGTACAAGGCATAAGATTTAAAAAATGGTAAATTCAACTACCTAAAAATTATAAAATTTTTAAAAAAGATTATTTATTCATGAGAGATGGGGGGGGAGGGAGGGAGAATGGCAGAAGCAGAGGGAGAAGCAGACTCCCTGCAGAGCAGGGAGCCCGATGTGGGACTCAATCCCAGGACCCCAGGATCATGACCTGAGCTGAAGGCAGATGCTTAACTGACTGAGCCACCCAGGCGCCCCCAAAATTATAAAATTCTATTCAATGAACGGCACCATCAATAAAGTCAATTGGCAGGGAATTGGCTAGGAAACATTATGTGGGAAGTCAAAAACTGACAAGGAATAATATCTATAATATTTTTAAAAATGTCACAAAAAAGAGATATCCAGAACAATAGATAAAGCAGAGACTGTAGACTCAAAAAGCTAACCCACAGAATGATCTGGAGATACTGAGTTTAATTTAGTATGCATGGGCGTCATGACACGTTCATTCCATTCCTGTGGAACTTGTGTTCTGGTCCCTGAGGAGGCATGTGTAAGAAGGTTCAATTAAGTATTATTGGTAGGGCAAGGTGTGGTTGATAACCTAGGTCTCTATCTATAGGGAAATAGATGGGTCAAATATTGTGGATACTTACAGATGTAACAAATTAGAAATAGCATTAGGAAATCTTTCTAGAGGAAGAAATCTTTCAAACATGGTGTTGAGAGGAAAAAGTGAGGTAATAGGACCTGTAACATGATTTACTTAGGCAAATTTAAAACAAACACACAACAGAACAGTACCATGTTTCAAATATATGTAAGTGGTCCAAGAAAAATGTTAAACACATTGGAGTAATTTCCTACAGACGGAGGAGTGGATTGGAGTGGAGATTGAAGTTAAGGAAGAAAAAGAAAGTGAAATAAGATGAAGGCCTCGCATGGCCAGTTGATGATGGTTGTTCCAGGATCTTGGGAATAATACCAACTTGGTTCTCTGCATTTCAGGTTTTATGTTTATTTGCTAAATTCTATTAAGATTCTCACTTGCACACCAGCTCCAAATTAGGTACCTGGCTATGATTTTACATATTGTTGCCAGAAAATAAAGTAGGATTGTCCTGTAATTATTTAATTTCTAGAAGCCACTGTATACCAGAATTCTAATGTCACTGTTAAACAAGTGGGTATCTTCTTCCAAAATCATGCTTTTTTAAAAAGAAGATTTATTTATTTATTTGGGGGGGGAGGGTCAGAAGGAGAGAATCTTCAAGTAGTCTCCCTGCTGAGTGTGGAGCCCCACTTGGGCCTCCATCCCAGGACCCATGAGATCATGACCTGAGCTGAAACCAAGAGTTGGACGCTCAACTGACTGAGCCACCCAGGTGCCCTCAAAATCATGCTTTTAAATTATTGATGGGAATATGTTATCTTTTCCATTCTTTCTCAGAGGTGTTAGTTTCTGGAGAACCATAATCAACTTTTTGTGTGATTTTACTCAATAGAATTTCATTTTGCTCAGTACTTTCTTACTCATTGTCAATGACCAAGGTTAACATTTTAAAACTCTTCTGGATGAATGGTTAGGTTTTCACTACTTTTTCCACTTTCTTGAAAATGGAGTTCACAAAGAAGTTTGAAAGAATTATACCTTGGTCTGAAGATATTTTAAAAGTGAAGGTTTGGCTGGAAATTTAACCTGGCTCAAAGCTGACCACACTGTGTTCACTTGATACAAAGTTCTGAAATTCATTTTAAGGCATAGGAATGAGATTTTTCATGTAAACTCTCCTCTTGAATTACTAGGTCCATTTCCTTGTCCCTTCTGTAAAGCAAATTTACTGTCTTCCTGATGAAATTCTGATTTAATTTTTTTTATTGATTGCTTACTGTTTGCCAAGACACATATGTTATTTTATTAATCATAGGTAAGTTTGCCTTGCCCGAGAAGTTCAATAAGATTTTAATGATGGTAAGACCAATTAGCTGATGCTGATTAGGATATTGCCACTCCAAATGTGGTGTGAGCCAATAGAATCACCTGGGAGATTTTCAGACCTGCAGAGACTCATGCACAATCACAGACCTAGTGAATCAAAAGTTGCATTATAGAATAAGATCTCTAGGCAATTCTTAGATAGATTGAAGTTTGAGAAGCACTGGGCAGCATTCCTTGGCATCTGGACAGGGATGTCAGGTTGAAGAAAAGCTATTTTTAAACTAAATCTAATTTTACATGGTTGTACTTGCTCTTCCGATTAATTCCACCATTCATTCATTATTTCATTAAGTCATTCATTCATTCAAATAAACACCGTGTGAGTGCTTATTATATTTCAGGCTCTATATTAGGCATATGCAAAAGCCAACAAGACATGCTTAGGAATTCCTGGTTTTTTGAATGCTAAAATAAATGCAGAGAAAAGCCCAGAAGCTGGGGTGAAATGTGCTTTTTGGTCCTCTGGGAAAGGTTCCCAGCCCAGTGGTCTGACAGAAGCAACACAGGTTGTGGAGACAACCCTCCAGACCCTGTTCAGTGACATTGGCTGTGCCGTGGAAGCTCTCAGCAAGGTGTTCAGGCTGGAATCAGGTAGTGCTTGGCTGGAGAAGCTTGGTGTCTGGGATCTCAGTCAGGCCTGAGCCAGGTCCAGCTCTCCAACTCAGAGCTGGCTTCTGGCATCCAGGCCTGCCTCCTGAGCTTCAGGGATGGCTTGGTGAGCAAAGAATGAGAGAATAGAATCTGGATGACAGGGCAGGGTAAGACGTGTCCAGTAAGGGGTATTTTCTCTAAGCCTGTGTGGTCTGATTCAGGTGCTGTGAGCAATGTTTTTCAGGATTATGATGGAACAGGAATGATTGAGTGGATTCCAATGGAAAACACTGGAAAACATTGCATCTGGGCTTAGTCCCAAGGGGCAGCAGGAAAAGGAAATGCCACAGGCAAGTTCTTTTATATTAAGTTTTACGGCACACCAAAATCATGTTGCATTAGAATTTTAAAAATAATGTGTACATTGATTTCATAAATCTTGCTTCAGAACTAAGAGTTGAAGAATATCTGATAGCCAGCCCTTTTATGTGAATTAGCCACATAGTGAATCGGTCTAGAAGCAGACATGAGAATTGTCTAATAGCACTTGCCATCTGTCCAGATCCAAATACCTGCATTTTTGGTCTTTTTTCTTTCTCTATTTAGTGTCTGTTTCTGTTAAGTTGGAAATATGGTTAAGAAAAGGACCAGGAAACAAACTCCAGTTATGGGAAGAAAATAGCTTTGGTGAGATGAATTTCCTTCTTCCTTTTCAACCCATGATGCAGAGAGCAATCCTTAGGATCTATCTACATGGTGTCTGATGGCCAGATGGAAGAGGAAGGAAGAAAACATTTGAAGTATCTGACTGCTCATTGGAGTAATTTGTGAAATACTGTAGATTTGGTTGTAGAATTGGCTGTAGATATGGCCTTATGAAGTCTTTGTCATATATATAATTTTGTTCATCCTTGGATAAGCTATTTAATATTTGTGAGGGTCAGTTTCCTTACCTGTAAAGTGAAGGTAGTTAGGCCACACCAAGATTAAATGAAATAACGTTTATTGCATTTAATTAGGGCAGTGACTGACACATGGCAACTGCTCAGTAAATTCTAGCTTTTAGAGTAGGGTCAAAATTTACACATAATGACTGGTGGGTTTTTCCACAAGAACATTCGTTTTCTGTAATTCAGCACACTTTGTCCTTGAGTCTCCCAGCCTGCCTTGACCGGACAACTTATTCTTTCCTTTTCAGGTATTTTCAGTCCAGTCCATGACTTCTCAGCTAAATTCAGATGTTATCTCAATTAGCGTCTGGTTTCTACCTTACCTGCCCTTATGTATATTCTCAGTTTGCCATGTGGTCTTTATGCCTCCTTTTTGTCCTTCTTTGCCACTTATGGGTGATCTATTTTCACAGAAGAGCTTGTGTATTATTATTCTGGCATTAGGAAAGTGATATATGAGGTCATGTTGTCCCCTGCTTGAGTTTTGTCCCACTTGGACTTGGGGCATCAGTTTCTGTCACTGTGGCACCTGCAGTGATGTTCCTTAGTGAGCCTGTTCCCTGAACTTCCTGACCTGGCATCCACTGAGGTGTCGTTGGCCCAGCTGGTCTTGGGGTGGCTTGGTGGCAGTTGGCCTTTGTCTCCAACTGCAAAAGCTCTCACGTTGGTAGCCATCACTCTCTTAAGCTCAGACATCTTCCTGCCTACCTGCCACCCCCAACACCCATATCACTCTTTTTCCTTCATGGGGGGCAGGGTCGGGAACTCTTGATGACATTTCTGCCTCACCCTAGAGTAGGACCTACATAGTTGTCCTTATGCCCACCTGCCCTTGGCTATTACTGCTCTAACTCTTCCATGTTTAATGTGAGACTTTTCTAAGAAACTTGCTGTCTTCCTAGGTTAGGAGAGGAGAGGCATAAGCCCTGATATTTATCAGTTCAGGCCTGAACTATCTGGGTAGTTCTCTCCACAGGTTTTTGTTGTTGTTTTACCTTCTGAATAGTGATTGAGGAACCTTGAGTCTGGATGCTTTCTGTCTTGCCTTCTGCTCACTGCTCTTCTCCTGGTCCCTAGAGAGGCTTACTGGGTCCTTTGTAGCAGGAACTTCTTTACTTCACACCCCCATCTTTCTTATCCTATGAGTCATTGTAAAAATTCTGTGCTACAATTGTCCATGCTTAGATCTTGACATATAATGCTTAGAGTTTCTTAGAAAATTCTTTCCACCCCCCTTAGCTTGCCTGACTGTTACATATCAAAAAAAAAGTAGAAGGAAAAAGATATGAAGAGAACTGTTTTAATAGGTAGTTAGGCAGAAAATGCTTAATTAGGTGCTTACAAAATAGTTAGAGGGCCAGGAACAAACTCTTGGCTGAGCTTCAAGGAATAAATCAGAGGAGTACCAGGAACTGCCCATTATTGTAGCTGATCTGCACCAGTATGGGGAGTCTGCCATGCAGATGTTTATTTCTGGACTGTACCACCTCACACATGATCCAAACCATGAAAACGGTTGCTCTGGTCCTGCTTCTTCACAGTCATGATGCTAAGGACCAGACATTGAGTTCTTTCTTACTTCTGCTACAGAACAATCAAAACCTTCCATGGCTGTGCATGTTCAAGCTCAGACTCTGCCTCCTGTCTCCCTGCTGCATCACAAGCCGTGCATCTACTTGGTAGAGATTATCAGTGGATGAAACCCAAGCTACACAGGGCCTGGGGTGTCCTTAGGTCTCCCTTCTCTAGTGGGACAGTAGAGTACACTTCAAGAGGGCTGGGTTGGGGTTATGGGAGAAAATCCACACTCAATGCCATAGGGAGGGAAGCCTAAGAAGTCTGTGGGTTAGAATTGTGAGATAGAATCTGTGCTGGAGATTGTGGATGGAGGGAAGGGTAAGGTTTTGGAGAGCACCTGCCATCTGTTCTCCTTTCAGATTTTTTCCCCCTAACAAGTGGTATGTATATAAATATTCATGAATACAACCTTCTTTGGACTACAGCAGGAGCAAATCTCCTTCAACGTCAAACAGCGGATATGGCCTGGATCCTGATGAATAACTTTTGCATTTATTTGCCTCAAACAGATGTTGGTTAAGTAAAGTTAGATTCCACGAGTATTTATGGAACATGTACTATATATTTGAGGTACTTCAGTTAGTAAGGAGGAGATTTACATTTATTTGTTTATTCTTATCAAGCTATTAGGTTTCGCTACCATATAAGAAACTTAAGAGAAAGAGGCTTATTTACTTATGAAAATTGCCCGGAAGAGGAAAAAAGATATCTGAAGCAAGTAACACACATAAAGAGCTACCATGGAGGATTTGCAATACTACCATTCCAAGTCTTCATTGTTGTTCCTGTTGTGTTGTGTGAACTCCCAGTGATGGCCCTTGAAACTGCCCCTCCAGTGACCCACAGTGAAAATAGGAAATCTTCCCATTCTCCAGCATTGACTTCACGAAATTGGAATTTTATTACCTTATTTGTGGCTCTCCTTCTCTGTCAGGAAAGAGTCAGCCAAGTACTTTCAGGCTTTTCACATATATCTAAATCACCTTGTTTTCCAGCCCTTAGGAAAAGCATCATTTTTCTTCCTTGAAACTCTGACCCTGTAACACGTTTACCCCACAGCATAGTCTTCCTTTGAGGAGGAAAGACCCTATTTCACTGAACGAAATGGCTTGGCTGCCCTTTGCGTCTTGGCGTGCGGAAGCACATATTCTGGTGTTGAATTATCCCGCCTCCTGAAATGCAGCCATTGTGCTTGGTCCCACTTGTGTCAGCTCCTGTATGGTTATGTTACACTTAGTTTATTTGCCATTATAGCGTGGGAAGGGGCGGCTGGTTAACAATGCTGTTCAGGGATAGAAGCACTGAAGATGATGCAGAACAATTCACAAGTCCATTTGTTCTTAAACATTATGGGCATAGCATTTAACAGATATAATACATATTTTTCAGTGGGCAGTCTTTCCATGTCATGGCTGGAGCCCACCCTTCAGAGAGTCTGCTTTCCTACAACAAAGAGGTGCTTTATATACTACAAACGTTCCAAAATTGATAAATAGAAAATACTTTGTTTGGCATTTTATTATGAACATAGAGCTCTACTAAAGAGAGAAAAATAACAAAAATTCATCTGTCAAAGTTCTGATTGATCAATCCTGAGAACCTATACATTTTAATGACACAGATGACACCTGGTGCTTTCTTGCCCAATATAGAATTTTGTAACCCACTTCTATCCTTTTAATTTGTCGGGTGGGTTATGTTGGTGTATGGAAATTCCCTGGAGGACAAAGTTTTACTATATAGAAGAATTCTCTGGCTTAATCATTGTTTACTGATTATGTGTTCTGGAAATCCAGGGAATGGATAGCAAAGGTTTTATTTGTTATTTTTGTGAGGGATTTTTTTTTTTTTTTTTTCTCCCTTTTGCCTATTACTTATGATGCTTTTCCCAATGCTTGAATTTCAAGTTACGTCCCTTCTTTAGTATGTTTGCATCAATACCATTCTATTTGAAACCAAACCTGGCAAAGTAAAAATAAGTGAAGAGTTGGAATTATGATCTTGGTAATTCAGTCAACAGAAAAAATTGCTTTAACCTTTTAAAGTAAAGAGCTGGTTTCAAGGATACATCATTATTTCTGGCCAGTTGTGTGCACTGTTTTTTGTTTCTTTTGCTTACATCTCCATTTTAGGGGTTGACCTAGACTCATTCTGGCTTTCTGGCATTACAGTCATGTCTAAGGAACTCTTAATGAAATTCCAAGGCACGGAGTGAAATGAGGTGTTAAAGATTGTGGGTTAGAATTGCAGACTGAGTAATTTGTAATCAGAATCCAGAGTATCTATTAATGTCCAAGTAGAAACAGATTCACTTAGCATACACATGAGTTCAGTCTTCAATATCTTAATGGACTTAATGTCACCTGGATAAGGAACTTTTTGCTCAGAGCCTTGATTTTTCCACTTAAATACTGATATACTCTGGGCTTTTACATGAATATTCTGAGGATTAGTCCTTAAGTGATAGTTGACTTACCCAGCATTCACATATTGGTATTATGCCTAAAAACCAGATAGAACAAAGAATTTGATGAATAACTAAATTAAGTAACAGCCCCTTGTACTTTTCATATAGGATCATCTTTCACATTCTCCTGTGAGGCCAATACACTACAACTTATAATAAGATGGATTCTGTTTTCTAAGCGATGGTCACTTAGGAAGGTGTAGATTTCTGCCTGGTAGAAGAACTCCAATCAGACACATTGTCCACAATGACTTTCATAACAAGAGAAGCCTATAATGTTGCAGCTCTGGGGAAACAAGGGGCAAGAACAGGTAGAAGGTAAATGTGAACTCAAGAATAACAGGTATCTGGGGTGAATACAGACGTTGAGAGTCATCATGATTGTGGTGATTTTATCAAGAAGATGTCCAGTTACCTTTGATATCATTTGATTAAGAACATGAACTCCATTTTGGAAAGTTTGCCAACCCAATAACTTAAATAAATAAAAATTAAAACATTTTGATACACAAAGGGTTATACTTTCCATTATCTGCAAAACTTGGCTTCCTGAGCAGCTAAAGGAGGAGACTGGAAACTAGCTCAAACTGGCTATATTTGATCTATAGATGTGTGCATTCAGTGGAATGGAAGCTTCCAGTTTGTCACTCAACCCAGCTCCAGCCCAGACCTGTGCCATTTGCCATAGGGCCACACCTGAAAATAAGAATGGAGATTTCTATATATTCACAAATAATAAGAAAAAAAAAAAAAAGAAAATCAAACCCTGCCCCCCCCCCCATGTCCTCTCCTCATTTGATTACTAGGATTTCATTTTCTGTAAAAGCCTACAGAAATTATTAGCTTGTACTTTTGGTTTTGTTCAAAACATTTATTCAAAACTAAAACTACATCTTCTAATGTATAAAATGGGTATAAAATAGCAAAAAGAATTGAAAGCATGTAGATTTGAAATAACCCAAAGATTGTTTTTTAAAGGATTGCTTTTAATGATTATGGAGGATTAGAAGCATGGAAAATTCCAGAGTTAAAAAAAAAAATCCATGTCCTCAATTTAACTGGTGTGAAAGAAACATGATGATACTAAGAAGTTCTTGACCAAAGAACTTCCTTCTTCCTCTGGGACCTATAGATCTTTGACCAGGTGAGCAGTGTGGGGAGAATGTGCATGACAACTTTGGGAGATGGGGCTGGTTCAGCCAGCTGCACAGAACTCATCTTGTAGATCATTGGGGTGAAGACATTATGGCTTATTCTCTTTCTGTTTGGAATAAGAGAGTGGGCAGATTGTTAAACATTTTATTTAAAAACAGAATTTGTAAGACCTCAACAATATTCCAGTCTTATAAAGTGTGTGCTATAAATTCTTTCTGAGTAAATGGCTTCATGTCCCTAAGAGAGGGATATTTACTCTCTGAGGCTCTGTAACTTCTAGCCCTCCCCTTTGCATTTCATATTGATCTGCTCCCCACCGAATAAGCTGCTCTCTTCTTGTGCTCTTTCTACTTTCTGTATTAAAAGTGCTTTCTGAAAGGGAACTGGAAACCATTTATGCTAAGGGCTAAAACTAAGGAAATGAATAGAAATTTGGGCATCACCTAGAAAGTGGAGGAAGGACATGGGGCTTTCTAACCATCTCATCCTTACTTTATATGATACAGACTCATATAGACCAATTGTTTTCAAAGTGAGGGAGGGGAGCATGAGTATCCCAGAAGGTGTTCAAGATAATCCATGTTAGAATACATACACATGGAGGGCTCCTGGGGGGCTCAGTCAGTTAAGCAACTGCCTTTGGCTCAGGTCATGACCCCAGGGTCCTGGGATTGAGCCCCAATTTGGGCTCCCTGCTCAGCGGGGAGTCTGCTTCTCCTTTTCCCTCTGCCCTTCCCCTCTGCTCATGTTCTCTCTGTCTCTCGCAAATAAATAAGTACAATAAAAAAAAAAAAGAGTACATACACATGTATGTGTAAACACACATCCAGATTCATATTTTAAATTTACATTTCTGAGTATTTTTTTATATAGATAATTTGTTAGCACTTAGTACAGGTATATAATGTATTTAAATAAACATATAGGAGCTGTGATGGTTACTTGTGTTTGTCAACTTGACTGGGCTGCGGGATTCCCACATAACTGATAAAATATTACTTCTGGGTGTGTCTGTGAGGGTGTTTCCAGAAGAGATTAACATTTGCATTGGTAGAGTGATTCAAGAAGATAGCTCTCACCAGGGTGGGTGGGCACCATCATTTTTCTGGGGACTTGGTAGAATGAAGTGGTAGAGGAAGGGTGAATTGGTTTCTGCTTGAGCTGGCACATTCAGGTTCTCCTGCTCTAAGACATCTCCACTCCTGGTTGTTGAGCCTTCAGACACACACAGGGACTTAGTCTAGTGGCTTCCCCATTCTCAAGCCTTGTGGTTTGGCCTAGAACTATACCATCAGCTTTCCTGGGCTTCCAGCTTGCAGAAGGTGGGTCAAAGGAATCTTCAGCCTCCACAGCTGTTTGACCCAATCTCTCATAATAAATCTTTTTCTATATGTATATGAGTATATATATGTATGCATATATCTACCTATATCTTTATATCTATATCTATCCTATTGGTTCTCTTGCCTTGGAGAACACTAACAGTTACAGAGGTCATGATCAATAATTGTTTTTTCCTGATCAAACTGTAATTTCAAATATTTTGAAGATTACTTATTTAGACAATCCTCTGTGCACTTGCCCATAAAGCTGTTACTGTTTTTCAAATATTTGTTATAATACTTACTTAATGAAATTTTTTGTCTCTATAGTTACTCCTTTTGGTGTCTCTGTTCTCACACTTGATCGTTGGTCAAATGTATTCTACTCTGTCAGATGGTGAGGGCTCTGCAGGTGGTTCTTAGTTGGGCTCTGGGGGTCTGACTTCTGGAGGCTATGCTTATTTTTTTCATATCTCACCTATGCCTGTAAGGTGATGCTAGCTATATTTAATCCAGTATTTCCACGTGCTTTTAAAAGATATATCATATAGGATTTGTGAAAAGATGGCAGAGGAGTAGGGGACCCTATTCCAACCAGTCCCCAGAATTGAGCTGGATATCTACCAGACCACTCTGAACACCCATGAAACCAGCCTGAGATGTAAGAAGATAGATCTGGATCTCTACAAACAGAATATCGCAGGCAGTTGGTTTCGAGGTATGAAGCAGGGAGCCATGATTCTGTGGGCAGATATTGGAGGATAAATGGAAGGGGAGGGAGCCAGCCTTTGGGATCCTACACCGCTGGTGAGCGATAGCCTCCTGTGCTGTGGATGGGGCACAGACTCACAGACCAGTAGTGATGGGGAAAGGACTTTAGGGCAGCCCCCCAGACTGAAACTTGGAGCAGCGGGGCCTCACGTGCAAACTGGTGGTGGCTGGTGGTTTTAGAAGCACAAAGGGCAGAGACGTACCCCAACATGGAGGTGAGGACTGGGAGCGCTGCTGAGGGGCGCACAATCCAGGACGCTGCAGTTTATAGCAGCACAGACAGAAATGGGGATAGTGTGGACTGGAGAGCTCACTGAAGAACAGACTGTGATCTCTCCGCTCTGAGGCAGAGGGTTGGAAATGATCTCTTCTGCTCTGACTCTCAGAAGAGACGCGGAAAACCACCAGGGAAAGCCGCCAGAGAACAAAAGCCCCCACAAAACTGGTTTTCACTGAGCCTATCCCCTGCCACAGGGGGCAGGGCAACTCTGCCCAAACGGAGTTGCCTGTGTAACAGTGCAGCAGGCCCCTCCCCCAGAAGACAGGCTGGGAAAACAAGAGGCTGGCAACCCTAGGTCCCTATAAAACAGGTGCATCTTGCTTGGTTGTGGTCAATAATTTGGACTCTGTACATTCCCTCAACCACCCCTCAACAGAATGACTAGGAGGAGGAACCCCCAAAATAGGAAAGACTCAGAGACTGTGACATAACCAAGATGTCGGAGATGGAATTCAGGGTAGCAATTGTGAAGACAATAGCTAGAATGGAGAAATCAAATAATGGCAACATAGAGTCTCTAAGGGCAGAAATGAAAGCTGAATTGGCAGAACTTAAAAATGCTATCAATGAGATCCAATCTAATCTAGATAATCTAGCAGCTAGGGTAAGCGAGGCAGAAGAACGAATTAGTGATCTAGAAGACCAATTAATAGACAAGAAGGAAAAAGAGGAGGCCAGGGAAAAACAACTCAAAATCCATGAAAATAGAATCAGAGAAATAAGTGACACCATGAAACGTTCCAATGTCAGAATTATTGGGATCCCTGAGGGGGTAGAGAGAGAGAGGACTAGAAGATATATTTGAGCAAATCATAGCTGAGAACTTCCCTAATCTAGGGAATGAAACAAACATTCGTGTCTTAGAGGCAGAGAGGACCCCTCCCAAGATCAAGGAAAACAGGCCAACACCCCGGCATGTAATAGTAAAACTCGCAAATCTTAGAACCAAGGAAACCATCTTAAGGGCAGTTAGGTGGGGCAGTTACATACAGAGGGAGGAACATCAGAATAACGTCAGACCTATCCATAGAGACCTGGCAAGCCAGAAAGGCCTGGCAAGACATATTCAGGGTACTAAACGAGAAGAACATGCAGCCAAGAATACTTTATCCGGCAAGGCTGTCATTTAGAAGGGATGGAGAGATGCAGAGCTTCCAAGACCGGCAGAAACTAAAAGAATATGTGACCACTAAGCCAGTCCTGCAAGAAATATTAAGGGGGGTCCTGTAAAAGGAGAAAGATCCCAAGAGTGATATAGAACAGAAATTTACAGAGACAATCTATAAAAATAGGTCTTCACAGGCAACATGATGACAATAAATTCATATCTTTCAATAATCACTTTCAATGTGAACGGCCTAAACGCTCCCATAAAACAGCACAGGGTTGCAGACTGGATAAAAAGACAGGACCCATTCATATGCTGTCTACAAGAGACTCATTTTGAACCTAAAGATACATCCAGACTGAAAGTGAAGGGATGGAGATCCATCTTCCATGCCAACGGGCCTCAAAAGAAAGCTGGCGTAGCAATTCTTATATCAGACAAATTAGATTTTAAGCTAAAGACTGTAGTTAGAGACACAGAAGGACACTATATCATTCTTAAAGGGTCTATCCAACAAGAAGATCTAACAATTGTAAATATCTATGCCCCCAACATGGGAGCAGCCATCTACATAAGCCACCTGTTAAGCAAAAGAGTCATATTGATAACAATACGTTAATTGTAGGAGACCTCAATACTCCACTCTCAGCAACGGACAGATCATAGAAGCAGAAAATCAACAAAGAAACAAGAGCTTTGAATGACACACTGGACCAGATGGACCTCATAGATATATACAGAACATTCCACCCTAAAACAACAGAATACTCATTCTTCTCACACGCACATGGAACTTTCTCCAGAATAGACCACATACTGGGTCACAAATCAAGTCTCAACTGATACCAAAAGATTGAGATTATTCCCTCCATATTCTCAGACCACAATGCTTTAAAACTGGAACTCAATCACAAGAAAAAATTTGGAAGAAATTCAAACATTTGGAAGTGAAAGAACACTCTGCTCAAGAATGTTTGGGTCAACCAGGAAATCAAAGAAGAACTTAAACAATTCATGGAAACCAATGAGAGTGACAACACATCGGTCCAACACCTATGGGATACTGCAAAGGCGGTGCTAAGGGGGAAATACATAGCCATCCAAGCCTCACTCAAAAAAATAGAAAAATCCTGAGCTCACCAACCAACTTCAAACCTTAAAAAACTAGAGAAAAAGCAACAAACGATGCCTAAGCCATACATTGGAAGAGAAATAATTAAGATTAGAGCAGAAATTAATGAATTAGAAACCAGAAACACAGTAGATCAGGTCAACAAAACTAGAAGCTGGTTCTTTGAAAGAATAAGATCAATAACCCACTGGCCGGACTTATCCAAAAGAAAAGAGAAAGGACCCAAATTAATAAAATTAGGAATGAAAGGGGAGAGATCACGACTAACACCAAGGAAATAGAAACAATTATTAGAAATTATTATCAACAACTGTATGCCAATAAACTGAGCAATCTGGATGAAATGGAGGCCTTCGTGGAAACCTATAAGCTGCCAAGACTGAAACAGGAAGAAATTGACAACCTGAATAGGCCAATAACCAGTAACGAGATTGAAGCAGTGATCAAAAATCTCCCAAAAAACAAGAGTCCAGGGCCTGATGGATTCCCTGGGGAATTCTACCAACCATTCAAAGAAGAAATAATACCTATCCTCCTGAAGCTGTTTCAAAATATAGAAACAGAAGGAAAGCTTCCAGACTCATTCTATGATGCCAGCATTACCTTAATCCCCAAACCCGGCAAAGACCCCATCAAAAAGGAGAATTTCAGACTGATATCCCTGATGAATATGGATTCCAAAATTCTCAACAAAATCCTAGCTAATAGGATCCAACAATACATTAAAAGGATCATCCACCATGACCAAGTGGGATTTATCTCTGGGATGCAAAGGTGGTTCAACATTTGCAAATCAATCAATATGATAGAACACATTAATAAGAGGAGAGAGAAGACCATATGGTCCTCTCAATTGAGTTCAACATTTGTTTACAGCTTTTATTCTCTTCGTTAAAATTTAGATACAATTATGTATGAATCCTAAATGTAATTTTACTGAGTTTTGAAAATTGCACACTTGAATCTCTATCAAGATATTGAACATTTTTACCCCATCAAGATATTGAACATTACTGTCACCTTATAAATTTTCCCTATGCTAGAGGCAGCTGTTTTTTTTTTTTAATTTTTATTTATTTGAGAAAAAGTGAGAACGAGAGAGAGAGGGCACAAGAAGGGGAGAAGGGGAGAGGGAGAAGCAGCCTCCCTACTGAGCAGGGAGCCCGACTTGGGACTCCATCCCAGGACCTGGGATCACGACCTGAGCCGAAGGCAGATGCTTAACCAACTGAGCCACCCAGGTGCCCTAGGCAGCTGTTTTTGTATGTCTGATTTGCAGACTTGTGGTGCATAAAGTGACTCTATAGGTAAGTAATGCTTTTGGCTGCAAGTAACAGAAAACCAGACATAAGTGAATATCAAGTAGAATTAAATTTTTTCATATAACAACAGGGAGGGAGGCAGCTGTTGGTAATAATTCAGTGGCACAATGATGTCAAGGAAGATATCCCTGGGATTCACCTGATTTTCTCTCTGTATTTCAAATAGCTGGTGTAACTGCTGGCATTGTTCAACAAAATTCATTTATTCGGAAATATCTAGGCATGTTCTAGGTACTTTCTAATGCTTGGAACAGAGCAGAAAACAAAGAAAAAAAGCTCTTGTCGTCCACATAGGAATACAAGGGAAGACACAACCTAGGTGTGACTGTCCATTTATCATGAAGGCAAAAGCTTTCACAGAACACCATTGATCCTTTTGGCACAATTCTTATTTCTCACTGAATGGTGTTAAAAAAAAAAAGAGCATTTGTATTTTCTAATCTCTTTTCTGTGAGGGGATTTGGAATAACTTTGGTGTCAGCTAATCAACACTGTTTGCCACAGGAATGTTGGGAACTAATTTATGATCTACTCGATTTCCTTGCCCTTGTAGATTGTCTCAGCACTTACACTAGCAACGAGATGAGAGTGGGATGGGTTTTTATCACACTAAAGGGAATGGCATCATTTTCCTTTTCAAGAGTGATGGGTTCTACACTCAACTTCTCCCTAATGCCAATGGTAGGAAAGTTTTTGTAGACCCTCAGTCACTGGCGTGTGGCCTTGGATAGGACAAGAGCCCTGAATGGACAATCAGGAGACTGGGTTTCTAAGGCTGTCTCTGGCTTGCTTAGTGTGAAAATGTAGGTGAATTGTCTCACCTCTTTGGACCTCTGTTTCTTTATCTGTGAAATGAGTGGCTTTTATGCTTTCACTTTGGAGTAGCGTGGAGCAACTTTTGAAGTCTAGTCAACAGACGAAGCACCTCCCTATTGTAGGGACACTGCTAAGGGTATTCCATTTGCGAAGAGAGCCGGCCTCAGCCACACAAACATAGGAGAGAAGGACTGACCATTACAAATTACATATTTTGTTTTGTAATGATAATACATCATGACTTTTTTGAGAACAAATGGACTTGTAAAAATGTTCTACATCTTCTTTGGTCTTTCTCTAGCTGTTATTCCCTCCCTTGTGCAGTAGGCAGAATAATGGCCCTTCTATAATGTCCACATCCTCGTCCCTAGAATTTATGAATGTGTTCTGTTATATGGCAAAGGGGGATGGAGGTTCTAATCAGCTGACTGTGAGTTGGGCAGACTATCTTGGTTTATCCTGGTTGACCTAGTGTGATTACAACTGTCCTTACAAGTGAAAGAGGGAAGCAGGAGAGTCACTATCAGAGTGATATGAAGTGTGAGAGACCTGGTGGTCATTGATGGCTTTGAAGATGGATGAGCTGAGTGGGGCACATGGCCTGTAGAAGTTGAAAAAGGTAAAGAACAATTCTCCCCTAGGGCCTCCAGAAGGAATTCAGCCATGCTGACGCTGCAGTCTTAGTCCAGAGAGACCAATTCAGACTTCTGATGCCCAGAACTGTGAGATAATAAATTTATGTTGTTTTAAGCTACTAAATTTATGGTAATTTGTTACAGCTGCAGTAGGAAACCAGTACACTTTCCCATATTACTATGTCTGATAAACTAAGTTCAAGAGAGCTAAGCAGAAGTTAGCCCAAGTGGAATCGTGTAAGCCAAGGCAAACATGAATTTCAGCAGGATAGAGAATGTAATATTAGAATATATGTTTTTATACATCAAGATACAAAGGGAAGTGAAGCCATCACCTCTAGAGAATCAAATAAGATCTTTTTCCTCCTCAAAGAGACCTGTGTTATGGACATTATAAGGCCAAGGTTTCAGGAGGAAAAAGAATACTTTTCCTAAGTGCTAGAAAAAGGGGGATTTAAACATATGCAAACAGCCCAAAAGAACTTGGCTGACTCTTCCCTGGCGGTGGAGGAGAGCCACAAATAAGGTAATTCGATCCTCAATTCATGAAACCAGGATGGAAATATGTCCCCTGTTGGTCATGGGTCATTGTGGAGGTCGCTTCAGACTGAGTTCATATGCTACTAAAAGAACAAGAGATGGAGACTTGGAATCCAGTATTTTCATCTTCTAATCTTTCAACCTTATGTACGCTATTATATCCCTGCTCTTTGCTTTGGGTTCCCTGCAGCCCCAGCCCCCACTCCCTGCAATCTTGAAAAATACAAATTTCCTTATAACAAGTTTTCTTTTGGACTGTTGAATATTTGTTTTGATAAGAACAATTGAAGATGTAGGAAACCCTTCATTCCACTGCAGAAGGTCTTAAATAGAGTACACACTCCATGTGTGGAGTATTTGTTGAATCCAACTGTGTTTCATCAACACGAGTTTAAGGTAAATCCATGGAAAACAATTTTCATTGGTGTCCAACACACTTCTTTTGTTTGTCTTTGAATGAGAGAGACTCATCCTGTAGTCCAAAGAAGAGATTATGTTCAAGAATAATGTTATATTGCCGGTCTTACCTTACAGAAAAGAAAATCTCTGAAGAGATAGTCACATTAATTCAACATTTCCAAATGTTAAAACAAATGCTGAATTACAAGATGTATTTGGGTTTATGAAGTCATCCCTTCTTTTTTGTTGCGTTTGAAGATATGAATCCCAGGGTTTAGGCTGCATGGGTTCAGGGGTGTGCTGGGGGTCACATCAGCAGGTGAGAGTCACTTATGCACATCTCTCCCCAAATCTGTGTTCAGTGATGTCATACTGGTAGCTTGAAATTGGTCATGGTGGGAATATGTGCACAATAGAAATGGGCAAATGCTACAAATCAGGATTTTTTGCCCTTGGAGAACTGGTTGTGAAACTTTTATTAGCACATGACTGATAGTAGACCAAACCAAAATAGACCATGGGCTAAAAAGTGAATCAAAGTGGCTTAAATTTTTTTGGCAGGGAGATGGGTATAGCAAATCATTCTGTTCCTATAAATTGTTTTTGTTAGGGCTCAGGTTTTTTCCCCTTACTCCTAGTAAGGGTGCAGCTCTCTGAGTACAAAGAAATTCTAGCCCTTCTCGTTTGGCTTGGGCCTGGAACTCTAACACCTGTCTCCCAGCACCGGGAGGCTGCTCACCTCTGTGCTTAGCTTTCTAGACTTGCAGCTACTGTTTTCTGCTGTGTGTGCATGTGTGTGTGTGTGCGCATGTGTATGTGCTATAATTCTATACACATAAAGCCTACAGGCTGACTACAAAAGGGAGATTGGTTGACACGTTTTGAGGTTCTCTTCTCTGTAGTCCCCTGGTCTCTGAAACTTTGCCCTTATATTTTAGCCTCTGCGGCTGCCCTGACTTGGACCTCTGCCTTGTCAGCCCAGCAAGACACCTGTTTTAGCCTGAGCACTGTTCTTTCCTCACCTCTGTAAATTGAATGGTCTTAGGAAAAAAAGCCAAAGTGAGCGTAGAGTTCATTTCCTGTGTTTTCCTTTTCTTAAGGAAAGCAAAGCCCCTTAAATGGAGCCTTCATTCTGCCTATAATGCCTTCAAACAATTTTAAATTATGTCGTCCTGCTTCTATAACTATGTTCCATGGCAGGGTTAGTCCAGTACCATCTACGTTGTCACGGCCAGAGCTAAAGACCTGAGGGAAAGATTTTACCTGTAAAAACATTACAGAGTCTTCAGCAAAACTAATTTCAAAAGCCATTCAGTGTTGGATAATCCTGGTTGGAGGTAGTTCTTGTCATTCAGAAAAATTTCAGTCTTGGCCTTGAACTCCAAAAATAGAAATGACATTTCTCCAAAGAAGTCATCCAAATGGCTAACAGACACATGAAAAAATGCTCAACATCACTCATCATCAGAGAAATACAAATCAAAACCTCAATGAGATACCACCTCACAGGGGGCAGAATGGCTAACATTAACAACTCAGGAAACAACAGATGTTGGTGAGGATACGGAGGAAGGGGAACTCTCTTACACTGCTGGGGGGAATGCAAACTGGTACAGCCATTCTGGAAGAGAGTAGGGAGGTTCTTCAAAAAGTTGAAAATGGAATCTACCCTATGACCCGGCAATTGCACTACTTGGTATTTATCCAAAGGATACAAAAATAGTGATCTGAAGGGGCACATGCATCCCAGTGTTTATAGCAGAAATGTCCACAATAGCCAAACTATGGAAAGAACCCGGATGTCTACTGACCGATAAATGGACAAAGAAGAGGTGGTATATATATACAATAGAATCCTACTCAGCCATCAGAAAGAATGAAATCTTGCCTTTAGCAATGATGTGGATGTAACTAGAGGGTATTATGCTAAGCAAAATAATTCAGAGAAAGACAATACCATATGATTTCACTCATATGTGGAATTTAAGAAACAAAACAGATGAATGTAGGGGAAGGGAAAGAAAAATAAAATAGGATAGAAACAGAGAGGGAGACAAACCATAAGAGACTCCTAACTCTAGGAAACAAACTGAGTGTTGCTGGAGGAGAGAGGGGTGGGGGATGGGGTAACTGGATGATGGGCATTAAGGAGGGCACATGATGTAATGAGCACTGAGCACTGATGAAACACTAAATTCTACCCTGAAATTAATAATACACTATAGGTTAACTAACTTGTATTCAAATTAAAAAAATGGAAATGAAATTTCATCTCTACTAAACCATGGAACTGCTATATGATATGACATGAGAATATTCAGTTTTGATTCTGACAAAATGCAGAGAACTGACAATGGTTTAATACGACGTTCATGTGTCATGAAACATTCTTCACATTTTTTTTACCGTTTAAAAATTTAAGAATTATTCTTAGCTCATGGGTCTTACAAAAACAGGCCAGGGGCCAAGGTTTGCCAAGTCCTGGTATATACAGTATGAATTTTAAACGTTCATTTTGAAATTCAGAAGCCAAGAATTGCATCTTTCCTTCTAAGTTCATCCTGTCTCTGGATGCTAGACTTCCTCAATTTCATTCCCTATATCTCACTTATATGTTCTGTGATCTTGGACCAATTAGATAACTTCTCTCTGCTTTGATTCCCTTACTGGTGAAACTAAGATAATTTATGAACAATTTTTGTCTTAAAGTATATTGTATATGATGTTGTTATAGCCATTCTCATTCTCTTTTGATTCCTGCTTGCATGGTATTGTTTTCTACTCTTTTACTTTCAATTTTTTTTTGTCTCTGAGTTTAAAGTATGTTTTATATGGTTGGATCATATTTTTTAAAAATCTGTTCTACCAAAAATATACATATATTAAAAATATATGTATATTTTTAAGTTATTTCTTAGTGATTGCTCTGGGATTAAAATTAACATCTAACTCAAAACAATTTAGTTTCCATGAGTACCAGCTTAACTTCAATAGGACACAAAACTTTACTTTCACATAATTTCATTCTGGCCCCCCATCCTTTGTGCCATTCTCGTCAAACAAATTACACTTTCACAAATTGTAAGCCAGTTGCCATTTTTATAGGTATTGCTTTATGAAGTTGTCTTATAAATCACATAGGAGAAGAAAGATGTTACAAAAATGTATTTATACTTCTGATGTTCACCGATGTAGTTATCTTTACCAGTGCTCTTTATTTCTTTATGTGGATACAAGTTACTCTCCTGTGTTCTTTCCTTTAACCAAGGAATCCCTTCAGTGTTTCTTGTAAGTCAGGTCTGTTAGTGATGAATTCTCTCAGTTTTTATTTACTTGGGAATGTGTTAATTTCTCCTTCACTTTTGAAGGGTCATGTTTCTGGATATAGAATTCTTGGTGGACCATCTGTTTCTTTCAGCAGGTTGATTATGTCAGTGGACTGTTTTGAGGCCTCTCTGGTTTTGGATGAGAAATTTGCTGTTAATCTTATTGAGGATCACTTGTATATCCTGAATTGTCTATCTTTTGCTGCTTTCAAGATGTTCTCTTTGTTTTTGTCTTTCAATGATTTAATTATGATGTTTCTAGCTGTGGATATTCTTGAGGTTTTTCTCCTTGGAATTCATTGAACTTCTTGGGTTGTAGATGAAAATTTTCATAAAATTTGGGATATTTTAACCATCATTTCTTCATATATTCTTTCTGCCCCTTTTTCTCTTTCCTCTCCATCTGAGACTCCCATTAGGCATATGTTAGTATGCTTGGTTGTTTCCCCTCTTTGTGGCTCCGTTCATTTTTCTTCATTCTTTTTATTTCCTGTTCCTCAGACTGGATAAAGCTTGCTGATTCTGTCTTCTGCCACCTAAAATCTGCTCTTGACTCCCCCTAGTGAATTTTTCATTTCAGTTATTGTACTTTTCAACTCCAGATTTTCTATGTGATTCTTTTTTATAATGCCTAATCCTCTATTGCTATTTGCTTTTCTGTGAGACTTTGTTGTCTTTCTTTCCTTTAGTTCTTTCTTGTTTGTCTTATACAGGGACTTAATTTTTGAAGCAGTTTTAGTTTCACAGCAAAATTGAGCAGAATGTACAGAGTCATATGCTCCCTCCCTCTCCCAGCAAACGATCTTCTCCACCATCAACATCCTGCACCAGAGTGTAGACTCAATGAACCAACATTGACACATCATTATCACCCAAAAGCACACTTTACATTAGGTGTCACTCTCGGTGTTATACATTCTAAGGATTTTGACAAATTTATATTTTGACATGTATTCACCATTGTAGTATCACATACAGTTTCCCTGGCCTAAAATCCCCTCTGTTGCACCTCTTCATCCCTTTCCCCTCTACACCCCTGGTAACCAGTGATCCTTCTATTGTTTCCACAGTTTTATCTTTTCCAGAATGTCACATTGTTGGAATCATATAGCATGCAGTTTTCTCAGATTGTCTTCTTTCACTTAGTAATGGGCATTTAAGGGTCATCCATGTTTTTTAGTGCCTTGGTAGCTCATTTGATTTTAGTGTTGAATAATACTCCATTTTCTGGATTTACCACAGTTTATTTATTCCTTCACCTACTGAAGGACATCTTAGTTGCTCCCAAGTTTTAGGAATTATGACTAAGGCTGCTATAAACATATATTTTAAAAAAGCAGGTTTTTGTGTGCAATAAGTTTTCAACTCATCTGGGTTAAAACAAGGAGTGTGACTGCGGGATAATATTGTAAGAGTATGCTTAATTCTGTAAGAAACTCCCAAGCTGTTTTTCCCAGAGTGGTTGTACCATTTCACTTTCCCACCAGCAGATGAATAAGAGTCCCCGTTGCTCTACATTCTTGCCAGCATCTGGTGTTATTAGTGTTCTGGATTTCTACCACACTATTAAGTGTGTAGTGGTATCTCACTGTGGTTTTCATTTACAATTCCCTAATGACCTGTGATGTTGATCATCTTTTCATTTGTTTATTTGCCATCTGTATACCTTCTTTGGTAAGATAGCTGTTTAGATCTTTAGCTGATTTTTCATTTGGATTGTCCCTGTTTTTATGGTTGACTTTTAAATGTTCCTCATATATATTTTGGATAACAGTCTTTTTTTTTTTTTTTTTTTGATAACAGCCTTTTATCAGCTATGCTTTTTGTAAATATTTTCTCCCTGTCTATGGTTTGTCTTCTCATTCTCTTGGCCCCTTAATTCTTTATATATGGTTTTCCTTATTTTTTTTTTTTAAGATTTTATTTATTTATCAGAGAGAGAGAGACAGAGGCAGGCAGAGGGAGAAGCAGGCTCCTTGCCGAGCAAGGAGCCCGATGTGGGACTCGATCCCAGGACCCTGGGATCATGACCTGAGCTGAAGGCAGAGGCTTAACCGACTGAGCCACCCAGGTGTCCCTTTCCTTATTTTTTTGAATATACTTATACTAGCTAATTTAAAAGTTTTATTGAGTAAGTCTAATTTTAGGGTTCCTTCAGATCAGTTTCTGACCACTGTTATGTTCCCTGTGTATTGGCCATACTTCTCGGTTTCTTTGCATAGGAAAGAGGATGGGAGTAAGTCAAGTTAAAATTCCTGAAAATCTTACTGTGATTTTGCAATATTTCTTGAATATTTCGTGAATATTCCTGAGATAGTTGCAAGCCTTTGATTAAATTTTTGTATTCTGAAAAGTTAATTTTGACAGCTTGTGCTAGGGTTTTCACTGCTTTTATGCAGAAGCAGATTTATAGAGGTTCCCATGCCATCATCCCATCCACTGTTTTCTGAGTTTTATTTTCACTTATCTTAGTAGGAGTTGATTCTGTGATTGGCATTTTTTTAAAGATTTTTTAATTTATTTATGTGACAGAGAGAGAGATAGTGAGAGCAGGAACACAAGCAGTGGGAGTGGGAGAGGGAGAAGCAGGCTTCCCGCTGAGCAGGGAGCCCGATGGGGGGCTCGATCCCAGGACCCTGGGATCATGACCCCAGCCGAAGGCAGACGCTTAACGACTGAGCCACCCAGGCGCCCCATGATTGACATTTTTAACATTTGAATGTGGTTATGATAGTAATGAAATAAACATAACAAATCTAGGGGCACCTGGGTGGCTCAGTCATTAAGTGTCTGCCTTCGGCTCGGGTCATGATCCCAGGGTCCTGGGATCGAGCCCCGCATCCTGCTCTGCGGGAAGCCTGCTTCTCCCTCTCCCACTCCCCCTGCGTGTGCTCCTGCTCTCGCTATCTCTCTCTCTGTCAAATAAATAAATTAAAAAATCTTAAAAAAAAATAAAAAATCTATTATCTATTTTAAGGAGTAGAACATTTAAGAACTTAAATATACTGTGTATTCATTTCTCCCAGAAGTAGATAGTATACTGAATTGTGTTGTATTCCTCTTTTGTTTGTTTTTCCTTACTATTTATGATATATATAAATGTATATACATATATACATGTATACATATATAAACGTACTATTCTATATGTAGTAAATTTACTACATACTATAATATACATATAGTAAATTTACTGTAAATTTATAGTAAAATATACTCTCTATATAGTGTATATGTCTACAGTATATATATATGTGTATATATATAAAGTCCTTAACATATTATTTAGTTTTGCTTATTTTTATGAAAATAGTTTTATAGTGAAGCTCCTTCATTGATGTTGGCAAGTATAGCCATGCATCTTTCATTTTCATTTTCAATGTTGTAACATATTTTATTGTAAGAATGTATGGCATTGCATTGTATAAAAATTGGTTACATCAATTGGTTGATACTGTTCAGGTTATTGTATCTTACTGTCTTTCTGTCTAGTTCTATTAATTATTGAAAGTAAGGTATTAAAATCTCCAACAATGAAATCAATAGGTGTGAAGAATAAAGGAGATGATCCAATTTAAGGAAAATAAGAATTGATAAATTGATAAATAAATATAAAAAATATAGGGCACATGTCTTAATCAGGGATGAAGACCAATTTTTTCATAAGCTTGAAAAATTTTCAGATTAAAAATGCTCACTGTGGTCTTCACCAAATGAAATGAAAGTAGCAACACATCTAGATTCATTATGGCAAAATTTTGAATTCTTGTGAATAAGAAAACCTCTTGCAAGCTTCCAGGCAGGAAAAAAGTACTGTCTTTCAAAGGGCTCAAGTAAGGTGAGCCTCAATATTCCCTGCAATGCAGAACACTGAAAGATAATAGAGCATCTACCAAACAGATGTGTGAAAAAAATCTGTGCTTCAAGTATACTGTTGTTAGTGAATATGTTATTCACATGTATAAACAATAGAAAGACATTCTCAAATATGCAAAGATGCAAAAAACACACTACTTATATATCGTTGAAAAATTTCCTTGAGCTCCTTGCTGATCAAAAGTGATGCATCAGCATCACCTGGGAGCTTGTTAGTAATGCAGAATATCACACCCCTCCCAAGACCTGCCAAAATTAGAATCTGCATTTTAACAAGATCCCTAGGTGATTCATACATTGAAGTTTGGAAAGCACAGCTCCTAATGATCAAAAGTCAAAAATAAAGAAGTAAAAATTGAGGAAGTCTGTAAAAAAAGACTATATTATTCATTGATACAAGTTAAACATATAGAACTGTCTGGATAATTCTTGAGCATTAAAAATTATCCTTGAAAGATACTATATATAATATAAAAATGTAATAAAACAGTAATTTGTGTTTAAATCCTAAGTTATTTTGGCCAAGATCAGCCTAGTGTGGAAAATAAGATTGTGCTAAATTCCTCACCTTTGTAAGAGTGGGATCATTTTTCAAAGGAAGTGGTGTGAAGTGCTTAAGACAAGATGACACATGAACTTATTAGCTATAGAAATTAAAGTGAATGGATAAAACCATTGTAGATAAAACACTTTAAGTAGGGGTGAAAAACATGTCTGGAAGGAAGAAGATGGGAGAGCAATGATTTAGTCTTATTATTTTGTGTTTCTGTTCCACGGCCTGCCAAAAATGATCATCATGTTTATTCTCTCAAGCCAAGATCATGATATGTTTCTTTTTTTTTTTTAAAGACTTTATTTATTTGAGAGAGAAACAGAGTATGAGTGGGAGGAGGGGCAGAACAAGAGGGAGAAGGAGAAGCCAACTCCCTGAGGAGTGGGAGGTGGGGCTCAATCCCAGGACCCTGGATCATGAACTGAGCCAAAGTCAGACACTTAACCAACTGAGCCACCCAAGGGCTCCTCTTTCTTTACTTTTCTAATTCAACAAGGTAGGAATTGAAAAAATACTGAAAGACAGAATGCTCAATGAAATTCATATTTCCTACTAATTGCAAGGTTGATATTAGCAGACCATTTCCTGTCTTCTTCCACACTCTTCCTGAAGGAGGGCTTCTCCATAGTCCAAACAGTCCTTGGGCTGACAGGTCACTAGAAAAGGCCAGTCACTGCAGGGATAAGCAGGTGAATGTGATACTTTGAGAGTGAGGGCAGGGGGAAGAGGACAGTAGAAAGACCATGGCCCAATTCTTTTAATTTGTTTTATTTCTGAACGGACAGTGTGAGCCCATGGTCTCATTTTTGTTTGTTTGTTTGTTTTCGTGCCTTATTTCAGGGACAAAAGGAACAAATTTCATCTAATTTTATTTCATTTTCCCTCCTCTTTAAAAACCAGTAATGTTATTAGGAAATATTTCACATTTGTAGACAAGTATAGACAAGTACAGGCTAGAGTTGGGAGCATGTACGTATCTACCAATCAGATTTATTAAATCTTAAGATTTTTGTGATCTTCACTTGAGATATTTTTAAAGAAACAAGACATTGCAATTAGAATTGAGGACAGCAGTATGCTGCTCCCTAACTTTATTCCTTGGCTTCCATTCCAGAAATAACCACCACTATGAATTTAATGTCTTTCATGTTAATGGTTTTCAGAAATACTTTTTTGGGGGGAGGGGCAGATGGAGAGGGAGAGAGAGAATCTTAAGCAGACTCCATGTCAAGCACAGAGCCCATGCAGGGCTTGATCTCAGGACCCTGAGATCATGACCTGAGCCAAAATCAAGAGTCAGAGGCTTAACCAACAGAACCACCCAGATGCCCCTTTTACAAATACTTTTATACAAATCTAAACCTCTATAAATGTTTAGCTCTTTTTTGTAGATTTTGAAAGGATATGTTATCATACTCTGTGTTTCCTTCTGCAGTTCATTTTCTTTGACTATTGTGTTTCTGAGGACTCTCCATGTTAATTAAATGTGGCCCCAGTTTATTCATTTTAACAGCTGCAGGTTTGCATTGCTGAATATGGTATAATCTCTGTAGTTTCCTGCTCATGGGGCATTTAATTTGTTTCTCAAGTTTTGCTCAGAATACACAGTGGTGCGATTGGAAGAACATTCTTACGCGGGTCTCCTTGAGCACCCAAGAAAGCTGTTTCCTAGATGTTACCAAATTTCTCCAAAATATATCTTTACCAATCTCCTCTCTCCTTAGTAGTGACTGAGAAATCCTATTGCTCTATATCTTCATCCATGCTCAGTATTGTCTGACATTAAAATGTTTGCCTATTTGGGACACCTGGGTGGCTCAGTCAGTTAAGCGTCTGCCTTCGGCTCAGGTCATGATGTTGAGGTCCTGGGATCGAGCCCCATATCAAGCCCCGCATCGGGCTCCCTGCTTAGTGGGGAGTCTGCTTCTCCCTCTCTCCCTCCCCTGTTCATGCTCTCTCTCTCTCTCTCACTCTCTCTCTTGCTCTCTCTCTCAAATAAGTAAAATCTTAAAAAAAAAAATGTTTGCCAATTTAATGGGTGTAAAATTACATCTCCTTGCTGCTTTATTTGCATTTTCCCTGTAACTTTAGGGGTTGATCACTTTTTCATAAGTTTATTGACCCCTCTGATTTTCTCTTTTATGACTATATTGCACATGTTGTTTTCCCATTTTAAAAAGTAGGCTTTTAATATTTGTTTCCCATTGATTTGTAGGAATGCTCTATGTATTCTGGATACAGATTCTTTCCTGATTATGTATGTGCATTCTTCCAACCTGTGGCTTGATTTTTGTTGCTGCTGTTTTTTTTTGCAGAAGCTTTGAATTACTATATAATTAAATAGAACAATATGGATTTTGCTTTGTCTCCTGTTTAAGACATTTTTCCTACTTTAAGTTCCTACAAAGAACTTTTATGTCCAGTGTGAGGTAGGGATCTAATTTTGTTTTATTTCAGGTGGGTGAATAATGGTTCCAACCTAGTTATTGATGGGTTTATCATTTCTTTTCTTTGTAATGTCACTTCTGTCCTAAACCCAGAGTGTTTTTGCTAGAATGTGAGATCTTTACTGGCAGAGATCTTGGTCTGTTTTGTTCACTGGTCTACCCTAAGCATCCGGGACAGTGCCTGGTACATAGAGCTATTTAATTTTATTAATGAATGAATCAAAGCATGAACACTGTTTCTGGTATAGAACATGAATAAGCATGATTTCTAAGCAAGGGGATTTTAATCAGGAGGTTTAAGGGTGTTCATTGTTCTTTTCTTTCTGAGAGGCAGCTCATGTCTCTGAAAGTTCACAGATACCTTATGATACGTTATATGAGAACAAAACCCACACCAACCCCATCTTTTCTTGTGAAAAGGAAAAAATTGTTTCATTTCAGTAATGGATGTCACAGGGTCCATTACCATGGGCCTTTAGATATAGATCTTAGTGATAATATCCAGATGTGAATGGGAGAGGGTAAATGGTGAAATTTGGTTGGGTATATCAAGTGACTTTTATCCCCACTTCCTATTTCTTTTTTTAGGGATCATAATTGAGTATATTATTACAATGGTGTCCTGAAAGGGGATGGTTGGCAGACAGGGAGGGAAGTATAGGATGGTGAGTATGCTCCATACAACAGTCATAATCTTATAGGAAATCACCATAGATATTTTCCTGTGGGACTTCATTCAGATCTAAAATTGAAGTTTTCTTGAGTTTACTCTGTATTGCTCATGACTTGATGAGGGCTTCCTTGGTTGGTATAAAATTGTAGGGAGAAAGAGAAAACAGTGATGGGTTCACACAATGCAGTTCATTGAGGAAAATCAAGGAGTTTTGTTGTAAGTAACTTAAATGAAGACTTCAGTTGGAAAGAGTTGCTTTAATCAAACATTTCTACCCAGTGAGATCACTGCCATGATGTCCGAGAAATTAGCACCACAAGAAGCTAGAGTCTGATCTCTGTAGCATGATAGTCTAAATGACATTTTGGGTTGGCCAATGGAATCTCTCTGATTCCCCTGGGTGCACATAGGTGCACATCCCATCATGCGCCTTGTGGCATAAAAGAAGTCACCTCACTGTGCTTTGGCCAAGCCTGATGATGCACCTGTTTCAAGGGGCCTGGTAGAAAAGGGTGGATGGGGGTGGTGCAGAATCCTGAGCTCCTATCCTATTGCCAGGCAATCTGATCACGTTACTGTGGTCACAGGTTTTAAATCAACAATGAGATATTTGTTCATCCATTGCTACAAATGACGTCATTTGATCCCCTTATCCCTTTTCTGAGGCAGAATCTTTACTTACCTTATGACATGAGAAGTGTGTGTTCCTCTGTGCTTGAGCCTTGGTTAAGTCTTTGTACCCTTCCGGTGTCCTTGGGAATAAGAGTCAGGTTCCTGCTCCCACCCCCCCCCCTGCCCGTCTCCATCCTTAACTACTCAGATGATCCTCTCTTAATACCCTTCTTATGAGTTTGCAAAGGTTTGTGTTTTATCTCCTCTCTCTCAGTAAACTGAGAGGTTTTTGAAAGTAAGGAGTTATTCAAATATATATCCGTGGGGCTAGGACGGTGTCTGGATCCTAAAGGGAACAGAGATGTGAAGTGAAATGAAGTAGAAACTTATTTCAGTCTACTGAATCTTTCATTTGGGCTCTATCAACTTTTTTGTGACCCAGACCAGAGTTCTATGATTAATCAGCTTCCTTTCACTTCAATTTGTATGTATAGTTTTTCATTTTTGTTTTTTTTCTTTTTTCTGCTTCAAATTTTTAAATGTTTGTAGAAATTGGTAGGGTAGGTATATATGTCAGATTTAAAGAGTGACAATACATTTAAGGCTCCTTCTTCTTGTAGCGTGGTCTGAGTCATTGGCTAAGAGTATCAGGACAATTTATAACATTAAAACAACTGGTGAATTCTAGGTGATAATATCAAAAGGCATGGTGAACATTTTAAATTAACCTGTGTATCAGAACTTGGATATCAGAGTGAAAGCCCATCTGAACAACTTGAATTTTTATATCCAGCTCTTTTAGTGCATTTGTCTTAGATCCATTTCCTAAATACAAACTGTCCAGGGATGAACTCTGTTGTGAAGCTCGTTCTCAGAATTGGTAAAATCTGAGATCCCAACTCAGCAATATTTTACTGAGTCCATTCACTGCACCTGGTAAGAATGGTTCCACCAAGTAATGATCTTGTTTTAGATGGACGGCTGGATATTAGCCATATATCAATGTGTAGGACACTGAAAAGAAAATGGTAAATAGGCAGACATTTAATTCCCCCCCTTTTTTTTCTTTTTTGCTGATGTGCTATTTTTGTTGATGGATTATATTTCTGGGAGAAAGGAGGTTTCTAGATAAGTAGTACCATTCTTTCAAATTGAAAAATATGAAATGTGTTAAGAGTTCCTGGGGACTTGACTGAATAATCAGTTCTAGGAGGTTTGTCTGTCTATAAGACCCAAATTTGCTTCCCTGCAAGAGTGTATTGGTCCTCGGGGCCCCCAGGAAGCAAATGTTGACAGGAGCGCTTAAATCAGTGTGTGGTTTTTTACTGCTGGAATTTTCGCCTTGCAGAGACTCATGGTCATGCTGTTGTACACTTTTTTTCCCCTGTCATTGTAGATTACATTTTCCAGGTGAAT
The DNA here is from genome assembly GCF_004348235.1 of Phoca vitulina. Lineage (NCBI taxonomy): Eukaryota > Metazoa > Chordata > Mammalia > Carnivora > Phocidae > Phoca > Phoca vitulina. The sequence goes on along the minus strand of NW_022589735.1, from coordinate 14,934,198 downwards.
AGAACTTGAAGCCCTCAGATGATATAGCATCCCTGTGAGAAATTATGTAGCTAGTATAGAGACCTATTCCCAAACAATTACCAAATAAAGCAGCCTTCAGAGGCTGCCATTGTACCACTGTTACACTCAGTCGGGTGCAGCCATCCATCTCATTTCCTAGGCAGGAAGCACATCATTTGAAGGGTCATGCTGTGGCCCCTTGTGTCAGAGAGACTCTGGGTGCCGGGCCTGAAAAGGTCTTACTTGCTCTTTGGGCAGTGACTCGGCTTTCCCGCGCCAAATGGCTTTTAACGAGGGGGATGTGATTGCTTCATTCTTGCTCTCTCTCTCCTTTCTTTCAGGATTTATATAGCCAAGAACCCTGCAAGAGTTTCCTTTTTTGTGTGCTCATTGGGATACATATTTTGGTAAGTGCTGACACCTATTTTTTTTTTTTTTTAGGGCAATCAGCTGTCTCTTTTTTGCTTACCTTGCTACACTTTTATTTTTAATACCCCGGTCACTCTTTCAAATGCCTCGGGGAAGGCAGTTGGCGGTTCAGTGGGAACAGGGAGAGGAAGAGATTTACAGAAATGTTTTCTGGTTTGTATTATTTATGAATTCATCGGTGGTATTTGTTACCTTCCCAATAAAGGGAGAGTTTCAATATTTTAACTGTCATTTTGATATTTTGTTCTAAGCAGCAAGCTAAAATCGGAGTTTTATAAAGAAGGACCACTTGAGAAAGGATCCCCAAAATGGAACATTAAGGAGCCTAGCAGCAATTCACTGACATGTACATTTTCGCATAAATCATAAAGCAAAGATCACAGAAGCTTAGCTCATTTGATCAAAATCATAGTTGTTTAATAGCAATTTCTTTTCTTTCAACATCCCCCAACAATTTATCCACTTAGTTACCTCATTAGAAGAGATAAAGGTTTTTTTTAAGATTTTATTTATTTGACAGAGAGAGACAGAGTGAGAGAGGGGACAGTGGGGGGAGTGGGAGAGGGAGAAGCAGGCTCCCCATGGAGCAGGGAGCCCGATGCGGGGCTCGATCCTAGGACCCCGAGATCATGACCTGAGCTGAAGGCAGATGCTTAACTGACTGAGACACCCAGGCATCCCTAGTTAGAACAGATAAATGTTAATTTGATCTCAAAGTCTTGAGTCCTCATCAAGTGGATTATTTTGTTCGTCTCTTTGGTAATTCATAGTTCATCAGTTTAGTACTCTGTGATGCTGCCTAATATTTGTGAAACTTTCCCAGCCTGGCACACAGTGCCGGTGCCCTTGGTATGAAGAAAGGCACCATGTTGTGGAAAGACAGAATCACAGAAAAGGAAAACGAGAGGAAGAAGTAGCCCTGCTGAGCGACCTCGTGTGGTGTCAATGTGCTTTCCTGTGTGGACATCTCATCGGAGCCTCAAATGTTGTAAGGGAGGTGTTACTGCTCCATTTTACAGATGACGAAACTGAGGCTTCACGAAAGTAAATAATTGGTTGAAGAATAGGAAGCTGAAAAGCAAAAAAACCCATATTTTTCTGATGCCAAAGTCCTTACTCATTCTTCGCTACATCATGTTTCCAGAGTGAATTCCATATATGGAGAGGTAGACTTGCTATTCAAGAAGCATAATATTTTGCATCTAGTATTTGTTTCTGGTAACGTGAGAAATGTTGCTCCTTATCCCTCAGGATATAAGTTGAGGGTTTTGTAGGGAGGATGGGAAGGAGGTTTTAGAAATGTTCTCTGGGCTGTATTATTTATAAACCTATTTGTTAACTTTACTGTCTTACTGAGAGGTGGAGAGCTTCAATACCTCAATTGTTATTTTGAATCATCTAGGGAAAGAGACCCTTGAAACAGCCCTCAGCTGTAAAGTAGAACCCTAGCCTTTTTTGAATATTCTCCTATAAAATACAGTGCATCCAAAACATGGCCTTTCAACTTTTTGTTTGATAAGTACAGGTTTCTCCAGTTTGTGACCTGATCTCACACTTCTGTTTAGTCTGATTCCTCTGTCTTTCCAGCCTGATTATGTGCTGAATCTTATTCAAATGAACCAGAATTTCTCTGAGCGCCACGGGGTCTAAGGGATTCCAAAAGCACTGGGCCTTGGCTGGTCAGTGGTATGTTAGATGCCATCTGCTCTCTTTATGGTTTTATGATTGTACCGACTTACCATCTACACTGTCAATGACCTTTCAGGAAAAGAAATGTAAAAGGTACAAAGGAATTTGGGTTGCTTGAAAAATAGTAAGTACCGTGATGACGGATGGATAATGAATAGATGGTTGGTGCCAAGTGACACTTTTTCCTTAAAAATTTTTTTGAAGCATCTTTATTTCATTGTAAACCAGAAAATTGTGACTGTTTTTTGCTGTCCTAAGGATCTGTGTTAATCTTAACATGTTTGCAGTTGTATCGCATTCATTTTTAATAGGAGCATTAAATAAAGATGATTAGTTGTAGCTAGAATTTAAAATGAGCTTTTAAGATTTATAACTTTCAGAGGCCAGATTTTAAAAATCCCCCCACTTCCTTTTTCTAGTACACTCTTCCTCCTCCCCATCCCCCCTTACAAATTTTAGAATCCAAATTGTTTTGCAATCAATCTATAAATGAGAGGATTGTCTAAGTCTGAATGCAAGCATGGGAACAGCGACATTTTAAAGGTAATTGATCTCCAAATTTATTGCAGTGCCAACAGGTAACGTTATAGTCAGACTGACTTACCTTGAATCTCTGCATTCAGAGATTTAAACTCATGTCAGGACCTGCTGCATTCCCTTCAGGCTGTATACAAACGTATGTCAACTTGGGAGAAATAGGTCACAGTGTAATTCAATATAGGTAGAGGCTGGGGGAAATTTACAGAGGGAAGCATAAAAGTAAATCTCCATGGCCTTGGTTCTTTGGAGGCCATGTGGTAATTTTCTCCTCTCAAGATCTTCACAGACCTGCCTATAGGGCGTCAACCCATTCATGCCCCCTGGGAATTCCAGGATCTCAAGGAACTTGTTGAACTACCTCCAGAGTCAGAAATTAGAAGAAAGGTCAAGAGAGCTCACGAAAAATCTGTCTTCAGTTACTGTTGCCGCTTTAAGTTGACTCAATACTTTTTGGAAAATTTTACAGATAAAAGAGATTGTTTGATGCCATATTTAATTCAATATTGTGTCATAGGCATGTGCCTTAAAGCTTGGCATTAGGCTGGTATCCTGTGATATTGTATTAGTTTTAGCGTAAGTGGTATTGGTGCATAGAAGCTTCTGTGGGAAGGTAACGTGCAGAATTATCTAAGTATGGCTTTTATTTGTTTTTATAATTTTGGTTCAGCTTAGTACTCACTGTGATTTCTTGTGTGCCCAGAAAGAGAAATCCCACAGGAACACATTAGTATACAAATACTATATTTGTATAGTATATATATCCATATACAAATACAATGAGTCAGACCCACATGGCTTTGCATTTATAAGGTAATCAGTACAGTGCTGGGTAGCATAGTATTGAACTGCATTATTGGAAAGACATTATTGGAAAGAACCATCAGGCTCACACTCAGTGGAATTTTCAATCTGATGGAGAGACAGAATATACATAGATGTGACTCACTGGAGCCTTACAATGCATCATGCAAATGAGTGGAGGCCTCTTACTCCATGCTAGGAGACTCACAGTAAAGGTATTCAGTAATCTTCCATCAAGGAAGACTCCCTGAAGGTGGTAAACCTTTCTGATTTTTTTTTTTAAACTTTAAAAATTACTGTGCTTGCTGTTTGAAAGTTTAAACAATTCAGAACTATGTATACTACTGGATCTCACATTCCCTTCCCATCCTTCTTCAGACACAACTCCACCCAACTAAAGGTAACATCTGCGAGACCTTCCTATATAACACGCTATACATCTATTCAGATATCTTTCTATGTATGTATCTATCTCTCATGTCATACTATAGGTATTATTCTGCAATTTGCTTTTTCACTTGTCAATATGTATCAGAGCTGTTCTCATGTTAGTATATGTGAGTGTGGGCGGATCTTGTCAGTTTTCTATGAAAAATTTACATAGCCGAGGTATATCATCATTGAAACTTTCATTTCTTGATTGATTTTTTTCTATCACAAAGAGCAAAGCAGTGAAAACCCTTGCAGTCACTTCATTCAGTTATTCGCTTGTTATTTTATTGAGCGTTTACTATATGTCAGACCTTGCCTTAGGTGTGGGAAAAATGAACACAAACAAACCAAGAATAATAAAAATAGATGGTTCCTGTCAGGATTGGGACCAGGATGAGAGGAAGTGAGGTAATGTTCATAAATGTTCATAAAATATGAACATTTTAAACAAAAGCAGAACCTCTCCTTAGTTTACAGTCTAGTCGAGGAGATACTAAATTATCACAAACTTACTATTACTATTATTCACAAATTATGAAGGGAAAAGTGGGGTATTACAAGAGAGGCTCTTTGGCTAATTTAGATTTAGACATCAGCCACTATCACAAGGTTGGTTTAGTTGGAGAAGCCTGATCTGAGATGAGCATTTAGAGGATTTATTAGGGCACGTGCGTGGGGTCAACACCTGGGAAGCAGGATTTGATAGAGCAAGAGGTTGAGCTGTAATATTGTCTCACTGGAAACCTCAGGTGACCCCTTGGGGAGTTTCAAAGATGGGATGATGGCTCTACTAAATTAGGATGGGAGGTCTAGGCTTTTAAGTCCTCCTGTCAATAAGTCACTTGATGTGGATTGCCCTGGGGCGGGGGTGTGCCTTTGGACCAGGTGGCTTTCTTCCGTTAAGTCAGTTCCAGCCAGGGCAAATCTACAGTGGAGTGCAGACTGCTGGTTGCCCTCCCAACAGTTGGGATAATGAGTCTTTCGTTCTTGAAGGGGGGATGCTGAGTGACACATTGGAGAGATGACAGCGTCCACCACAGAGTTGATTTCCCGCAGGAAATGAGGCCTGCAGGAGAAATAATAATAGGAAATTCACTCAACAAATATTTATGAAGCTCCTGTTATATGATGGGCACTGTTTTAAGTTCTGGGAAATACAGCAGAGAATGAAGAAAAGGTTCAGAAAAGTCCCCGTGTTAAGCCCTTCACATGAATTATTTGATTCTTTCTTTGCAGTGAACTTGTAAACTAGGTCCTATTACTATTCCCATTTTATAGATACAAGAAGTGAGGTTGAGAGATATCATATCTTTCCCAGGGTCCCACCGCTGACTAGAGTCGGAGGTAGGATTTGAACATAAAGTTTTCCTACTATAGATTCCTCAATTTAATATTGCCTTATTATTGTATGCATGTTAGAGCATTTCTGTATTATAGATTCTTAGAAGTATAATTGTTGGGTCAAAGTGCATATGCATTTCTGAATGTTGGTAGATATTACCAAATTGATCTTCAAACAGTACTAATTTATATAATCACTCAGGTTCTATGAAATTGCCCATTTTCTCAGTCTTGCCAACTGTGGATATTAGTAATTCTTTTAATAGCTGTCAAAACTAATGGGTGAAAATAAAACATAACTTATTTTAATTTGATTTCCCCTAATAAGCTATGCGGTTAAGTTTTTCTCATGTTTATTGGCCATTTGAGATTTTTTATTTCTTGTCAATTGCCTGTTTATACTTGTGCACACTTTTATTGGGTTACCTTATTTCTCAATAGTTTGCAGAAGACCTATGCCTGTTATAGGTGTTTCAAACATTTTTCTCGATGTCTTTCTTGTCTTTTAAATTCATTTATCCATCTTTCCTAATATAAGCTTTTTTAAAAAAAATTAAGTAGTCAAACCTGTCAATCATTCCTTTACATTTCTAGATTTTATGTCTTGCTTAGAGAAGCTTTTTCTACCACAAGACTATTAAAAACATTTTATATTTTCATATATATATATTCATGTCATTATATATGTTATATGTGTTATTTTATATGAATTCATTGTATTATTTATAATATATAATATATTCCCTATAACTACTTATAATAATATCAGAATCTTATGAATATTATATGTTGATATAATATATGTAATTCAGGATATTCTGTATCAGGTATATGAATTCATTATATTATCTTCATATCTATGTATTTATCAGAGATATGATCTATTTGGAATTTATTTTTATGAATGATGTGAGATAGAAACGGAACTCTTTCAAGTAGATGGCTCTTTGGCTTCTTCACCTATATAGTGATTTTTTATTAGATGTTAGACATTTTGTTGAAGATCTTGGTTTTCTAGTTTTCCTTTCAAAGGTATGGGATTTTGTTTTCACCTTGATCTTTTCCAGGCTTATTTTACGCTTTGTCACAGTGACCTACAGTAGCCTTTACTTAGCTAGTTCAGTCCTGCTATTCAGGCATAACCCCTTGGGGATCTTTCCTCAGTATGTTGGGAGATTCTCATTCTCATTCTTCACTATGACTTACCAGAAATTGAACATTTCTCAGCTCTGCGTGGGCTTGGAGATTGTTTAGGTTTGAATTTCCCACACTTCTTTGCTGCCTGGCTTGGTAGAGGTTTACCTTACTAATTAAGTGTAATTTGCTTAGATTCCCACTCTATGTTCTGTGCTCCAAAAAGTGCCTTCAGGCAGAAAGACAGTGACCTCAATTTTTTTCCTGTCCTCAGGGATCACATTCATGTGCTACCTGTTACCCAGTGTCTGAAGACAATTGCTTCTTGGAGTTTTTCCAGTTTTCTCTTTATTGTGAGAGAGCAGGTCTATTACCAATTATTCCTTCCTTGCAGAAGTGGAAGTTTACTTCCTGATTTTTTAATTCTATTAATGTACTGAATTCCATTGCTAATAATTACACTGATATTTGAAATCCTACTTTTTATGATCTATTACTCATTTAATACATTTTTTAGATAATTGTACTAGTATTTTAATGAGGATTTTTGTGTTTGCATTCATAAGTGAGATTGGCTTATAGTATTTTTAAATACTATTTTTCTTTGATTGTAGTATCACTTCTGGTAATTTGTAAATTTATTTAGGACACTTAAAATTTTTAACATGTTCTGGAATAGTTTAAAAAACGTAGGATTTATACATTGTGTATTAGGTTTCCCATGAAAATATCTGCAGCAGATATTTTAGTAGGTGAAGAGGTTTGATATTTTCACTTGCCTTTGAAATATCTTTTATTATTACTAATATATTTGGATTTTCTCTCTCTTCTTTTTGACCTTTTTTGCTAATTTTTTTTGCATTTCATCTGTTTTAAAATTTATTCCTATGTATTTAAATATATAATTCCCTCATTATTTAGAAAACCTTCAGTACTTCTCTATGTAGGATCCTTTCTCATTTCTAATGTTTTAAAATCTGTTTAACTTTTTTTCTTCTCTGCCTTTTCCACATTTTTGCCTATTTTACTTGTCTTCTCAAATCATACAGTTTGATATTTTCAAAATGGATAAATGTTTTTAGTGACGTTCAGGAAAATGGCAGGGCTGAAGAGAGAACACAGCATTATGTACAGAAAGTTAACACCCACACAGGCATGTGGGCAAGGAAGGAGAGGTGGGGAGAATAATGACATAAAAAAAGGGGGTGGGGTGAAGAATTCTGAGAAGTGTCTTAAAAGTTAGGGAAGAGGGGTGGCTGGCTGCTGCAGTTGGTTGAGCTTCCAACTCTTGATTTTGGCACAGGTCATGATCTCAAGGTCATGAGCTGGAGCCCTGCACAAGGCTCCATGCTTAGTGGAGAGTCTGCTTGAGGATTCTCTCTCCCTCTCCCTCTGCCCCTTCCTGCACTCAAGTGTGTGTGCACTCTCTCTCCCTCTTTAAAATAAATAAATAAAATAAAATAACAAACAAATTAAAAAATAAAATAAATAATAAAAAAATAAAATAAAAAAATAAAAGTTAGGGAAGAAATTTCTGAAAGGAAATACTAGATAATGACAAACAACGCAATGTTTATAAGCTTCAGAGGTATACAGCGGAACAAGACTTTGGATATATTTACAAGCTTTGAGTATATCAACCTGTGCAGCTTTTGAAGGCGGAGAGGTCTTCTTAGAGTGTTTTTGCAGAAGGTCAGGGGAGAACATGGGTTGGTTTCGATGAGTTGTTTGGGAAATGGAAAGACAGACCCAAAATATGTTAGTGATGAGTATGGGGTGTGTACTGACTCTGAATATGCGTGTGCGGGGTTAGGGGTGGGGAAAAGGGAACTTTTAAAAAGAAGCCCACTGCAAAGTGGCAAGAGTTGGGGACCGAGAAGTAGCGTCATTGATATGGATGAAGAATTTGGGTAGAGTGCCTGATGGAGACTGTGAAGGGCTAGCTGTGGTTGGCTCAGGAGGCATAGTTGATGTGACATACTTAATAAGTGCACAATTCTACAGATTTTCCTGAGACATGAATCAAATGCTGGACGATGGTCAGGGTCACCAGGGACCTCAAGGGTCTGGCTACCCCAGGCTTCAGAAAGCACTTTCGGGTGATGGTTTTCTCTTCTTGGCTGTTTGTTCCCTGAAATCAGAGTGGGTTTTGACATTTGCAGGAGTCTCTTACCACGTGAACAGGAGAAAGGTCAGGTAAATTAAATTCTTAAAAAGAATATGCTCTCTAGCAGCTTTCATGAAGGGTATTTGAGAATAAAGGCGATATTTATGAAAGAAAGCTCAGGGGTGAGAGCATGCATGATATAGCACTTTGGTTCTTTTTTTGTCTTCTGATGACCAACAGGAACATTGACTTTTGAAAGGAGGTCACTGGTTTGTGATGGTCCCTTCCTTTATTACCTGCACTCACTCTCCCTAGGAGGACCAGCGACTGTCACTGTGGCCACTACAGATGCCAACATGAAGGACCAGAGTGAGAACGTGCCGCCACAACACTTTGACCTTACTGCTTTAGGCCCTCGTAATAGCTGTTGTTTCAGAACACAGCTTTTGACAGACCGTGTTTTCCCAATACCGCAGTATGTTTTCCCCTCCTCTAATAACTTACTTAAAGAGCCATTCTCCCCAGTTACCCATGGATGTTGGAAATAATTTCTGCATTTCCCCTGGCTTGTATTCTAGTTGTCAAAAAGTCAAAACACAAACACTAGCTGAACAGACTCAGTTACATCTCAACACGGTAATTGTTAAATCACTCAGGAAGAGGAAAGCCAAAAAAAAAAAAAAAGTCACACAAGGAGTTATTATTATGCATATGCATTTTTAATGTCTGTATAACCTTAAATTACAATGCAGGTTAAATTTCCCTTGCTGATTTATAAGCATAATGTAAACTCTAGACACAGTTAATGATATTGCGATGTAAAACCGTTCTGTTGCAAACTAAAGACCTTGCTTAGCACTGCAAAGCTCCAGGTTCATTTCAATGTGATCATTGAGGCACTATGCGGAGATTATGCATTTATTGTATTTTTTTCATGAATATATGAATGAATAATAAGTTCAACAAACAAGAGTTTCCTACTGGGAATGTCAAACAAATCATTCTGCAAAGTGCTCTGAATTTCAATCAATCACTCTCCATAACACTTGTCCCTGTGAGGTCTTCGGCTTCAACAGAGTCAGCACTTGGAAACACCACTGTCTTTGTGGAAGATCCGGGGCGCGTAAGATGGGGTGCCTGCAGGTGGGGAATCCCTGCCGAGGCCGCTCCAGGTTGCCCCTGGACTGGTGGAGCCGTAGGGTACTGGTGCATCACATTCCCATCATCTTGCTTCAGCCACACCCCCGCTGTTACTCCTGAGCTGGAATCCAGCAGCTTTAGGGGATGGCTCAGGGGAGGGGAAGTCCACTCGAGGTGAATGGATAGGACAGAACAACAACAGGAAACAGACAGCATGCATAGTCGTAACTTGTGTCAGGCCTGGGCCAATGGGATGATTGGGGTCCTGTGTGTGAAGGTGCCATGCGAGGTTTGTGCAGAGAGTCTGGAGTCTCTATTTTAGGAAGTATCACTTGAGGTTCTGAAGCTGAATTTTGGTGTCTGGGTCTTAGAGAATCCTTCTTCTCAGCCTAGAAAATTCAATGCTACTGGTACGGACTTGATTTATATGGAGGCGGGGGAAGGAGAGGCTTGAAGAAGAAGAAAATCCTTGATTTGGAATTGTTTCTCCCAGGGAAGTTTGAGGACAGACAGCTCTTTAGATGGAACTGTTTCCTCTTTTTGTCCCTTTGCCTACATTGTGACCTGAGGCCAGTTCTCCTCCGGAAGCTGAGAGCCTCCTGTGGGGGCGGTGGCGGGTGCCAGTTTGAGGTGAAGCTCCTACAGCTTGAATGAAGCTCCTACAGCATGCTCAGTCTGAAGAAACTCGCCCTGTACCAAGGAATCTTCCTCTTTGTCACCTACCAAATCAATGAATGGCAACCAATTTTGAGTGAATTCCAAAGGCTGTGATAACCAGCTTTCTTCTTCAGTAGAAATGGTTGTCTTAGCTCTCCCCAGTCAACTAAATGTAACTAAACAATACAGTTGCTTATGCTTTCTTTGTAGCCTCTGAAATAAGAATTCTGATTGTTACTAACTCTTACTAGACCCTTCTGGCCACAGGATCTTTCCGTATCTGTGAGGCTCCGTGAAAAGAGTGCTGAGCTCAGTGATGACTCAATCAAAGTTGGTTCCTTCCCTTTCTTCCTATTCTTTTAGATGAAGCATAAAACCAAATACCACCAGTTGCAAATTCATTGCGTTTTGTGACTAAGATGCCTTCCCCACTATGAATCTGATATGAATAAATAACATGACTCATTGCATTTTCTGCAGAGGAAAGTGACTGGATAAAATGTGACAAGCATGTCACCCTTTGGGCGGGCCCTGAATTATTCGTTTGGGGCAGGGGAGTGTTTCCGATTGAACCAGGCTCTCCGGTCCAAGCAACAGGCTGATTGTCCCGACCATCTGTGCGATAGAAAAATAACAGCACCAACGAAAGCTTCAGTTTCCTCTTCTGCAAAATGTAGAAGTTGAACAGATTCGCTCCAAGGACGGTCATGATAATATAGCATAATTTTTAGAGCACGGATGCTAGTGGATCTCAACGAGTTCAAGCTGCTTGCTTTTTCTCCACTAACCCAGAGTGACCACTTGCTTTGGAACTAGTGAGGGGTCCAGTGTGTGGCTGTTGCCACGTTCTGCTTCTTTGTCCCCCACTTGCCTTCATGGTCCTATTCCCCTTTCCCCCTGCTTTTTTTCTGGGCTCCTTCCTCCTCCCTGTCCGTTCCTTCCCACGAATAAAAGGCAAAAGCAACTCACTCTGGCTCACATGGCGCCGTTAGAATTTCTCGTGGTTCCCATTCCTCTTTACTGTGTGTGTGTGTGTGAGTGATAGTAGAGGGGGCGGTGAGGGAAGGGAGAGAAACTGCACCATCCTTTCTTTAGATTGCCCACCAGCAATATACTCAGTACTTGTGATGGGTTTTTGTGGTCGCTGACAAAATAGCCGTTTCTTCCCTAGGAGTCCAAGCAGGCTTCTAAAGCTGGTAAGCAAGAGATAAAACCGTAGCATATTTCTCTAAGTCCACTTAAGCTATTTATTGCCCCCAAGTCTCTGAATCAGAATTTGATGTCCCATGGAGAGTGCCTGAAACTCTCTCTCTCTCTGAGGACAGAGGCTCTCGGTGCTTCTTCAACCAGAGGCAAGTGTATTTACGTAGTGGATTTACACGGGAAGATACACTCGGTTACTGACTACGGTGCTAATTTTAAATAAAATGCTGCATGTAATGCTTCATCAGATCCGATTCTCTGCAAATCTTTTAATTGTGCACCCTAAGATTGTCAATCAAGAAGCAGGTGCCAGCTGGAAAGAACATCAGGTTATCCTAAGTGGGGTTACCTTTGAATCTCTACATCGACTAGGCAAAGGATTCTAATATTGTGCCCCCCCCGCCCTGTCCTAGCTACACAATAAGGGAGACAAGTCCATGTCTGGGCCAGGAACTGGAACAGATTTTCTCCCTTTGCAGTTCTCGCTCCCACTTTTCCTTTAGTCATTGGTATTCAGTGAGGTCCATGTGCGTTTAGTATTCAGAGGGACACGTATACATCAATATAGCGAGAGCGAATGGACAGGGCACCTTATTGGGAAATGCAGGTTTTGGGCATTCGGAGCGTGTTTCATCATTTGTAAAGAGAGGAGAACATCCAATACTTGGTGACCCCACATAAATGTAAAGGTGAGCCACGCTGAAATTATTACCTCTCAGGTCTAGAAATTACAAAAACACAAGTCATTAACCAACAGAATACAGATAGAAGAAAAGCTTTCTATCCATCCCTCTTTATGTCTGTGGAACACGTTTTTGTGCTCTTGCCATTGGTGGAGTGGTTACTCGCTTCTGCTCCTCTTGTCTCTGTCACTCTGATTTTGCTTCCTCTCACTCCTGTCTTCAAGGTGCATCCTTTCCTTAGAGTTGAAAGAATCTGTGCTACCTTGTCCTTCTTGCTGTTCTTCCTGAGATGTCTGTACACACACACTATCATCAGAAGTCTTCCCTTCCGTATCTTTGTTCTTCAGAATGTCAGCACATTCCCCTTTGATTCTAGGGTTTGGTTTATAGTTTGCCCTTCATCTGTCATCTTGCCTGAGGAGCAAAGACTCATTCTGTCCTGTCTATTGACGTCACCCCTGAAATATCCTCAGGCCTCTCAAAGCCCGTGGACTCCATGATTGATGATCTCTGTCCTTTCCTTTCTTGCTCCAAAACCCATTCCTCCTACCATGGTCTCTCTCCCGGTTAACAACTTCATCATTCTTTTCAGTTGCTGCTAGAAATTTCTCCTGGAAACTTTGGTCTTATCTACACCTCTTCCTTCTTCTACTCATCACCCTCAGCCCCCTGTTGCCACCCCCCACCCCTGCACACACACTTGCCTTAGGTTTGAAGTCCTACTAATTCCATATGGCCCACTTCTCCCCCTTCAGGTTCTTACCTTCTCTTCACTGGTTTACTTCTGTATCCTCCTAACCGGATATCCTGGGTTCAGCCTCTTCTCTCTTAAATGGATCCTTCCAATCAGTGCCAGGGGAATAGCTCTAAAATTCAGGTTGTTCTCACCTCATTCCTGTTCCCAGACTCTAGCGATGGCTCCTTCTTTGCCTGAGACCAAACTTCTGAACAAATCACACAACTCTTCTCATGCCAGGTTATCCCCCCAGAATATCTACCATATATCCTTCACCACACTAAACAATTGCTTACTGTTCTTTAAACTTATCATGACATTTTATATCTGTGCTCATTTTTGCATCAAATCCTCTCATGCTTATGTATGAAAAGCTGAAGCAAAGAGACCATGTCTGTCCTGTCCAGTGTTGAATCCCAAGAACTCTGCACAGTATCAAGCACAGAATGGACACAGAAAGGGAAACTGATTTACCCAAGGACACATAAATACTTTCAGGAGAGAGGTAGTGTTTGGATCTGTTGAGTCTCAGCCTTACATTTTCCGTTTCAAAATATTTGATGGTTTGAGGAAACAGGTTTCTCGAGTGGTGTCAGGGAGATCCTTTGGCTTTTACTTGTTCAGCCATGGGACTTTATATAATATATATCAAATGCAAGTTGACATTTTCCATGGGCTACAAGAAAGAAGTAAAGATAATATGTTGGGTTCAATTCTTCTCTTTGGTTCTAACATCATAAACACAACTACATCAGTGCTTTTCACAATTCAATGTTCACATAAATCACCTGGGGATCTTGTTAAAAAGTGGATTCTGCTTTAAGAGGGCTACTGGTATCTGAGATTCTGCATTTCTATCAAGTTCTCAGGTGATGTCCACAGTGCTGGTCCCTGGACACACACTTCAAGTAGTGAGGAGGTAGATAATTATATACAGAATGCTCAGGTTAACTAGTTTGTTTCTCTTTGCCAAGAAATTTGGTGAATTTAAAAAAAGTCTCTTCTCTGTATCCCATGGTAGCAAAAGTTAATTATTCCAGTATTCAGAACAAATCAACTCGATGCAATTATGTATCAGTCAAACCCAAGTACAGATATATGAAAAACAAGACAGCGGTGGGAATCAATGTTTATCTATAACGTGTCTCTTCCTGGACCCTATTTCAGAGACGTTTTCTAAACTGCCATTTCTCCATGCCAAGGCAATGCTTATTGATCAATATTTCTTTGAGGAAATCTTCAGTATAATTAATCCGAAGGTGTATCAAAACTTATCTGGAGAATGCCCTGGGAAGATATTTGTGAGAGCATTGTTCCTTTCCATTTCCAGGTGTCTGAATCCACATAGTAACTCCAACAGGGTTTACATCATCTATCCCTACTTGACCTGCTGTCTTCGAAATGGCTAAATCCACACCTGTGATCTCACTGTCACCCTGTGGACTTTGACTTTAAGGAATCCATGTTGAAAAGAGATCTACAACTAGCCCTGGTCAGGGAAATCTCAGGGCCTAGATGGCAAGTGCCATTATTATGTAAGCAGGTCAGTGTCCCATTACTGATGATTAATATTAAATTTGGTTTGTGTAGCTATTGCATTGTATTAGCAGATAAGTTGGGTATGTACTTCAGTCATATAATTGCTATACTCTCAGGTTTATTAATTTTTTTGAAAAACGTCGACATACAACAACATGGCTAGTACATAGCTTGGTTCCTATGTACTACATTTAATCTATTAAAAATGTCTAATTGAAAGTTAAAATAACAGGATAATTTCCATTATAATTGCCTGGCTGGAAGAGAGGGGTTTACTGAGCCAGGGAAGGAATTAGTGATTAATTTGGGAGCAGAGTCCTTTTATATATCTAGCTAATGACAGCACTCAGAACCTTATGAATGGTATTGGATATTGAATTATTAGATGGTTGGGAAATGATTTTATAACTTAATAACAAGTCCTTGTAAGCCTTGTAAGGGATCCCCAATTTCCACAATCCATAGAAGACCCAGTACTTCTGTAATAAACATAAAAACAGTCTGTTTTGGTAATATTTTAAAAATTAACTTTCTCCCTCCCCAAATCCCAAACTGGAGGCTCTCTGGCATGATTGTTCAAGTGTGTTCAGTTTGAACACACTGAATTCCTATTATAATCCTGGTTTTGAGGGAATGTTCCAGGCTGGAGCTTTATTTGCCTTGAACTGAAAATGATGTTCAAGAGGAAATAGTTATTGTTCTGATTTAATTTACTAAGAACCTGTCTGGATACTTGACATTTCAGGGTTAAGAAAGTTCCTAAGGCTCTGTTGGGGAAAAAAAATATGCATTTTGAGTGATTGGCCAGGTTACCTTCAAGTTGATATTTTATATCTGGGTATATGTCTGGAATTTCACTTGAGGATTTGGTTTAACACTTTTCAGGGGTGGTGGGTCCGGGGGGAAAACTCTTCTTGTTTATGCTGGGGGCAGGTGAGCTAGCAGGGAGGAGGGATGGAGAGTTACATGATGTTGAAGTGTGCACTTGAGAGCCATACATTCTGCTTTAATTTTCAGGCATTTTCTCTTTGCCTTCTGGTTATGGCTGGTGGTGGCAGCAGGATGGAGGGGGCTTTGCCCTATGTGCGCTATGTTTCTCAAAGTGTTCTGGAGAAGAACAAAACACCCTTTTTAAGGCATTTTCCATGGAGCCCATTTCAGGATTAAACACTTCCAGGCTCTGTTATGACTTTCATGGAGCCATGTCTGTTTTTCTGTTGAGGTCAACCTCTCCTTCTGTTCCCCAGTGAATCCAAGGGAAGTGTGAGTCATTGTCAGTGAAATCACACTGGGAAAGGAGCAGGGTTGTTACACCGTCAGGCCCAGAGTTGGGTGTTTCTGCAGATGATGTGCTGGACAACCGATGAGCCTATGAAGACTTAAAAATATATATGTGTTTTGAGTAAATACGAGCAAATTAGGGTAACTTTAATTTGGGGGCTGGCCCAGGAACCAGGAGACCTGGGACTTTGCCACAAATGGACTTTGCAATCTTGGGTGAGCAGCTTGACATTTTGGGGCTTTAGTTTTTCCATTTTAAAATAAGACCACATGATCTCAAAGGTCCCTTTTGGCAAGATGGTTCTATAATTTTCCTTTAATTTACCACAAAGAGAGCCAGGCCAGAAAATTCTCTGAAAACTTATTTTTAACATAAGATCAACCTCATGAATATCACCAATGTAAACAATAAATCATTAACAGGTGCATATGGTATTTGTAGTGTTATTTGTTTCTTAAATGCTAATCTTCAGTAAATTGCTTGATCATTTGGTAGGCAACATGCTGTAAGTGTATTAAATACTGTATTTGTATTTTTATTTGGAAGTGCCATTGAGCATTGCATATGGTTGTTCTGAATTTGTCAATAATATTCCCTGTTTAATCCATATGGGAACAGCCATGCAATCCTTATATGGTAATATACAAAGTAGTAGAGTGTAATTAATGTTTCGTACAATCACTGCATGTATTTCTAATAGTCCTACACTTTCCCAAATTATACTTTTAAGATGGAAATGGTGATTAGAGCAGTTCTGTATAGTAAAAGGGCTAAGTTATCTGTCTGTCTATCATCTATCTTTCTATCTATCTATCATCTATCTATTTAAATAACAAATTGACTCTAAAGAATATTATTTTCTAGAGGAAAATCTATGATAATGTTGTTAACTTTCAGGAATGTTTTTGGCTAGCAAATCATATGTATTCAACTTGCACATTATCAAATCTTAGTTAATTATGACTTTTCACATCTTATTTCAAGTCTTCCAATCTCATATTTTGATAAGGGCAAACTTAGAGTTGTGAATAAATCTCTTTATGCATCTTGCATGTTAATGCCATTTGTATTGTGAAGGCTTAAAAAGATTGATAATTCATATCCTTTTGGCTTAAATGTGTATGCTTTAGTTTATGGGGAATATAGGAAGTGCTCTATTTTGTGTGAGACAGTGTCAATTTCTATTGTTATGAATTAACTATGAAGTGGTCTCATTTCCAAAGAGTTATGCAGGACATATGCTTGCACATTCTGTTAACAGCTAGGGATCCAAATGGAGAAAACCATTTCCATGAGAAAAGTGAGTCATCTATTGAAAAGGATCCTAATAATCCAGAGGAGACTATTAAAAACATTCCAGATTGTCCACGTTGATGATACGCATTTTGAAATGTTTTAAATCAGAAGTCTTTGCCGTTGATCACTGTATTTAGTTAATGACCGAACAGTTCCCCCAGATCATTGCCTTGGGTCAAATCCTCCCCTGTTCCGAAAAGCACATTTATTTGAGACAAAGAGGTCCTTCTCCATCACTGTTGTGTAGAGCTCAGACCATGTAACCTCTGCTGTTCCATTCATTTTCCTGACTTATCTTTATGTTCAAAAAAATTGCATATTTGTTTGGCTGTTTGCAAAACCCTTCCAGTGTTTTTTTTTTCTTTCTCATGTCTGAAATGGTTCCTATGAAAGCTTTCATAATACCCTTCAGTTTCTGTGTTAAAATGATGTTTAAATTGGAAAGAAAGCGGGAACTTTGGCAGTTTCGATAATTCACTTCATCTGGTGGCAGCTATGTTAACAATCACATCATATGCCAGCCCTCAGATGAGATGAAAGGAGCCCTCAGGGCCCCAAAGCGACATTTGAGGAGTGAAGAGAAAATACAGTTAGAATTCTTTGTTTCATCATTTTATTCCATAAAATGGGAAATTATTTTGACCGGAATTTGAAAGTGCTAAAAGAACCATTTAAAGGTTATGTGGCGGGCTTAGCTGTGGAAGCTGAATGCAGATTGTTGATCAGTATGCTGGACGGCGAGTGTTGAGCCCCATGTCAGCAAATGATGTCTTTTATTCCCTGTGTATTGAATGCTGTGAGGAAATGCTGATATTGTTAGCATATGAATAACATCAAAGCACTACGCTGGAAGATAAACCTCCATCTTCTGAAATAGAGTGCACAGCCTCCCCTCAAGTACTGAAGTGTCTCTCTTTCCACCCGTGTGCTCTGTCCAACCCCAGAGCGGTTTCTTCCAGAATAGGCGAGTTGATATTCAGCACCGGGTTGCTGGTGCATGACCACACATTCCATCACTTAGGAGAAAACATTTTCACATCAGATTGCCTTTTTACATGAAGGGTAGGAGGACTATTAGTTGTTGTTTTTTTTTTTTTAGCATTTGTTGGGGGGTGGTGGAAATGTTATTTTCTTTAGAGGTACCCTAAGAGGCTCACAATTTTTATTATTATTTGTCCTAAAAATGAGAGACCGATCCAGCCAGGTGACAAGAAACAGAGTGGATGACTACCCCTTCATCTGGGAATGCAGACATATGACTCTTTTCTCTGCCACTGGATTCTTCAATCAATACTGACATGCTGGCTGGACACAATTTAAGAATAATGCACCAGGCCCCTTCTCTTCTGTGCATATTATTGGAGCATGATACATAGTTTTGTTCAAGTCCGTTCTCTTTCCACCTGTCCTGATGGTCAACCCATGGTGCGTTTGCTCCAAATGGAATTTGAGTTTAGCCGCAGAGTTACTGGGGCTTTTGAGATCACCCGCACGTCCAGTTGGCTCTGGGATGATAAACTGTATGACAGCCCATAAGAGAGCAAGTAATTCCAGATGCCTTGGATGGTTCACCTATTAGCTCATGGGGACATGTAAGGAATAGTCAGTTTCCATTAATGTTCAATTTCTTATTGGCCAAGATGTGTAGGGTATGATGCTGCTAGTCATTTTCTATAACAACTTTATTTATACAGGAAGTCTTTTTCTGAAAGGTACATGGCTGGAACTCCATTGCTGAGCTCATATGTTATGCTGACCAAAAATGTCTGTCAAAACTTAGATCAATGTCATGGGCTATATTTTTGTTTTCATTACTCTCAGAGTCCTTTTTTTTTTTTTTTAAATTCACATTGCCCGCTGTTATATGAACATTCCGTCAAGTTTAGGTTTGAATTCCAGCCTGTGGTTTAGAAATAAGCAGAGCATAATGTTGACATGATTGATTTCCAGTTACTCCGTGTGGTTTCTCTTGCATGTTTAAAGACATATCTGTGTACAAAAGCAAAGGAACAACACATTTGTTTTATAAAGAGCTGAATGTACTCTTGACGAGGAGCTGTTTTACAGTTATTGTAATAGAATACCTTTTCTTACTTTCTGTCTCTCACCCCGTTCACCAAGTTATTGTTCTCATGTCCTCACTGAGTGATATACATTGAGAAAGTGAATCTTGGTGAGTCAAGCTTGTCTGATTGTTAGATTCTGGATCGCTTCCAATGGGAGGTTGCATTCGAAAGAACTCACACAAAGGCTTCCGGGACATGTTAGGAATACCAAGTACTATCTCCAGATTTTCTAATTAGTTTTCAAGACAAATGCTCAGGAAGTTACAGCTATGTACTTGATTCAGCTCAAATTTCAAAACAAGTAGATTTTAATAAGAATTCCTATTCCTACATTTAGATGATTCCGTGTTAGGCCTCAGGTTATTTAGTTCTTATATTTTAAGTCCCAGGGGTTTTTTGTTTGTTTTTTTGTTTTTGTTTTTAACCCACATATTGATCGGCAAATGTCATTGTTCTGAACTGGGTTTTCCTCTCTGAAGAAGGGACAGCCTTATATAGACCATTCAGGGAAGGTGAAAAGAACACCATACTTAATTCAATAATGGGGAGATTTGCGTGCATGGCAGAGCATCAGGGTTTGCTTGTTACTCTTGTAATTATCTTTCAAAAAATCTCTACACATTTTGAAGAATACTTTACGGCAAATGTGGGAGGGCAGAGGTTGGAAGGAACCAAGTGATTTCACTGATAAAAAGAATAGTGCTACGTAATGATGTCAGAGTTGGATGAACTAATGGCTTTGTATGTCAGAGATTTCAAGGCATCTAAATTACTCTCCAGTTATTGCCAGCTATGCTGATTTTGGGGGATGACTATTACACATGATATGCAGTCAGTTGTTAGTCCCCCTGCTGGCAAAAAGGATGGTTGGAGTGGCCTGTAAAAATAAGAAACATCAAACTAACAGATAAAAAAAAAATCATCTGGCCACATATTGTTTCGAAACTAAATAGAGTATGGAAAGTTTAAAGCCTTTGACTCCTTTTTGCTGTGAATGATGATTCAGTAAGGTTATATTTCTGTCTGGGAATCAGGACTTGCGATTTGAGAATTTGCCAGCAAGTCCAGTGACTAATTTTGTAGCTTGATAAAGCTCTGAAAGCACCTCTATGTGTTTCATTCTGTGAATAATACTAATAATTTCAATTCCCCCAATCCAGCCCTTGTGAGAATTCTTTCTTAAGGTCACAGGGAAATTCCAAATGTGAAATTATGAACTTCAAAGTTAGAAATAGTGGGAGAGAAAGGGACTGAGAGAGAGAGAGAGAGAGAGAGTGAGGAAGAGAAAGAGAGAGAGATTGCTCTTGTGATGTTGTGTTGTGTGTGTTCCTGCAGGGATGAGCAGCATTTAGTGGAATAATAATTTCTAAGCCACCTTCAAAGTCTATTTCTATTCAGAAGTCTGCTATTTCTACTCCTCTTATAAAGTAATTCCATTCGTTTACTAGGAAACAGTACTATTTAGCCAGGATTTAGAAATCATTTTATTTCAAAGCAAGATAACAGCCTGTCAGTTAGTATACTCTAAATCTTCAGGAGCAGCTGTTTGACTTATCTCAACACTTAAAAAATTGGTTGGATATATTTTTTTCCCTTTACTCAAATTATATATTAATTGGTCAAATGAATTATTTGGGGAGTTAATGATCAAGAAAAGAGTACAGAAATATCCATGTACTTAAGTAAATAATTTAATGACATGTGTAAGGCTTGAAAATAGGCCAACATGATTTAAAATATGTATATTACCAATTAAGTGGAAATTTCCTTTTATAGTAGAAAAACAAAGTCTCAAGTACTGAAGAAATGCTTTATAATGAAAATTACTTTTCTTGATTGAATAACCAGGAGGTTCATGAGGCTGGAGGGTCCCAAATAGATTTTAATCAATGCAAGTCAGTAGCCATTCACTCATTTGTTCATTCAGTGCCATGAGAGGGTGGCAGATACAGAGCTGGGGACAAGGCATGGTGAGAAATGATAAAGACTTGAGCGATAATAAGGGTAGAGGGAATAATAAGTAGAGGACTTTGAGATTAATCTAGAAGGAAGGGTAGATTGTAACTCAAACTATAGAAGCACCAGCCCTCAGTAGCCCGAATGTCAGGATCACGTATCTGAGACGTGTCCACAAGCTATTTATGAGGCCAGGATATAACGCCATTATGTACTCAAGAAGAGGCAGCTTGGGTCTTTGCTTGGGCCTATTCATCATACTCGCATGACCTCCCCTGTGAATGGCAGCTCTTGAGAAATCACTGTTCCAACCGAGCCCTGGAGTTGTTTGCCAGTGCTTACCACCACCACCATCTTTCTGGTATGGAAGAGATCTTCTTTACTCAGTATATGGGCACGTATATTTTCCCAATTCCTCCTGGTACAAAAGCCTTAATTAAAGTATTAAAAGGGGCGCCTGGGATGGCTCGGTTGGTTAAGCATCCGACTCTTGATTTTGGCTCAGGTCATGAGCTCAGGGTTGTGAGATCCAGTCCTGCGTCGGGCTCCACGTTCAGTGGGGAAGTCTGCTTCTTTCCCTCTCCCTGTGCCCCTCCCCCTGCTCATGTGTGTTCTCTCTATAAAATAAATAAATAAATCTTAAAAAAATAAGGTATTAAAGTAATGCATATTATGAAGCACAAGAAAAATTCCAACTCTATATTCCCCCATTGTTTCTTGCTCCCCCAGCCATACTTCCAGAGGTAGCCATTAAGGCTCAAGAAAATATTTTAGGTTCTCAAGAGAGTATATGAATATTAGAGGGGCTTATATTTTGAAATATATTAATATTCTTTCCCGTTTTACACTTCTGTGTCTATGGCCCTTTCTCTGGTTATCAAATTGAGGTATCAAATTGCCTAGGGGAGTAGGATTAGAATTTTTACAGTAGAAATGCAAAGAGACAAAAATGAATCTCTATTCAGCTTCTGAAACTTAACAAGGGATAGTTGAAGTCAAAGCGAAGTGACAGGCTTGAAATCTACTGATCTCTGAGAGAGATAGAAACTTCCTAAATTCCTTTACTTATTTCTCTCACAAATCAAAAGGCAGGCTTGGTGAATAAGACCATAGAGAGTTATATGCCTAAAACAGGGCAAAGGAGGGTCCAACTAGAAAGAGGGAATGCCCCAAACCTGTTCCTCTGGTTCCTATAGGTTGACTGCTAAATATAGGAGACAGTAGGAGATATGACTTGATCTATACTCTCTGGGCAGTTCACCGCACTGGGCAGATCATGTTAAATAGTTGAGGTGAATGCTGTTCCTTGATTGGGGCAGTAGAACAAGGTGTTCCATAAACTTCAGAACCAATATGGGGTTCACAACCCTAAAGTATGCTCAGTGGCCCAACATGGTAGGGAGAAAGTAGCCAGGGTTTATATTCTGAGCAATCCTGAGTTCCCATAGGAGATATGGAAGTTGGTTGAGTTGCAGACCTGGCATGTTGTGGCAAGGGGTGAGGAGCCCCAGCAGCAGAAGCCATGGGGTCCAGAAGCTATGAGGACTATGATCCACGTGGAGCACAAAGAAGAGGCTAAGGGAGTTCCATATGCTTTTAAGAACTGGAGCGAGGCCACACCAGCCAGGGAGCATCAGCAGGCCTGGCCCTCACTTAGCCAAATGAGACCAGGAACAGATGATAGCAGATTCTAGAATACCCAGAGACACAATAAGGTCAACTATTACAACGAGCAGTCCCAGGATCCCCCAATCCTGGTACTCCGCAGTAGAGATGAACAAGAGTCTAGTAGACGTTCGTGGATGTAAGGCATCTATCTTGTCTGGTCTCATGCTGCCTCGAAGCCACAAATGTGTCACACTTTTCCTTTCCCAGCTGCCATCTTTGGGGAGCAGAGGAAAGGAGAGGAAGTTAAAAGGATGGAGTTTTACCCGAGGAACATTAAAATTATTGCATTGGATTGAATTTACTGATTTGGACTAAAATAGAGGTTCCTGCTGATTAGGTGAGGGTGCATGAGGATGATCACATTATTTATCTATAAAGAAATAAAGAAGCCACTTTGAGCATCTGAATGCATTTTGAGTAAATTAATTCGATGTTGGACCTCCTGAATTGATTATGTATGTCTCCTAACTGCTTTTTCTCATATATCCCATTTCCTCCTTTTTATTCCACATTCTGGGAAATTTACTCAAATTTTTCTTCCAGAATTTCTATTGAATTTTAAATTTTGACACTAATACTTCTCATTTTGAGGAATGTTTTCTTGTTCTCTGATTGTTCCTGTCATAGCAGCTTCTGCTTTTAATTTGTTTTATTTGTAAGGGATATAATATACTCTCAAAGACTTGATGACATCACTGAGAATTTTTAAAACACTTCTCTTTTTCATTCTGAATTGTCTTTGGTCCTTCTGAGGTCACTTGTTCTGCTAGTTCATTCTGGCCCCTCTCTCTTAATGTTTATAGATGCATGTAGGTGATATCTGCAACATAGTCTAGATTTGGCTTCTGAACCTCCAGTTGGGTCCCTTTTATTCACTCCTCACCAAGACTTAGAAGTCTTGAGTCCTACCCAACTATGGTTATGTTCTTATAGTTTCACACGAAGTAGGTAAATACAGGAAAGGAGACCATCATATTCATGTCTCCACTTATTTTCTATACTGTCATGATTTCCAAAATTATATTCTAGTCCATATATCTCTCCTGAGATTCTGATGCATGTATCCCATTGCCTACCAGACATTTCCACTTGGGTGGAGGGACCTTAAATGTAACATGCCCAGATTCAATTAACCATAAGCCCACCTCTCTGAGTGTCCTCCTCCTCCTATATAGGTTATCTCAGTGGGTAGCCTGAATATCCACTTGGCTACCCTCAGCCAGAAGTCAGAATCATGAGTGTGTTGTCTACTCTATTTTCTTTATTCAGTCAGCCACCCAGTTCTGTCAATTCTGCTTCCAGAATATCTCTTGAGTCTGTCCACTTTTTAATCTTCATTTCCCCTAGGATGTGTGTACATCCTGACCATTGTTGCATTAGGGCAACATTTCTTTCCCTGGTCTTCCTACCTCTGGTCTTTATACACTCAGTACTTTCTCTAGAGTTACCTTCTAAAATAAGAAATCTCATTATTTTACTGCGTACTTATCATTGCCTTTTGCAATGGCTGCCCACTGATCTGAGGATAAAACCTGAGTGTCTTAGTCTGGTTTTTAACACTCTTCAGGGTCTGACCTCTGCTAATCCATTTGGCTGGTCTTTCATGAAGCCCTGCCTCACCTTCTATAACCTCCACATGCTGAGCAGGAAGAGCTGATGAAGTTGAAAAGAAGAAGCCAAGATGATTAGAGCAAGTTGAAGAGAGAGTTTCAAAATAGGATAGCAGGATCCTGAGTATCTAGTGCAGCAAAAAGGGAAAGTAAGAGAAGAATGAAAAAGTGCTTGTTAGTTTTTGCAAAAAGAAACACACTATATAAATAAGAAATTGTCTTTACTTATTAAATTGAAACCATTGATCAGTAACTTTTTTATTTTTAAAATTGTTTGAGTCTCTGTCTTTATGTGAAAACAGACAATGACTAAATGGTATTTGCTGTATGGAATTTCAAAGGTGATTATTTTGTGAACTTATTGAAATTAATTTTAGGGAAGCGATGATAATGGAAGCTGGTTGCTATGGATTAAAAAATGGATGTGAGGTGGGGAACTGGAGATAGCTTTTGTAGACAACTCTTCTAAAATATAGGACTCTGGGGGTGCCTGGGTGGCTCTGTCGGTTCAGCGTCTGACTCTTGATTTCAGCTCATGATCTCAGGGTCGTGAGATCGGCCCCGCATCAGGCTCTGTGCTCAGTGGGGAGTCTGCTTGAAGATTCTCTCCTACTGCCCATCCCTTCCCCCGCTCTCTTGCTCTCTCTCTTTCTCAAATAAATAAATAAATCTTAAAAAAATAAAATATAGGACTCTGATGAAGAGCAGAACAATATGCTTATTAAAGTCTTAATAGAGTGGGGTTTGTGTGTGTGTGTGTTTGTGTGTAAGGTGGTGGAGATGTGAGCATGTTTATATGCTGACAAGAAGTCAAAGGCACACTAGTTCCTCAAAAAGATTGGTTTCTTTCATGCCTACATTCCCGGTTTTCCTGACACTCCCAGACATTTCTCAACTCCGGGGGAAGACATAGTTTAGGTTCTTGTTGGGACCCTCTTCTACCCATTCATAACTTCCTTGTCTGCTGACTAAATAGACTGTAGCTCTGGATGGCAGGATGTAGCCTCTCCCTGCCCCCGCCCCCCCTCAGGAAGCAACTTCCTGTTATCCATGTGGGCGGTCCAGGATTGTCTCCCATCTATTCTTCAGTCACTGTACTGGCTGTACTCATTGTCTTCAGCACTGTCTCCTGGATCCATCCCTGCAGCTTCTCCTTGGGGCTCAGCTCACTTTGCCAGTGTCCCTGCTTAGAACAGGTTTTTGCTAAAGGCTTAGGGGAGAGTAAAAAAGCCATACCACATAGATAGAAAATGTTTTTCAATTGCAATATTATTCTTGGAAATTTACCTACAATTCTTGCACAGTGATGCCCCTCCGGGTACCCTGGCTCTCTGCTATGCTGTGGGCTTCCACCTTCTTGACCCTTCTTCCAGTTTCCTCTTTCAGGGTCCCAGCTCCTTTCTCAATGCACAGGTGGATAACTCCAAGTTCTCTCTTACTTCATTACACAGAGTAATTTAAGTCCTTTTCCCCCCTAAACTTTGTCCATATATAGCGGGCCCATACTTCAGATGTTACCAAGTTGTTAAGGTAGTTTTCTAAAAAAAAGCAACACTTGTTTCTCTTAGAGGAGTACTGTAGTCTTTTCAGCCAAGTGATTGAAATGACAGACACAGTTTATAATATTTATATATCTATTCCTTCTTCCTTCCTTCCTTCCGTTCTTTTATTCTTTCTTTCATTATATCTATCATCTATCTATCTTTCTATTTATCTTGAAAACACTAGATAGGGATACCAAAGAAGGAAGTCTTCCCTGTTGCATACTTGCTATTAAAATTTACTTTTATTAATGTGGATCATCTGAGACAATATACTTAGAAACCTCAAAAGCATATGCATATAAAATCAGCATTTAGTTTTAGAATTATTGCATAATTATCTGACTTCTTCAAATTAGATAAATTGCAAATGTGGCTATTCATTGTTTTCTCCTATATATTTTTAAAGTGAAAAGGCAAGCTAGCCCTTCTCCCATCCCCAGTAATTCCACACTGAAGTTAAAACAATGAGACTTATATGGTCAAAGTCTGAAATTTCACTCGAGAGGAAAAGCATATTGAAGGTTTACTAAGTTGGAAAACTATTGTTTGCAAGTATCTAAGCACAATTTTCAAAGTGTAGGATTATTTTAGCACAGTTGACTATTGAAATTGCCTGTAGAAGAGAGGGGTATTATGGTGGGAAATTTGGGGCACGGTGAATATTTTTAGGTGGCAAATGATATTGGCTTTCTTGCAGAGTTTTCCGATAACAGAAGATGAGGAAGCAGAGGGGTAGAATTCCAGCTCCCGGTACCTGTGGGCTTCTCACTGTGCTGGAAACATACCTTCCACTGGAGGCAGATGGGAACATAAGCTTAGGTGAATTTGGTCAAACAACTGGCTCTTTCTATGGGAGGACAGTTCAGTTTGATGTTACTCGTGGTGCATGATATTTTTAGACAAACCAGACACAGAATCTTATAAACAATAATGAATAACAGTGTGTATAAATTAACCATCTTTATATTTTATGATCTGACCAAGAAGAAAGTTACACAGTTTTATGTAACTTTTCTTATTTATTCAAAAATTGAGGCTTCCCTTTCTATCCAGCTGCTTGGTTCTTAGAATTGAATGAATTCTGAGAAATTTCAATGAAACAGATTGATTTTGAGTAAATATTATAAATGATTTTGTCAAAAGAGTATCAAAGTGCACTCTGGCACTGAGTGCATCATTTTTAAACAACTTTATGTTGATATTTATTTTTAAAGGGACACGTCTTTGGCAATTTTCTTGAATTGTTACAAATCTGTTCACACAGGTAGACATTACATAGATATGTTGATTAAACTGTGTTCTAAGGTTTCCTGAAATGCTCCTGGCTAAGTTTTCCATTTTTTGATCACGTATTGCCATTTTATTCTTTTGTGGGTTTTTGTTTTTTGTTTTTGTTTTTTTTTTTGAGTAGAATTGACACACAACATTACATTGGTTTCAGGTGTACAATTTAGTGATTTGACATGTTTCTACATTATGCTCTGGCCACCACAAGTGTAGCTACTGTCTGATTACAGTATCATGATTACAATATGATTACATGATTACAATATCCTTGACTGCATGACCACTTTATTGTTGGTATGGTTCTAACACCTTTATTTTCTCAGTTTGACTCATGGAAATGTAGACAAAAGCAGGGGAGTGAAGGCACTATGAGCCATGTACCTCTCCAAACACAGCCTGCCTCACCTTCCAACCATTTTTTCAGAAAAGGAATTTATTGCTATTACAGTCAGTCCTAAAGCTAAGTTGGGATATCAGATGCTTTGGTATCCGCATGTCTAAATAATAGTAATTATTTTGCTTCTCACTTTCTCTAATGTAATTTGGTTGTGAGAGCTAATGGTATTTCTGTTTTATTCCACAGTAAGTATCACTTTCACTAAATCACTAGGGCTGGGTCCTACAGTTATAAGAGTATTGATTTTTATGTAAACCAGCAGAAAATGCTAACACATCATATAAAATGTTTGATAGTTTATGGAGGCTTTCCTGATGGCCACTTTGCCTTCCGTCAGGCAGCATAAAGATTGGAGATACTGGTCAGGGGTGGGTTGAATGGGCAGCTGGAGAAGGAAGGGGTTATGACACATGCCTTGACATTCATTCATGCTAAATAAGAAGCTAGGTCATAGTCACAATTCGAAAGAATGGCAGAAATACTCTGCAGATTAAATGATTAGTTAGGGGCTTGTGTTCCTAGATTATATGATTTAGTGTCTATGCATTGGGTTTTATTATACACAATGTACTTGAAAAAGTCAACCAATAAAAAGAAAACATAGAATAACTTATTCTACGTTTGGCCGTGGCTTCTGTTTCATTAAGCCTAGTAACTTTAAAAACACAGAAGCACGAGAGTTCAAATGAAGAAATTAATAGATATGGGGGATGCTGAAATAGTCCTACTATTTTGGAAAATTAAGTTCAGGGTATCTATTGTGAATTCAATAAAACTTTTGGCCTTCAATATGAGATAGCCCATAAATCAATGAAGTTTAAATAGTTCTGCTCTCTTGAACACCTGCTTATCTGTCTTGAGAAAATTCTATAGTGTTTTAACCATCATTTTAGGACATTAAAAAGTAATGCTCACTATTGCAGTACTTGGAGAGGCTATTAAAGTTAAGGGTCTGTCAGCCATTCCATTATAAACCCTGATTTCCAGGAGTTTAATATAACCCAGACATTACATGTAATAAACCCTAATGCAGGAATCTGAAACTTGGCTCATTATTTTCTCTATTTAAAGGCCAATTGCCCCACAAAGACTGTCTCTAGCCATGGCAAATATCTTTAGGATAAGTTATAATTTTAAAAATTTACCAAATACTATTTTTTCCTTCCTGTGATCTTTTATCTCTAAATTAAGAGAAGCCCTCTGAAAGCCAGGCTACGTGTAAAAGAGCCTTTGAATGAATTTAATCTACATCTTTTCAGAGCTCCCCCCAACCCCAGAGTGAACAGAATTGAATGCTTCTTTCCATAGAGAAGAAGTTTTGGGTCCATAAATATGACGTATTTGTTTTCTGTTGTTGCCATAATGAACGACCACAAACTGAGCAGCTTACAGCACTATAGATTTATTTTCATGAGGTTGTGGAAGTCAGAAGCCTGAAATCAGTCTCACTGGCTAAAGTCAAAGATGTCACAATGCTGGTTCCTTCAGAGGCTGTGAGGGGACAATAGGTCTCCCTGTCTCTTTCAGCTTCTAGCAGCTGCCTCTATTCCTTGGCTTAAGGTCCCTCCTTCCATGTTCGAAGTGCATCACTCTGTTCTCTTCTTCCATCGGAGTCATGAGTGGGAAAAAATCTTTGAATAGGCCATGAACTCGTAGGCGTCCTGAGTGGAGCTGCTGAAGGGGAATGAAATGGAAACTTGAGGAGTTGCCATTTGACGGCCTTCGAGAACTTCATACATACCTCATGCACTGGACCTGAACTTCAGTTTTCTTTAGGATTGTGGATTAATTTCAAGAAAAGCCCTCAGAAGGCATTGATATGAATTACCTATTCTGAAATTAGGTTGAGTTTGAGATGCAGTTCAATGTAAATCTGAGTTTCATGTATGTGACCTGCACAGAAAATGACTGCATATAAAAATGACTGATCTAGACCCACCCAGCACTGAGGAGAAAGGAGTATGTTTTGGAGGTATGAAGAAGAGAGATGTGGTGAAGCAGTTCTGTTTTTTGCTCACTGATGGTCTTTACCGGTGGACAGGGTAAGACCTGGCGGTCCACAGCATTGGTGGCTGGCATCACAGACCTGCACCCAAAGCAAGCCAGTGGCTGTTTGATGGGTGCAGGGTGACTAGGAGTAACTAACTGGTAGTGGGAGGAGCTGTTTGGAGGTATGAGTTCCTTGACCTGTTGTATTCCTTTCTCCCTGTCTGTCACAGAATGTATTTTCCCCAAGAAATCATGTTATAAATAAAATTTAAAAAAAGCCTAGGGTCCCAGACCAGCTTGCCAACATTGCTTTGTTCATCCTTGGTGTGGTCAAAATACTTTTTTTTTTTTTTTTTTTTAAGGAATGCAGTGTAAGGATTGTGAGAACACGAGGCAAAGTCAGCAGTGGTAATAGTCAAATGAGGCAATGAAGAAAATCAGCCTGTTCTAAATTAATTTCTACTTCATGATGATTTAAAGGAGGGTGGTTTTGTTAGCTCCTGAGAAGCCATCCACTCTGTATCATTGTTTCTCTGAGTCAAGTATTTTCTAAGTAATGAATAACCAGTTAAAGAACAAACTTTCAGAGGGCCGCCTGGCTGGAAGGAGGGATATCTTTACATCCCTCTGTCAGAGGTTCTCAGGACCAGTCTCAGGCTTCATGATTCACGAGAAGGACTCAGAGAGCTCAGAAAAGCTCTTGTACTTCCATTTGCGGTGTATTACAGAGAAAGGATGCAGCTCAAAATCAGCAAAGGAAAAAAGCCCACGGGCAAAGTTTAGGAAAACCAGTACTAACTTCCAGGGGTGCCCTCCACACGGAGGGGTACAGGGAGTAGCTTAACTCTCCCAGCAATGACGTGTGACAACATGTGTCATGGGTTGCCCTGCAGGCAACCTTACCCGAGCCTTGGTGTCCACGTGTGCTACTAGGGGTCAGTCATATAGCGTATGGCACCTGTGTGACCTCAGCTACTTGGTCTATCTCCTGCCCCCTAGAGGTCAAACTGATATAGCATGGCTGGGGGTCTCCAACACACAAAAACCAGCGTTTGCCGTAAGTCATATGTTGGCAAAAACTATCTGGGCAAACCGATATGGTGCCCGAGGCCTCAGATATGCAAAACGCTCTCCTCAAGCAGGATATTCCAAGGCTCAGAAGACATCTCCTAGGAGCCAGTCCAGGGCCAGTCGTAAGGATTTGCTTCTTTCTGGTATGTGCCGGGCTTGAGCATCCTGGGCCTGCTGAGTTAACCATTTCATGCAGGGTCCCCTTCGATGTACAATTTAGCTGAGGCAGCAGAAGCAGCCATCCATGTACAAGGAAACTTTTGCTGAAAACTTCAGGTGGAGATGGTAGAGAGGGTATACGTAAGGTTACAGTTTTGTTTTTTCCAAAACCAATAAAGGAAGGTCTCCGATGTTAGATCTGGATGTTGGAGGAGAGAAAGGACTCCATTACAGAATGAGCATGGATGTTGAGTGGAGTGTCTCTCACCTCTGCGTTCCACATGCTCCAAGAGGATAAACTATGATGGAACATCTCCAAACAACCACTAAGCAAAAGATATTTTTACCAATGATGCTACCTTTTAGGCCAGTGGTTCTCAACCATGATTGCCTGTTACAATCACCTGGGGGGTGGGTTTGAAATATCAATGCCTGGGAAGCATCTTCAGGGCTTCTGGTTCACCTGTAGGATATGACTTGGGAACTGGTATTTAAAATTGTTCCTAAGGTGACTTGAAATGTGGCTGAAGACCATACAATTGATCAAAGGGGAGAGAATTGGGAAACCTGTGATCTTCACAAGCCAGTGACCGTCAGCCCTGATTGCACATTCGACCTGTCAAGGGCAGAGGAACAGGTCATAAAAAGACTGACTCCCTTGCTCTACTCTCAGAGATCCTGGTTCAGTTGGTCTGGGGGAATCGTGCATCCAATGCACAGTCAAGGTTGAGAACTATTGCTCCCAACAATTTGTGTCCCTCTGGCCTCTCTTTATCCTGTTCACTTGAATGCAGTATCATCTGATTCAGTTACAAAAAACAAGTCACAATCTTTGGGAATCTCAGGGAAGGAAGAGTGCACACATTAGGTACACATGGTCTCCATGGAGGTGATATTTCTTCTAAGATAGGAATGATACAGTAAAGCCAGTTATGGGAAGACCTACAAGAGGGCCAACCATGCAGAATCTATGACTGATGCAAAGGAGGTGAGAGAGATTGTTGCCATCAATGAATAGAAAAGACATTGTGGTTCAAGCATGGCCAGTGAGGTTAAGAGGTGGGACACGCTGAAGTTGGGAAGGAAATTAGTCCCTAGATCACGCAGGGTCTTGTAGGCCATTCTAAGGATTTCAGAATTTATTCTCAGCTTAATGGGAAGCATTGAAAGATTTAGGGTTTGGAGTAACATGATTTGTATTTTGAAAAGATCTTTCTGTCTGTGATGTGGGTAGTAGACAGATTGTAGAGGGCAAGAGTGAAAGTCCGAACACAAGTCAGAGAGCCTTTGTCATGGTCTGAGCAGAAATAAGGGTGGCTTGGACCAGGATGGGGCTAGAAGGGATGGAAGGAAGCAAAGGGAATCTAGACAGACTCTGGAAACATAGGACCAAAGTTACAGAGGTGATGAGCATGGGGTATATCAAAAGGGAAGAATCAAGCCTGCTTAAGCACTTTTGGGAATTGTGCACCTGGAGATAATGTGGGGGGGGGGGGAGGGTGAATAGTCTGGGGCCACGGAATCAAGAATTTCTTTTCTTTTTTTTTTTTTTTTTTAATCTTATTTTATTATGTTAGTCACCATACAATACATCATTAGTTTTTGATGTAGTGATCCATAATTCATTGTTTTCGTATAACACCCAGTGCTCCATGCAGTACGTGCCCTCCTTAATACCCATCACCAGGCTAACCCATCCCCCCACCCCCTCCCCTCTAAAACCCTCAGTTTGTTTCTCAGAGTCTATAGTCTCTCATGGTTCATCTCTCCCTCCAACTTCCCCCCTTCATTTTTCCCTTCCTTCTCCTAATGTCCTCCATGCTATTCCTTATGTTCCACAAATAAGTGAAACCGTATGATAATTGACTTTCTCTGCTTGACTTATTTCACTTAGCATAATCTCCTCCAGTTCCATCCATGTTGATGTAAAAGTTGGGTATTCATCCTTTCTGATGGCTCAGTAATAAAGAATTTCTTTTCTTGATCTGTTAAAATTAAGACACCTACTAGATATCAAGTAGAAACTTAAAGTTTACAGTTCCACATAAGCAAATATGGAAGAGAAAAGCTTGGATTGAAAATAAACTTTGGGCATTATCAGCATATGGGCGGGGGGAGGTTTAGGATACCAGACTGAATGAGACCTTTTCAGGGAGAATGGAGCCAGGGAAGGTTGCTATGATGGAGACACAGAAGTGTTCACTGAGGTTAGCAATGAGAACATTCTAGTGGCAGGTTAGGGATGAGTCACTGGAGTCATGGATAAGTGAATAGGAGGTGAGAAGGTAGAGACAGTAAGCTCAGAAAAGCTTAAAATGGCTATGAGAGGAAGAGAGAAATGGGGCCAGTTGCCAGAGGGCCAGTTGGAGTCAAGGGAGAATTTTTTGAAAGGAGGACACACAAGAAGGTTTGTGGGTTGACAGAAATGATCCTATGTAGGGTGTTAAGGTTCATTATGGAGGACGGGAAGAGGAGAAGGAGAAACAGAAATTTCCTTGAGAACATGAAAGGGGAGGGAACCCTGAGCACTAGGGGATGAACTGGGATTTATAGCAGGTTTCCCACTATATCCAAAGGGAAAATAGGTATATGCTTCTAAATATACCTCATTTAAGCCAGATATTGTATATTTTTTTCTCCTTTATTCATACTTGTAAAAAATTCCATACTTTCTATCTAGGTTAGGATCATACTCTGGCTCTAGATCTAAACTGTTCTCAAAGCCAATTGAACAGCTTCATGAATTCTTATCCCAAAATGATTCTGGGTTTTTTTCTCTTTCTTTTCATTGTAAGTTGCCTTATATGGCTTTCACTTTTGAAAAATTTTTTGAATGGAAAGGAATACAGATATAATAAACACATATTCACACAACCAAGAATTAGTAACTGTTGACATTTTCATCCTCTTTCTCTTTTTTTAAAGAAATGAAATATCACAGATAGAGTTAAAGGTCTCTTAACCAACACTCGTTACCTTTCTCAGACTTCCCTGAAGCACCCACTATCATGAGTTTGGTGCTTTTCTCATCTCTTGCTTATGCTTTTACATACATGCCTATCATTCTTAAACTGTAAATGGTAGGATTTTTGTAATTGTAAATTTATATGCATGATGTCATACTTCATGTAGCATGCTACACATTTTATTTGAAAATCCTACCGTTTTTTTAAAAAATCCAATCTTGTTGGTGTATGTAGAGCTTGTTGTTTGAACTGCTATGCTGAATTCTATCATAAAATTATACATCACATTTTTAAAAAGATTTATTTATTTTAGAGAGCGTGCATCCACGCGGGTGAGCAGGGGTAGGAGCAGAGGGAGAGGGAGAGAGAAAATCCTTAAGCAGACTCCCCGCTGAGTGCGGAGCCCACATAGGGCTCGATCCCAGGACCCCGAGACCATGACCCCAGCTGAACTCAAGAGTCGGATGCCCAACTGACTGAACCATCCAGGAGCACTTATACACCACATTTTATTTTTATATTTAGTTATCGATGGACATTTATTTCCCATTTTCCACTGTTACAAACTACACTGCAAAGTACATCTTTGTACAAGCCACGTACATGATTCTGTATTGCTAGGTGTCTCCAGACTGGATCATTTCATTTCCTTGAGAACAGATGGAAGAACTTCTCTCAGGTGTATTAGTAAATGGAATCCCTGAATTGTGGAATATGGGTATTTGCACTCTTCCTGGATTCTGCCTGTGGTTCTCTAGTGTGGCTCTACCAGTTACACCTCACCCCCCAGCAATATAGGAAAGGACTCCCCTCCACTTCCTCACCAGTGCTTGATAGTGTCCAATGAACACAACTGCCCATCTGATAAGTGAAAAACAAAGCATTGTTTGTTGTTTTGATTTCATCTCCATGGATGTGAGCGTGTTTCTTGGCCTTGGAACTTTCCTTCTTGAGGAGGAGGGTGTGCAGGGAGGAGTATCATTTTCCATTCCTCGGATTCCTTTCTATTTTTTAACCTCATCTGAGACTTACTAGCTTTTCGAAGGAGTTGTTCATTTATTAAAGTGTTTTCATTTCTGAAATATTTAAACTCATTCCTGCCATGCCCCCTCACCTCTTTTCTTAATAGGAAATTTACTTAAGTGCTCAGAGTTACACTTGCCCCATCTTTCTTGGCTGATTTTAATCTGTTGGCTTTAAAACTTAACTTTCTTTAACTCATGGATTCTCCAGATCTCTCACTGTCTTCTTGACCTCTACAGTCATCTCTTTCACCAAGGACTTTCCTTCCACTTCTCTGGAAATTACTCACCTAGGCTCTTACCTCTGAACCACCTGTTTATCTTGTGACTCACACCATCATTTTCTCTCAATACCGTGATAACTCTGATCTATATCTAATTGTACTACTTTGATGGTTATTAAGAAAGCTTAATTTTGTCACTTTTTGTTAGCTTTTAAATTTAACTGACTCAATGAACACCTACTTGTTAAGCTCTATGTGCCAGACACTGTATCAGGCCATCGATCACAGTTATTTCTCTCATAACAGTATATCTTGAGTTCCTTTTCATCAATTTATTTTCATCTTTACTTCTTCTCCATGAGACTTCTGGAATTTATTATTTGAGTACTAGAGTCTGAGGCTTCATATTTTGTCTAGTGTTTTACTTGCTGCAGGTAGGTGGTATCACAAATCCAGAAATAGCAACATTCAAGCAATAATGTTAAATAGATAAATAGTTTAATAGATGAATAAATAAATAGTGTTTAATAAATAAGTCAATAAATAGTATTTAGTAAGAGTCTATTGTGCATATAAGAATAGTTCCCAGAATGGGAGCCTTCAGATTCATAGACTGATAGATATGAAGCTCCGGGGCATGAACTTACAGGGTGGCTTAAAAGTACACATGAGGAAGTGTTTACCCTCTACAATGATTGGTTATTGCAATGGGAATTTCTAGACAAGAGGGGATTGATTAAAAGTGATTATCTCATACCATTTTTATGAAGATGATACTTTTTTTTATGATTGTTAGAGACATTTACAAGAAAAGTGAAATTTTATGTTCACAAAGTAAGATTAGTTTTGTTTATGTGGTTTGCATGTTTTTTTTTTTTTTTCTGCTGAGGGAATTCTGAAGCCCAGCCTCCATTTTGTATTTAATTTTAACAACTCCCCCCTTTTGGTCATTCTCTCAATAGGTAAGAATATGGCCAATTAGTACAGTGTTACTCTCTGTTCCCACTGTTGATGCCAAAGAGTCTCATGTTCCTTGTTTCTTCTAGTGGAGTCCTTAGGACAGAGGGTCATGTAGTTGCTGTTACCAATAGATGTACCATCATCATGGACATGGGTTGTCAGACCATTGAGTTTTTCCAGGTTGTCTAATCCTGATGGGTATCATTTGATGTGTGAGTGGCTGCTAAAAGGCATTTAAAACCCTTGAAAGGATACAACACACTAGAGAGGCTAATATGATGATTATAATGAGAATGATGGTCAAAATTGAAAAAAATTATCCAGAGCTGAGATTTCCAGGGGCTAAGATTTAACCAACTAAATAACTCAAATGGGTTAAAATTAAAATGAGCTTTTGCCCTTTTAAGTCAATCTGCTTTGTTGTTGTTGTTTTGTTTTTTACTTACATAGGGACAACATGATGTGTTAGCAAGCACTTATCCTCATAATGACTTAGGACAGGATGAACATGAGGATGCTTTATTTGATGAAACAGTGTTGCAGGTAAGCTTTCACCTAAATAAGATCTCTGTATGATGTGAGCAATCAAGTAATTTAAGGAGAAATTTCTATGAAAATGAAAGAAAAACAGAAGTTATAGTTGTAGTAAATCCCAAACTCAGTTTTTCAGTTCAGAGAGCATCCAGTTGAGAAAATTCCTAGATTTGAGTTCAAAACATCTTTAGATGGTGGAATGGAGATGGCAGTTTTCATGTGATGGGATTTTCCTGGTTTGTAGTTTGACTGTCTTTGATATCATCTGGTATTCTGTTGAATTTTCTTGATCAGCCCATCCAGCAAGAGACATGAAGGTTGTCCATATATGAGTTGTTGTGGTGATTTCTCCAAAGGTTTTAAGAAGATAACAAAACTTTATTTTATTTATTTATTTATTTTTTTAAAGATAACAAAACTTTAAAAGATACTTAACAAAGCTAGAATTTGATAATGGATATATTATAGTTTTCCATTGATACACAATTTTGTTTTTAGTCATCTCATTTTTAATCATTTCTAATGAAACTAGTTTATTTGTAAAATAAGTCTACTTTGATTAAACTTGGCTTGATTATTTACATAAATATAATAAGAATCATGATCCTATGCATATCTTCAAGTATGACATTTCAGGCAAAGCTGTGGTGACAACCAAGGGGCTTTATTGGCTCCATAAAGTCAACCTTCGTGTTTTAAAATTGTGTGGTAATAAGAAATCTCAGGTTAAACCTTTAAAGTCTCTTTAGGCTAAAAAGCCATCCAAAGACTTATCTAATTGTGTCCAGTTACCAGGAAAACAGATTCTTACTGAACATATGCAAATACATATATTGCCATGAAAAACAAGAGTATTTAATAAGAGTCCCTGAATTCTGGAGAGATTCTGGTAGAAAAGGTAAATGTTTCAACTTTTGTTTACAAAAGCATACTTTATCAAATTGTCATAAGTTATAGATAGCTTAAAAGAGAGGGAAAAAAGGCATCAATTCAATCTGGAAAACAAAACTTTGAAGAATGAGAAGTGATTTAAATGAAATCACAACAATTATAATCATCTTCATCAGTTTACTCAATGTCATGTGATTAATTTTTGTTTTGCTAGATCATGGCTTAGCAGTCTTATGAGTCAATCCAGTTGTCCATCAGAGTTTTAGAAATTCTCACCCAGTACAGTGTTACTCTCTTAAGGTTATCAGAACCCTGCATTCTAGAGTTCTTCTCAGGGTCTTTTCCAGGAATCTCTTTGAAGATGAAGCATGTCTGCCTGTAGTTGATTATAAAAGCTTTTGGACAAAAATCAAGAGTAAGCTAGTAACTGTGAGTGACAAAAGACTTAACAGTGTCCTGGTTAAAGAGGTGGTGTGGGTTCACCAGGCAAATGATGCAATTGAGAAACAAATCATATTTTTGTGATATACAATATTGTAAAATAATAACTGGCATTACAATTGATAACATTATACTAGGACATGCCAGATTATTAGGGACTTCATGTAATTTCTAGAACATTTACATTAACAATATACACACATGTAAGTATAATTTAAGAAGGTTAAACATTACTTTTCATTTGACATTGTTTCCCATAAAATTTAATGTATCAAATAAGCCCAAATCAATTAACATTTCTCTTTTATAAGGTGAAAGAAAACTCTTTTGAGATCTTCCAGGAACCCTCTGGAAAATTCCAGTTAGTTCAAAGTCAGAAATACTTCGTTCAGAATTTGATTTGGGAAAGTTTGTTAAAAATGTCCAAAGATTTAAAATACTGGACCAAATAGGATCACAGGTCATTGTGAAACAATACTTGGTCATCCACTCAACTAAAGTGGCAATTAAACGATTTCATAGGCAAATACAGAAAGTTACATAGTTGTAAAATACCTTAGTTCTTTTAAAATAGAAAAGGCTCAGTGTTTCTAAGTAATCTAAGACCTGATAAAGGCAATGGTGGAGCACAGGAAATATTTTCATAAGACAAAGAATCCTTGTTTCCTAGGCAGATTACATTAAATATAAAGAAAAATCTTTTATCATCTTTTTTTAAAGAGTGGACCAATAATCTAAGAAATTTTGTGGCTCTAACAGAGAAGAAATGAAACTTTATCTTTTATTGGCACATTATTGGCCTCATTAAGAAAAAATCCTTTTAAATAAATCAATTAAATTTAGCCAGCTTTGACCTCATAACATAAAATTTCTTTTCCACAAGCTTTCTGCAATTTTATATCCATTTAGATTTTGTCTTAGTCGACTTTTTCCTTTCTTGATCTGGAACAACTAGTGATTTTATTTTAGACAACATTACTGTCTTTTTCCTTCACAAAAACACATCCTCTTCCTTGCATATTCTTCATATAAAAATACATCCCATTTTCTTTCCATAGTTTGTATACAGCAGTTTCCCTTTGCTCTAATAAGAACAGTTTCTAGTAGTTATATATATTATTAATTTTAACTGTTAATGACATTTACGGTG
Organism: Phoca vitulina; assembly: GCF_004348235.1. Classification (NCBI taxonomy): domain Eukaryota; kingdom Metazoa; phylum Chordata; class Mammalia; order Carnivora; family Phocidae; genus Phoca; species Phoca vitulina. The sequence goes on along the minus strand of NW_022589735.1, from coordinate 14,895,254 downwards.
AAAACTAGGATCAGGCAGTTATGAACTATCACATATTTACATCCTATAGTAGGTTAACAAATTTCTAAATATCTAATTATAAAATGTATAATTCTTAGAGATAGATGTTTTTCATAGTACATTTTTTTGATTTGATGTAACACACATTTGTTGATAGACCCAAATATCTTTTGTCTCTCTGTAAAAAATTAAAAACTCAAAAGTAAATAGACCTTTGTTTAGCAATTGTCTCTGTGTATTATCTTTCTTGGAAATGATCTAGATATTCAATGAATATCCATTATTTAATTTAACTTGGCATAAACTTACCTTATTTATGTCTATTTGAATTACCTTTTTAAGAAGTTGTACTTGGATTAGACATCAAACAGCTAACCATCAAGTTATTTTTCTTGTTGACCAATTTTATAACACAGAGATAGCATGAGCTTATTTGACTAATAAACCCAGGTAGAAAGAGCTTTATATTTGCATTACACTTAATGTTGACAACTCTGAAGACTTGCCTGCTTTTCTTAAACTAACAAACTTAAACTAGCTTTCATTTATTAAAGATTATCTCAGATCATGCAAAATACTCGGGTTACTTTCCATATTTCTGAGAGTTTTAGGAATACTCAATTGATATAAGTGCTTATTTTTCTTTATGACAATTAAGTGGAACTTTTTAAAAATACCACATATACATAATATATTTACATACATAGATGTACATAAACACGTAGACACAACAGATTTTAGAGCTTTCACTGAAAAATTTTAGCCATGTTTCAGGTACAATAATACAAATTTCAGAGGAATAGCTTGATCCATATTTTTTAAAAAGATTTTATTTATTTACTTGACAGAGAGAGATAGCGAGAGCAGGAACACAAGCAGGGGGAGTGGGAGAGGGAGAAGCAGGCTTCCCGCTGAGCAGGGAGCCCGATGCAGGGCTTGATCCCAGGACCCTGGGATCATGACCTGAGCTGAAGGCAGACACTTAATGACTGAGCCACCCAGTCGCGCCCATATTTTGTTTTTGGCATATGGACTAGGTTAAGGTCACCTGAATTATTTAAGGATTCTTTTAAAGAAGTTATTTTTGGAGTCATTTTGTCTTTAGATAGCTTCTGCAACCCAATCCAAGTATGTATTCCGAAAGTCTCACAAAGGTTTGAGATTCTCTCAAGGATTCTCCTTCAGGTGGATTATCTTGCCTTAAGTTTCAGTTTCCCCAAGGTGGCCACTACAATTTTAAATTATCCAAAAGTTCACCCATTTTCCAAAAAGGCAGAAGATCCTGGTCCAGGGTGAGCACACATACAGGAAGCAGTTTTTGAGGAAAGTGAAGAAAGAACTGCAGAGCAGGTGGAACCCATCTTTGCCTTTACGTTCCCTAAGACATCTTAACTATGAGGGACGCTGTTTCTTAATAGCTGTTACAGAAAACAGGGAATCACGTGTTTTTCCCCCTTTTGAACAAAGTAGGGCGACTTCCCAAAAAGCCTCAACAAACAAAATACAAGAATGCACGATAAAAGTGGAGAAATCAGAACAAAGGAAGCCGAGCCCAGATCCAAGAGAAATCCTCAAATGCTAGTGTGGGTAAGAAAGCAGGGGACTCAAGGTGCTCTGAACCAGCAGAGGGAACCTGCTTGCACACTGGCCTCGGATTATTATTATTATTATTTAAGATTTTTTTTTGTTTATTTGACAGAGAGAGAAAGCGGGGGGGAGGGGCAGAGGGAGAGGGAGAAGCAGACTCCTCGCTGAGCAGGGAGCCCGACTTAGGGCTCCATACTGGACCATGAGATCATGACCTGAGCTGAAGGCAGATGCTTAACCGACTGAGCCACCCGGGCGCCCTGGCCTCGGAATTGTTGGGGGGTCTTCTTTGGGTCCCACTTCTGATTTGGGAAACTGCCAAACATTCAGAAATAGCAAAATTAAAGCCACCAAGTCAATAAATAGTATTTGGAAGGGTTTGTTGTGCATATAAGAACAACTTGCATGCTGAGAGCCTTCAAATTCAAAGAACGACGTGAAGCTCAGGGGCATGAAATCACACGTTGGCCTAAAAAGTGAAAATGAAGAAGCTGTTTACCCCTTACAATGATTGATCATTACAATGGGGGTTTCCAGAAGGCAGGGGATTGGATAAAAGGGATTGTTTCATACCATTTTTAGGAAGATGATTTAAGTTTCTTTTATGATTGTCAGAGGCATTTACAAAAAATAACTTAAGTTTTGCTTATGTTCATGAAATAAGATGGATTTAGTTTTGCTTAACATGGTTTAAACAGTCTTTTCTGCTCTGGGAATTCTCAAGTCTGGTCTCCATTTTGTATTTAAGTTTAACAGAAGGTGAATCTGCTCCCTGTTACTCCATGTTGGTCAAAAGCAGTAATGCCTGACCATGTTTTAAAGCATGTAAATGCTTCCATTTGAATGGTTGTTACATACAGTTCAATGGCTTATTTACCATTTATCATAATTTATTCTTTTTCATAATTTATACTCTCTTAACCAACCTCCTCATAGTTCCAACTGAGAAGACATTATGTGGAAAGATTTTTCCAAAGACTCCCCCCAGGATTCAAGGGAGATATAAAATAAGGGAACAGTTCACTGTGAAAAAAAACAAAAACGAAAAACAAACAAAAATGATTAGGAATAACAATTTTGTTGATACATACAAGCTTAATGTAATATTTTATGAACAGGACAGTCTCCTTGGGAGGACTACAAAACGGAGGGGAGGGCAGGAAGCTCTTAGAGGATAAAGAATAAAAGACAAGGTAGAGACAAATAGAAAATACCCGATTGGCTAGAGCCAGTACTCGGCCTTGTTTTGGTGATTAGGCCCAGGTTGGCTTGGCGTTTGGAGATTAACTGACTACACATGATGCGTTTCTGGTCAAGCAGAGCATTTACAGGAACCGGAAAATCTGTTTCAGTTGGCCCACGTGGCATCCCGGGCAAGAGAGGCTCCATCTTGGGCCTTTAGAAAGTCATTTCAACGACAGAGAAAGGATTTGCTCATTGCCGTTCCTCATTCTTCATGATTCCTCCTTTTCCTCCTCTCCTCCGGTGCTTAATGACTGGGAAAGCAAGTTTATAAAGAGCCAGCGGAGCTCTGTGTGAAGGACCATCCTCAGTTCTGTCACGGAACCTGGAGAAAAAGTATGTGAAACCTTAAGCATGTATTTATCAGGCGTGTGAATTGGAATGTTTCGGTTTGGTAAAGGAAGTAAGTGGATTAAACTTTGTTGCCCCAAAAAGAGGCTGTTCAATGGAAGACTCTCTGTTCTTAACTTGAAATTGGCTTGTTTTGGTGGGTAATTCAATCCCTCTAGCTTATGTTATCCTTACAGGATGGGTTAGTGTGTTCCAGTGTGAGCCTAAGGGGTTCTGTATGTGATTGTACCATTATGTCATGAGTTGAGAGTCGTTTGAAGTTGACTGCATATTTTATTAGAAAAATACCTGGGCTTTTGGGAGAAAGCCCGCAATTCTCAAGTTCCATGTATGGTTGGAAGGGATCCATTTTCTCCCTTGTAAATAGAAGCAGCGTCGATTTTATTGGTATTCACCAACTTTTCAATCGAGAGAGCCATAGATGCAGGGCAGATGTCTGGTTCTCGTCCCTTGTTAGAGGAGACTGCAATGCCTAGTGACGCTGAGTGAGCCTTTCATACCTCAGCCCAAAAGGCGTCTTGGTTACTATCGTCTCAAAGTCTTAGAGCGACTGCATCTGACACTTTTGACGTCCCGTGGGCCTTTCCTTCCTGTCTCCGGGGAATTTGGTACTCGCATAGTTTCCATTCCAAACAAGACAGGAAAACACATCATCATTTTGGATCAAAATAACCTTTCTTGATTCGAGATTTTTTTTTTCTTTCTAAATCACAAACATCTGTCAGCAGTATGAGACCCTCAGGAGTTATAAAAGGCATTTCCTTAAGGACTGTTGTATGAGCCTCCTTCTTACTGGTCTGGCACAATCGAACCTCTGCCTCCCTGGACATTTGTTTACCTTGAAGTCTCCCTGTATGGTCTGTGGGCTATTTTTGGAGCCACTGGGAGGAACCTGCCCATACGGTAATGCATCTCTCAGGAAGACCATGTGTTTTCGGTTGGTGAATCCAAGCCTTGCAATGGAGGCTAATGGGGAAGAAATCTATGTCCCTGTCTCCCTCCCTCTCCTCCTCCCCCGCTCCTCTCCTTGCATCCTGAGCCAGGGAGACAACTGTTTTCTCCTACACACTGGAGGAGAGGATGAATTCTCAACTGGGTATCTGGCTGCCTGTCAGAACAATAGGAAACTGCACACCTGTCGGCCCTTGGCACGCGGGGATGGTGAAATGACTAACGTCGTTTTCCTAGCTCTCCCTTCTGGACCAGCACGCCGCTGGCCAAGCTTTGCTCTCTCTCAGTTCACGAAGGCTTAGGTTTCTCCCTTGAGGCGCTGAGGGAATTAAGCAGTTTTACTACTGCTGCTAATAAACAGTTTCCTTTAGAGAAGGTGGATTTTTCTCGCAGGACATGGTTTATTGCCACTTCCCCCCTCCCCCCCCCCCCCCCCCGTCGTCCTCCCCTCTCCCCCACTGGCCCCCTCGCCCCCCCTCCCAGGAGCGCTGATACAAGAGTTCTTTCTCCCTTTCTAATCACTGCTTTGCATCTGTAAGCATTTTTCTTCCGCAGGCCGCTCTGGCTTCCTAGAGGCAATCTGAAAGCCCCTTCAGCTAATGGCTCATTTAGCGATCAATTTGTCAAATAATGTTCACAGATGTTTTTCTGATGGAGCAGCATGCCGTGCAGGTAATGACTGAGTGAGTGATCGCTTATGATAGGTGACAGGATCAAGGCACGGCCTGACCAGGCGGCTCCGAAGTTGGGGGTTACCGGCCAGCCGAATAGAGGGACATGCTCCTTTTTATTTTTAAAGCATGACAATGGCCTGGTGATTCCAAAGTGTGATGGAGTCATGGGCTTGCAGCCTAAGTCGTTCTTTATAGCCACACTAGAAGAGTCACAGTGGTATGACAGCTAGGGGAATGTGACGGCAGCGGGTCCCTTAACTCTGTGCTTCCCGGTTTTTGAGCTTGGATAATTCTTTGGCTGGACATGCAAAAAAGAACAACCACAAAACTACATATAAAAATATCATAGTGGCTGGAAACCGTCATCTTCCTACGTGTTGACATTGCCCAGCCTCCCACCCCATTCAGAATCGGTCAGAAGAAATGTGGAAAACTTTGTAGCCCATTAATCTGGACTGATTTGTCAAAGATCTAGAAGAATGGAATCCAGCTGAACTGTAACCACCGAAGCCCGGACAGGACTGCTGAGCTGAGCAGCCTAAGATTCCCACAGCTGTGCTAGCTGGGCTTTCTTTCATGGTCCTGAATTGTTTCCATTACCCTGAAAAGGGTTATAAAACCCACAATCAATTTAGTTTCTGGGGCATTGTGTTTTGAATACCGTTTAATAGGGTGTGACAAAAACACATAATTTCTCCACATGTTCTTACATTGCAAGCAGATCTTACTTGGCGCTCCGCAGTGCACCAGGGAATGTGAACAGTCCCGGAAGCTGGGGAATTGGAAGTCAAGTACAGCCCCAGCCCAGCGGCCGTGGTCAGGGTCTGCGGCGAATGTGAAACCTAACTAGTCGCCGGCAAAGCGGTAACCCACCTCTTTCTCCTCCGCTTTGAACTCAACGTGGCGTTAGCGGGAGATAAACAAATGTAATTATTTCCTACATGAAAAGTGAAGGGGGGAAAAAAGATGAGCTTGAACACAGATGGACAGAATACATTTCATAAGAACATTAATAAGGAGAGATGGGCTGTGTATGATGTGCAGCTGCGGGTGTTACACGATAAGGATGTCTGCGCCTTTTGATGAGCGGGAATGAACTGCTCTTCTAACTCGATGCCCCAAACCTTTTTTTTTTTTTTTTTTCTTTTCCTTCCGAAATGAGCAGGCTCATTTATTTTAATGAGAGTTTTTGACTAAGGAGAGAGACCAGGGTAGCTTTACAACTGCTCCTAATCCATTTAGGCGCTGTCTGAATTTGTCTTTCATGGTAAGGTTTTCTTCTAACACGGCGTCGGGTTACTAAGGAATGGGATCTGCTGGTGCTTGTTAAACTGCTCAATTTGCATACTCTGGAGATTTCATTACTTGGCACACTTGGCATGTGGGTGTCTTCGTTGACTTACAGCAGGCAGGAACAGAGATTTCTCGGTTGTGGTAGACAACATGTGGGAACAGGTGAGCTTGTCAGAGAGGGTTCCTCCGCGGCTCCCCCGACAGGGGGCGCTGTTTCAGGGCAGGCGTGCTGGTTAAACTGCCTGGGGGAGACATAGCTGGGCCAGTGTTTCCTTGACTTGACCTTTGTGTGGAGGGTCCATGATGCCGGAAGGTTCTGCAGAGTTAGCCGTTGATTGGTTGCAAAGCTTGACAAGGATGTGTGAAAAGCTTTTCTAGGCAAATTGATGGACTATTTATTGAACTCCTTGAGTGAACACTGTATGAGTATTTTTATGGATTTTTTTTTTTCTCAACAGGTCTTTATGTGAGGTGTTACTTTATTTTATAAGTAAAGAATCTGAAGATGAGAGAGATTTAAAAACTTGCCAACTTGCTTGTGGTAGGAATGAAATCTTATTCCAAAATCCATGCTGGGATGGGCTTTAATTAAAAGTATGTTGTAAAAATTTTTAAACCAAAGACTTCAAGGAAAGTTAATCACTTATATTCATGTTAATAACATTTTGGTGGATAGGTTTTCAAACATCTCACCATATCTACATATATGCATATAGACATCTACACCATAGGTCTGGAATTACATATAAATTAATTCATAATAAATTTGCGTAGTAATTTGTTTTTATAAGAAATAATGTTTTGAATATCTTTCAATAAATATCTTTACCATCATTTGAAAAAGCTTTATAACGTTGGAATGTGTATTTCAATCAAATCTATACAACCTGTTCCATACTGACGGACATGTAAGTTGTTTTCAGGTTTCACTATACTTTAATCAACATTCTGGTGCATATCTCTTCCCTTTTTCAGTTCTGCTTAATTTTTTTTTAACTGGGTTAAAAAGCAGAGGAGCATAGGGGGAGGGAGGGAAAAATAAAACAAGACAAAACCAGAGAGGGAGACAAACCATAAGAGACTCTTGATCATAGGAAACTGAGGGTTGCTGGAGGGGAGGGGGCTGAGGGGATGGGGTAACTGGGTGACGGGCATTACGGAGGGCACATGATGTGATGAGCACTGGGTGTTACATGCAACTGATGAATCCCTGAATTCTACCTCTGAAACTAATAATACACTATATGTTAAATAATTGATTTTAAATCAAAAAATGGTATAACAAAAGCAAAAACAAAAAAACTGGGTTAAAAACTACACGGATTTAAATGTTGAGGTAGGATATAAGTATATAATTAACCAAGATCACAGACCCTGGAATTAGTCTGCCTGCACTTGAATTCCTCCCCTTAGTCTGTGTTAATTCCAGAAAGTTCCTTGATGCTTGATCTCAGTTTTGTCATTTTTAAAATAGGGATGAAAATAAGACACACACTCTAGGTTTGTGGTGGGGACAAAACCGGACGGTGGATGCAGGGCAGTTCACGTCACAGTGCCACATGACTGATGCATAGTAAATTATCATAACTGATAGCTATGTTGTTGTTGTTGTCGTTGTTGTTGTTGTTATTGGGTCTATGCTATAAAACTATTTCCTAGAAAAGTTTAACCATTTTATATTCCCATCAACAGTTCTAAGCCTATCCATTTTCACACACCTGGCTGGTCACTGGGCTTAGTTAGGCCTTTCAAATCTTTACTACAGTAATATCACCATCTTCCCTCTCCCTAAAAAAAGAAAAAAAAAAAAAAACCCAAAAAACACCAGAAATAGTTTTTTTGCATTTATTTCATTGTTACTGAGTTTGGTATCTCTAAAAATGTTTGTTGGTCATTTTTTAAAAAGCCTGTTTTTGCTCATTTTATGGGAAGCAATATTTTTGTTCTCTGTTTTGTTTAATTTAAAGAGTTCCTTATGGATTGACAGAAGTAAGCAGTGCAAATATATTTTCTCATGTTCAAATATCCTTCAGCTTTTTTCAGTCATACTTTTATCTGCGTGTGTGTGTGTGTGTGTGTGTGTGTGTGTCTGTCCATGCCATTCAAGACCTTGACTTTTTTATGTAATTTGAATGGATTATTTTGTGGAGGTTCTGCTTTCAATTTAATCCTTACTAAGGGCTTTTTCATACCTAATTCATTCACCCATATTTTATTTCAGTATTTTCTGTGGTTTCACTTTTATTTACAACAATATTAAATCTGTAATTAGTTCTTACAACATAGATCCTTGAAGTTTAAAAAAAAAGCTGAGTAATTTTTTTATATTTTTTTCTTCATTGATACATTATGGAGGAAAGCCTTTAATATTGCATCTAGAAATGCGGTTTTAATGTAGGTTTTGGCAGATGCACTTTACCGGGTTAAGGAATCTCCCTTCAGTTCCTGTTGACTGAAAATTTTTATCACAAGTGGATGTTGAATTTTTTTTTCTCTTTTCAAATTTTTATTTAAATTTTAGTTGGTTAACATATCGTGCAATACTGGTTTTAGGAGTAGAATTCAGTGGTTCATCACTTAAATACAACACCCAAGGTCCATCATAACAAGTGTCCTTTTTAAAAATATTTTATTTATTTATTTATTTGAGAGAGAGAGAGAAAGCACAAGTGCACGCACAAGCGGGGAGGAGGGGCAGAGGGAGAGGGAGAAACAGGCTCCTGGCTGAGCAGGGAGCCCGATATGGGGCTCGATCCCAGGACCCCGGGATCATGACCTGAGCTGAAGGCAGACACTTAATGATGGAGCCACCCAGATGCCCCACAAGTGTCCTTCTTAATGTCCATCACCCATCTAGCCCATCCCCTACCCACCTCCCTCCATCAACCCTCAGTTTGTTCTCTACGGTTTAAAAGTCTCTTACGGTTTCTTCCCCCCCCCCTTTTTTTTCTTCCCCCTGCCCCGCCCTCCACTGTGTTCATCTCTTTTGTTTCTTCAATTTCACATGTGAATAAAATCATACGGTGTTTGTCTTTCTCTGACTGACTTATTTCACTTTGCATAGTACACTCTAGCTCCATCCACATCGTGGCAAATAGCAAGATTTCATTCTTTTTTGATGGCTGAGTTAATAGTCCATTGTGCACACACCACCTCTTCCTTATCCATTCATCAGTCAACGGACATTTGGGTTCTTTCCATAGCTTGGCTATTGTTGATAATGCTGCTATAAACATCGGGGTGCATGTACCCCTTTGAATCTGTATTTTTGAATCTTCTGGGTAAAGACCTAGTGGTGCAATTGCTAGGTCATAGGGTAGCTCTATTTTTAACATTTGAGGAACCTCCATACTGCCTTCCAGAGTGGCTGCACCAGCTTGCATTCCCACCAAAAGTGCAAGAGACTTCCCATTTTTCTGCATCCTCACCAACACCTGTTGTTTTTGTATTGTTAATTTTAACCACTCTGACTGGTGTGAGGTGGTATCTCATTGTGGTTTTGATTTGTATTTCCCTGATGGTGAGTGATGTTGAACATCTTTTCCTTGGTCTATTAGCCATCTGGATGTCTTCTTTGGAAAAGTATCTATTGATGTCTTCTGCTCATTTCTCAACTGGATTATTTGGTTTTTGGGTGTTGAGTTTGAAAAATTTTCATGGATTTTGGATACTAACCCTTTATCAGATATGACATTTGTAAATATCTTCTCCCATTCCATAAGCTGCCTTTTAGTTTTGTTGATTATTTCCTTTGCTGTGCAGAAGCTTTTCATCTGGATGAACTCCCAATAGTTCATTTTTGCTTTTGTTTCCCTTGCCTCTGGAGACATGTCTTGTAAGAAATTGCTATGCCTGAGGTCAAAGAGGTTGCTGCCTGTGTTCTCCTCCAGGATTTTGATGGTTTCCTGTCTCACATTTAGGTCTTTCATTTTTGGATTTATTTTTGTGTCTGGTGTAAGAAAGTGGTCCAGTTTCATTCTTCTGCATGTTTGCTGTCCGGTTTTCCCAACACCATTTGTTGAAGAGACTGTCTTTATTCCACTGGATATTCTTTCCTACTTTGTCAAAGATTAGTTGACCTTATAGGTGTGGGTCCATTTCTGGGTTTTCTATTCTGTTCCATTGATGTGTGCATCTGTTTTGGTGCCAGTACCATACTGTCTTGATGATTACAGCTTTGTAATAGAGCTTGAAATCTGAAATTGTGGTGTCTCTTGTTTTGTTTTTCTTTTTCATGATCTCTTTGGCTATTCGGGGTCTTTGGTGGTTCCATACAAATTTTAGGATTGTTTGTTCTAGTTCTGTGAAAAATGCTACTGGTATTTTGATAGAGATTGCATTAAATGTGTAGATTTCTTTGGGTAGTCTAGACATTTTGACAATGTTCTTCCAATCCATGAGCATGGAACATTTTTCCATTTCTTTGTGTCTTCCTCAATTTCTTTAATAAATGTCCTGTAGTTTTCAGGGTACAGATCTTTTACCTCTTTGGTTAGGTTTATTCATAGATACCTTATGTTTTTTTGGTGCATGTAAATGGGATTGATTCTTTGGTTTCTTTTTCTGCTGCTTCATTTTTGGTGTATAAAAATGCAACAGATTTCTGTGTTAATTTTGTATCCTGCAACTTTGCTGAATTCTTGTATCAGTTCTAGCAATTTTTTGGTGGAGTCTTTTTGGGTTTTCTAAATAGAGTATCATGTCGCCTGCAAAGAGTGAAAGTTTGACTTCTTCCTTGCTGATTTGGATGCTTTTTATTTCTTTTTGTTGTCTGGTTGCTGAGGCTAAGACTTTCAGTACTATGTTAAATAGTCATGGTGAGAGTGGACCTTCCTGTCTTGTTCCTGACTGTCGAGAATCAGCTGTCAGTTTTTCCCCATTGAGGATGATAGTAGCTGTGGGTTTTTTGTATATGGTCTTTGTGATGTTGAGGTATGTTCCATCTGTCCCTACTTTGTTTAGGGTCTTTTTTCAAGAATGGATGCTGTACTTTGTCAAATGCTTTTTCTATGTCTGTTGAGAGGATCATATGGTTCTTATCCTTTCTTTCATTAATGTGGTATATCATGTTGATTGATTTGCAAATATTATACACAGTCTTTCAGAAAATAAAGGCAAGAATATGTTTACTTACCAATACTCATAATGCCAGCATTAGCTGGAAACCAAAATCAGACAAATACATTTCCAAGTAGAAGAAACTACCAAACTACCTCATGAGTATAGATGTAAAAATCCTTAATATGAGCAAATTTGCCTCAAAAACAAAGAAAAATCCATGTAAGACAACCTAACCTTACACCTAAATGGATATATAATGTTTTCATTATTAATCATTTTAAAATATATTGTTATTTCCATTGTGATTTCTTCATTGACCCATAGGTTATTTACAAATATGTACCTTAATTTCCACATATTTGGAACTGTGCTAGAATCCCATTGGCATTATTTTCCAATTCACTTTCATTGTTGTTGGAGGTCATATTCTGCCTGATTTCAAATGATGATTATTGGACTTTCTATGCCCAGCACATGGTTTAACTTAATGCGTCTACCATGTGCACTTGAAAAGAATGTTGTAAGTAGTGTGACATAAATGTCAATTAAGGTTGTTGGTTGATAGTTTTATTTAAATCTTTTATATCTTCTGTACCTTTTCTGATTTTTTCTGATTGGTTACTCAACAGAATGGTTTTAAATATCCAACTATAATTGTGGATTTTCCTATGCCTCTTTATATTTTTGTAATTTTTTTTGCTTCATGTAGTTGGAATATCTGTTAGTAGGTGTATGTACACTTAGATTTATTATGTTTTCTGGATATATTGATGATTATCAGTGAAATATTATCACTATCAAATATCTTTGTCTTAAGTCTACTTTATCAATATTAATATAATCACACTGGTTTTATTATGCTTCCAATTTACATGAAATATGTTTCCCATCATTTTATTTAACAACTCTACCTTTAAAGAATGTCCACCACAGGAAAGATAATAGCTGGATTTTGCTTGCTTTTTATCCATTTTGACATTCTCTGCCTGTAATTGGAACATTTAATTCAGTTACATTTGAGATAATTATTGATCTGTATGATTTTAAATCTATTTGATTCTTGTTACATCTGTGTTTTGTTTTTATTTTATCTTATTCTTTAATTTATTCCTAATAACCAATATTCCTTATTGGTTAATTGACTACATTTTATTTTCTCTAACTTTTTAGCTATACTTCTTTGTATGCTTTTATTGCTTGCTTTCAGGATTAACATATGCATAATTATTATGATTTACTTAGAATTAATATTATACTATTTTACTTAAATAAGAACCACATAATATATAATTGTGTTTATATCTCTCCATTGAGCAGTTAATGATATTTATTTTAATTCTACATCTATTATGATCTCTGACAATATATTATTATTTTTTTAAACCTTTGCCTTTAATACAGTCAAAAAATGAAAAAAGAGCCAATCGTTTATATTCTCCTATATTCTTAAATTTCCAGTGTCTTGTTCTCTTCCTGTGGATCTGAATTTCAGCCTGACATCATTTCCCTTCAGCCTGAAGAGGTTTCTTTTCTTTTCTTGTGGTTTAGGTCTACTGATAACAAATTTTCTGTGTTTGTTTAAAAATGGTCTGGTTTTACCTTTATTTTTAAAGGTTATTTTTGCTACATACACATTTTTGAGTTCACAGCCTTTTTTTCCAGCATTTCAAAATTGTTACTACACTTTTTTTCACCTCCGTCATTTTGATGAAAAATCGAATTCATTTGTGAAATAATTCTATTGCAAGTAATGTCTTTTATCTTCTCAGATTTTAATATTTTATCTTAAAAGATAAAATATGTGTTTATGTCTTAAGGCTTTTGTTTCTATTGTTGGAGGCTTGATGAGTTTCTTCAATCTGAAAGTTGACTTTTTTAATTGAATTTTGTACATTCTCAGTTATATTTTTCTCACAAGATTTTTTTCTATTTCACTTTTATCTTTCTGGGACTCCAATTAAACATGTACCAGACTACTTGTTATTGTCCCACAGCCCAGAGAGTCTTTGTTTATTGTCTTTAATCCTTTTCCCTCTGTTCTTCATATTGAATTATTTTTAGTGATCTGTCTTCAAGTTTATTGACTCTTTAATATATAGTCTCTTATCCTCTATTACCCTATTTAGTTTTTACATCCATTTAATTCTTTGTCATTTCCATTTCTCTACTGATATTTCCCATCTATTAGCTCATTGTGCCTTTTACTTTAACTCTTTGACAATAATAGGTATTAAAACCCTTTCCACTAATTCTAACCTCTGTGTTATCTTAGAGTCTGTTTCTATAGGCTATTTTCCCCCTGTAATGCAAACTCTATTTTTTAGAGTTGTTTTAAGATTACAGAAAAATTGAAAGTATAGGGAGTTTCCACAGATCTGTGCCCCACACTTTTATAGCCTCCCTCACTATGAATATCTTACATCAAAGTATTTCATTTGTTGCTGTTGATGAACCTATGTTGACAGATCACTGTTATCTGAAGTTCATTAGGGTTCATTTCTGGTATTCTACATTTTTGGGGTTTGAACAAATGTATAATGACATGTATCCATTATTGTAGTGTTATATAGGCTAGTGGCACTTCCCTAAAAATCCTCTGTGCTCCACCTATTCATCCTTTCCCCAACTCCCAGCCCCTAGGAATCACTAAACATTTTTACTATCTCCGTAGTCTGGGTTTTTTTTCTAGAATGTCATATAGTTGAAATTAGATAGTACATAGCCTTTTCAGACTGGCTTCTTTCCCTTAGTAATACACATTTAAGTTTCCTTCATGTGTTTTCATGGCTTGATAATTCATTTCTTTTTAGAGATGAATAGTCCATTGTCTTGATGAACTATAGTTTATCCAGTCACCTACTGAAGAGCATTTTGTTTGCATCCAAGTTCTGAGAATTATAAATGAAACTGGTGTAAACATTTATGGGAAGGCTTTCATGTGGTCATAAGTTTTCATCTCATTTTAGTGAATACCAAGGAGCCCAGTTGCTAGATCATATGGTATGAGTAGGTTTAGTTTTATAAGAAACCACCAGGGCACCTGGGTGGTTCAGTTGTTAAGCATCTGCCTTCTGCTCAGGTAATGATCCCAGGGTCCTGGGATCGAGTCCCATATCAGGCTCCCAGCTTGGCGGGAAGCCTGCTTCTCCCTCTCCTGCTCCCCCTGCTTGTGTTCCTGCTCTCGCTATCTCTCTGTCAAATAAATAAAATCTTAAAAAAAAAAAAAAAAAAAAAAAACCACCAAAATGTATTCCAAAGTGGTTGTACCATTTTGCAATCGCACCAGTAATAAATGAGAATATCTGTTGCTTCATATCCTTGCTAGCGCTTGGTGGTGTCAGCAGTGTGGATTTTGGCTGTTGTGATAGGTGTGTAGTGGTATCTCATTTTTTTTTTTTAAGATTTTCTTTATTTGAGAGAGAGAGACACAGCAAGAGATGGAACACAAGCAGGGGGAGTGGGAAAGGGAGAAGCAGGCTTCCCGCGGAGCAGGGAGTCCGATGTGGGGCTCGATCCCAAGACCTGGGATCATGACCTGAGCCGAAGGCAGCCACTTAATGACTGAGCCACCCAGGCGCCCCTACTGGTATCTCATTTTAATGTCCATTTTCCTTATCACTTAGGATGTGGAGCATTTTTCCTATACTTATTTGCCATCTGTATATCTTCTTTGAAATGGTATCTGTTAAGGTTTTGGTCGATTTTTTAAATTAGATTTTATTTTCTTACTGTGTTAAAAATTCTTGGTATATTTTGCATAGTTGTCCTTTATCAGACAGTTTCTTTTTTCTTTTTAAAGATTTTATTTATTTATTTGACAGAGAGAGACACAGCAAGAGAGGGAACACAAGCGAGGGGAGTGGGAGAGGGAGCAGCAGGCCTCCCGCCGAGCAATGAGCCGGAGCAAGGAGTCCAATGCGGGACTCGATCCCAGGACCCTGGGATCATGACCTGAGCTGAAGGCAGATGCTTAACGACTGAGCCACCCAGGCGCCCCCAGATGGCTTCTTTACAAATATTTTTCTCTAGTATGTGGCTTCTCTTCTCATTCTCTTGAAATTGTCTTTGGCAGAGAAGTTTAAATTTTAATGAAATCAAGCTTAATAATTCTTTGATGGAACACGCCTTTGGTGTTGTATATAAAAAGTCATTGCTAAACCCAAGGTTATCTAGATTTTATCCTATGTTATCTTCTAGAAGTTTTACGGTTTTGCATTTAAATTGAGGTCTGTGATCCATTTTGAGCTCATTTTTCCAAAATGTCTAAGGTCTTTGTCTAAACTGATAATTTTTTAAACATTTTTTCATGTGGGTCTCCAGTTGGTTGAGCATCATGTGTTGAAAATATTATCTTTGCTCCATTGTACTGCCTTTACTCCTTTGTCAGAGAACAGTTGACTATATTTATGTGGGTCTGTTTCTGGGCTCTTTATTCTGTTCAATTGATCTATTTGTCTATTCTTTTGCCAGTACCACATTGCATTAATTACTGTAACTTTATAATAAATGTTGGATATTGTTGATGTTTTGTCTTTCTGTGTAAGCTTCAAAAATGATTTGTTGATATCCATAAAATGACTTGATGGAATTTTGATTGAGATTGCATTGAACCTATAGATCAACTTAGGAAGAACAGACAACTTGACAATTTGAGTCTTCCTATCTATGGAATTCATGATATTCCAAAAAAATGGAATATTTCTCCATTTATTTAGTTCTTACTTGATTTTTCTCATCAGCGTTTATAGTTTTCCTTATATAGACCTTGTACATATTTTATTATATTTATACTTCAATATTTCATTTTTGGGGGTGCTAATGTAAATAGTATTGGTTTTTTATTTTAAACTCCACTTGTTCGTTGTTGGTATATAGGAAAGTGAATGACTTTTGTGTATTAATCGTTTATCCTGAAACCTTGCTATAATCTCATAATTCCCACAGGTTTTTTTTCTTTTCTTAATTCTTTGGTATTTTCTACATGTATGATCATTGTCATCTGCAAATACAGTTTTATTTCTTCCTTATCTGTGTGCCTTTTATTTCCTGTTTTTTTCTGATGGCATCAGCTAGGATTTTAAGTACAGTGTTGAAGTGGAGTAATGAGAGGGATATACTTGCCTTGGTCCTCATATGAGTAGCAAAACTTCTATTTTCTTACCATTTAGTATGATGTTAGCTGTAGGGTTTTTGTACACGTTCTTGATGTAGTTGAGGAAGTTCTCTTTTATACTTAGTTTGATGAGAGTTTTAATAATGGGTATTGGATTTAGTCAAATGCTTTTTCTACATCTATTGATAGTATCATGCAGTTTTTCCTCTTTAGCCTGTTGATGTGAAGAATTACATTGGGGCACCTGGGTGGCTCAGTCAGTTAAGCATCTGCCTTCAGCTCAGGTCATGATCCCAGCATCCTGGGATCGAGCCCTACGTTGGGCTCTCTGCTCAGCGGGGAGTCTGCTTCTCCCTTACCCTCTGCCCTTCCCTCCTGCTCATGTTCTCTCTCAAATAAATAAATAAGATTTTTTTTTTATTTTTAAAGATTTTTTATTTATTTGACAGAGAGAGGCACAGAGAGAGAGGGAACACAAGCAGGGGGAGTGGGGAGGGAGAAGCAGGCTTCCCACTGAGCAGGGAGCCCGATGTGGGGCTCGATCCCAGGACCCTGAGATCATGACCTGAGCCAAAGGCAGATGCTTAATGACTGAGCCACCCAGGCGCCCCAATAAATAAGATCTTTTAAAAAAATAACAGCAATTGATATTTTAATTTTGAGCCAGGCTTGCATATATGGGATATTCTCACTTGGTTGTGGTATATAATTTTTTAATACATTATTGGATTTGATTTGCTAGTATTTTTAAAGGATTTTTATGTTTATGTTCATTAGGTATATTGGTATGTAGTTTTTTAAAAAAGATTTTATTTATTTGAGAGAGAGAGAGACAAGAGAGAGAGCATGAGTGGAGAGAGAGGGAGAGGGAGAAGCAGACTCCCTGTTGAGCAGGGAGCCTGACACGGGGCTCAATCCCAGGACCCTGAGACCAAGATCTGAGCCAAAGGCAGATGCTTAAATGACTGAGCCACCCAGGCACCCTGGTGTGTAGTTTTCTTTTAGTGTCTTCATCTGGTTTGGTATTAGGATAATGCTGGGCTTATAGAAATGATTTAGGAAGTATTCCCTCTGCTTCAGTCTCTAAAACAGATTGTAGAGAATAGGTATAATTTCTTAAATAGTTTGTCGATTTCACCAGTGAAGCCATCTGAACCCAGTGTTTTCTCTTTTGGAAGACTATTATTTAGTCAATTTCATTAATAGATATAGGCCTATTTATACGGTCTGTTTCTTCTTGTGTCAGTTTTGGCAAATTCTATTTTTCAAGAAATCCACTTCATCTAGGTTACCAAATTTGTGGACATAGATTTGCTGATAGTATTCTTTAGTTATCATTTTAATGTCAGTGAGATCTGTAGTGATGTCCCCTCTTTCATTTTTGATTTTAGTAATTTGTGTGCTCTTTTTTTCTTAACCTTGTTGTAGGATGATCAATTTTATTACTGATTTTTGCAAAGAACTAGCTTTTGGTTTCATTGATTGATCCCCCCCCCAATTGCTTTTTTTGTTTGTTTCAATGTCCTAAACTTCTCTAATTTTTATTATTTCTTCTTTTACTTTGGATTTAATTTGTTCTTTTGCTAGTTTCCTAAAATGGAAGCTTAGATTATTGATTTTTAAATCTTTCTTCTTTTCTAATATTGCATTCAATACCATAGCTTTCCCACTATGCATTGCTTTCACTGAATCTCACAGATTTTATAAGTTGTATTATTATCACCATATTTTAGTTTTTAAATTTTCTCTTGAAATTTCTTTGACTGATTTTTTTTTTTTAAGATTGTATTTATTTGAGATAGAAAGAGTGAGACAGAGAGCATGAGCAGGGGGCAGAGGGAGAGCGAGAAGTTGACTCCCCACTGAGTAGGGAGCTCGATGTGGGGCTGGATCCCAGGACCCTGAGATCATGACCTGAGCCAAAGGTAGATGCTTAACTGACTAAACCACCCAGGCACCCACCCCTTTGACCCATGTTTTATTTAGAAAGGTATTGTTTAGCTTCCAAGCATTTGGGGACTTTTCAGCTATCTCTCCATTACTAATTCCTAGTTTAATTCTGTTGTTCTTTGAAAGCAGACATAGTATAGTTTCTTTTCTTTTAAAGTTGTTCAGGTGAGTTTTATGGCCCAGAAAATGGTTTATTTTGGTGAATGTTCCATCTGAGCTTGAGAAGGTGTATTCTGCTGCTTTTTGGGTGGAGCAGTATATAGATGACAGCTACATCCAGTTGATTGATCGTGCTGTTAAGTTCAACTATGTCTTTACTGATTTTCTGCCCACTGCATCTGTCCATTTCTGATAGAGTGGTATTGAAGTCTCCAACTATCATAGTGAACTCATTTATTTTTCCTCGAAGTTCTATCAGTTTTTGCCTCATGTATTTTGATACTCTATTGTTAGGCACATACACATTAAGGATTGATCGGTCCTCTTGGAGAATTGAACCCTTTATCATTATGTAATGCCATCTTTATTCCACATAACTTGCCTTGCTTTGAAATCTGCTGTCTGAAATTAATGTAGCTACTTCTGCTTTCTT
The DNA here is from genome assembly GCF_004348235.1 of Phoca vitulina. Classification (NCBI taxonomy): domain Eukaryota; kingdom Metazoa; phylum Chordata; class Mammalia; order Carnivora; family Phocidae; genus Phoca; species Phoca vitulina. The sequence goes on along the minus strand of NW_022589735.1, from coordinate 14,876,440 downwards.
TTAATTAGTATTAACATAGTACATTTTGTTCCATCTCTACTTTTAATGTATGTGTACCTTTATATTTAAAATGGATTTCTTGGGGCGCCTGGGTGGCTCAGTCGTTGGGCGTCTGCCTTCGGCTCAGGTCATGATCCCGGGGTCCTGGGATCGAGCCCCGCATCGGGCTCCCTGCTCGGCGGGAGGCCTGCTTCTCCCTCTCCCACACCCCCTGCTTGTGTTCCCTCTCTCACTGTGTCTCTCTCTGTCAAATAAATAAATAGAATCTTTAAAAAAAAAAAAATAAATAAAATAAAATAAAATAAAATGGATTTCTTGTAGATAGCATGTAGTTAGGTGTTATTATTTTAGCCATCTGATAATCTGTCTCCTCTTAATTGGTATATTTATACCATTGACATTTAAAGTGAATATGGATATTATTGCATAATATGCTGACTGAAAGGAACATTTGTAAATAGGCTTTTAGTAATTCTCTTGTCCTATGACGTTGTCTAGGGTTTTTAGTGAACCAGTGGTGCTGGGCTGTGGACTTCCCAAGTTCCTCTCAGTTTTTTTCCAGTCTAAAATGGAACCAAATGACTAGAGGGTGCTGGAGTTTGACAATTCCCTTCCTCTATGTGGAAGGCTAGAGGGATTTCAGTTGTGTATTTTCTTTAACTTGTGTAGAAGGCTAGAGCTGACTGGAGTTGAGTGTTTCCTTCCCCCAGGTTAGTTAGCTTCTGATAAAACCCTAGCAGGTTCTGATCTGGTAAGGTAGTTTATTTTAAGGGAAAGTCTTGTTAAGAGTTACAGAAAGCTCTGGTGTATTTCAAAATGGCTACTTTCACCTTCCTCCTGCCAGAAGCACAACATGATTTTTCTTTAGTATTTACTGTGAAAACCTGGTAGGGTCCCAGGACATAAAACTCAGTGTGGGAGCTCCCCCTAGATTTTTTTAAAAAGTCCTCAGACTTGTCTACACTGAGCTGCTGGAGATCCACCAACTTACAGTTCAGTTATTCCAATCCCAGCACTGGTTCCCATGAAGATTTCTGCTTGTGGGTTTCTGCTCTAGTAAGTTGTGATTCTGTATATCCTTGTTTGTCTGTCCAGTATTGAGGACAGCAGTTTGTCCTGTGATCTCACTTTTATGATGGATCTGAGAAGAGTTGTTGATTTTTCAGTTTGTTCAACAGCTTTTTACTTGTTGGGATGGAGTAGAGACTTCTAAGTTCTGTTCATGCTGGACTGGAAACAGGAAATCCTCCATTAGCTATTTTATTTCTTAATTTTTGGTCTTACTTTCTTTTGTCTTCATGGCTAGTAGTTTTTTATTTTATGCTGGAAATTATCCTACATTTAAGGGAGAGGGGTTGAGTTTTATTCATGCAGGCAGTCAAATTCCTAGCCAATCTTGTTGATCTTTTTAGACCTTGTTTTGTGATATGCTTGTGTATATCCATTTTGGTTTTACTCTTAATCCTAAATCATGGTCCTACCGTAGTGTGGTCATTACTCACGTATGACCTTTTGTGGTCTCAAATGAGTGCCTAATGTGGTCAGGGAGGTCTTTGTATTCTGGTATGTCCAGAACTTGAACATGTTTTAGCATTACAGAATCTCAGTCTACTTTGCTTGGGCTACAATTCTTGTTCCATGGTTCAGAAAGGGATCCAAAGCAGGAAAACAAAGTAACAAGGGGGGTCAGCTCATGTATTTTTCTTTTCTTTTCTTTCTTTTTTTTTTTTTTTAGAATCTAATCTGGATTTATTTTATTTTATTAACATATAATGTATTATTTGTTTCAGGGGTACAGGTCTGTGATTCATCAGTCTTACACAATTCACAGTGCTCACCATAGCACATACCTTCCCCAGTGTCCATCACCAAGCCACCCCATTCCTCCCACCCCTCTCTACTCCAGCAACCCTCAATTTGCTTCCTGAGATTAAGAGTCTCTTATGGTTTGTCTCCCTCTCAGCTCATGTATTTTTCTTCTGCCAGAGATCACAATTTGATGCTGCCTGTTGTTGGATACCTAAGAGCAGTGGCCTCAAAACTTTGTCTGGTTTTAGGCTGATTCAGTGGGCTGGAATGGTTGATACTTTCTATTCTGTCTTAGCTGAAAGAAGAAGACTAACATATTAGCTTTATCATATTCTAGTGTCTGTCACAAAGGCACTTCTATGGCTTCTCCCAAACATTGTCATCACTTTCATTTTTTTGTGTGGATATTCTCTCATATGTATTACTCTGGGTAACTTAGTCAAGTTAGGATACATTCTAATGGGATTTGATTGGGACAGCATTAAATTTCAGCTTAATTTAGGGATAACCTACCTTTTTTCCAATATCAACTCTTTCTATTTAAGAAAAAGATATAAATTTAAAGTTTATTAAATAAAGTTTCCCTTTTTGCCCTCAATTACTTTTAATAATGGTGAAAATTTAAGTTCTACACCTGTAAATTCATTCTAAAATGTATTGTTTCTGTTGGTACTGTGGTTAAGCCTTATTCTGCTTTGTAAATCTCCATTATCTTTATGAAATAAGTAGGTTTTGTATTTTAGCTCTAAGCACTTTTTTTTTTCTAGTTTTCTAGCTGATCATCTTGTGTTTTCTTCCTTAACCATCTAGGTATAAATAATATTTTTAACTCCACTTTTCCAATATGCTTCTTGTTTACTTATATTGTCTAATTATAGTAGATAGCACTTCCAGAATATTGTTATCTAAAAGCATTCTGTCATTAAATTTAATGGTATTTCAAAAATAAATATCATGATACTTTAAAAAATTAAGTTCTATATACTCCTTCTAATTTTTTAAGTTAAATTTTGACAGATGTTATATCTAATACTACTTTGGTCTCCATAAATACTGTCCTCAAGTTTTTTTTCACTGAATTATTAATTTGGTGATGAATATAGTTAGACGTTCTAACATTTCATGTCCCTTGCATTTTTAGTAAATCTCACTAGATTATGCTGGCTTTTTTTTTTTTTTTAATTCCTAGTTTTATTTGCTAAGTATTTATTCCTAAGTAAAATTTTGGCCAACAATATACAAGTAAGTTTAATTTGTTACATTTTTGTTGGCTAACTTTTTCAGATTTTAGATTAGTGTTAGACTGATTTATTTTCTGAAACAGTTAAAATGACATGGGCAGTTTTTCTTCTTTTGGTAGATTGACACAAATCAACTTCTAGATCATTGAGCCTGTTCTTGTCAGTGGTGGTGGTAGGGAATGGAGATGATGACTCTGACAACTGGCGATTTGTTCCTTGTTTCTTATTGTTTCAGCTTTCTAACCTTTCTTAAGTTTTTGAAATTCATAGTTTCCTGAAAATGATTCATTCACCCAAGATTTGAATACATTAGCATATGCCTATGCAATATAATACCTTACGGTGCTATGTTTAATAATTTTTTTTTAAAGAAGTAAATGACATTCATTTTAGGTAAAGTATCAGAAAATAGAGTATAGAGAATCATGCAGATACTAATTCTTAATTTCATGACCCAGAAATGACCTCTGTTGATATTTTAGGAATATTTCCATCCAAGATTTATTGTTTAAAATCTGTACTATTTGCCTGTGTAGTTTGTGCTGCTTCTATGAAAGGGGTGATGAGTTGAACAGAGATCATTAAGTGTCCCCTATTCTGGTGTTCTGAGAGCTGGAGATGGATGTGGCAGAGTGTAGATCTAGCCCACCATAGTAGGAGCCCAGGAAAATTGAAAACAATGTTCTGCACATGGTTTGGAGAAATAGATGGACAGTGGGGAGTTTTACATCTAAGGGAGTGAGCTTAGAGATAAGATCTTGTTCAGAAAAAAGGCTCTGTTGTACAGGATAGAAAACACAAGGCAAATGAATTTAAGAGGTAGAACCACTGTATGACAAAGAGGGGAGGCATTGTGGAATGGTGTATAAATTCTGATGGGGAAAGAGTTAATTCATGTTCTGAGTTGATTCAGATGGAAAAGTCAGGTTCTTTGGCTTTATCGTAGTGTGTTTTGGGTTTTGTACATGTAATGCTCTTCGAAGCAGTGACAGAGCTGCTTTTGTTCAAGTTTTTCAAGTAAATACATTTAAGTGATCTTTGAGATTAAGCCAGCTTTGGGACTTTGAGTCACTTGCCTATTTTTAGCTCTTTGATTTATAGTGTCCTTATATCTCCAAGTATAGGGTCAAGTGCCTTTATATACTACCATTTGCTGTTTTAATGACTTCAGCTGGATTTCCACTTCTTGAGTTTGATACATTTTCTTTAATATACTGAGAATCAGTGAGATGACATACCGAGGAGGGAGAAGCAGATGCATGATCCTCAGCAGTAACTGTACTAGCCAAAGCTAAGAGGAAACAGGATTGGCAAAGATGTTTTTCAAAGTATGTGAACAAGGAGAAGTAAGTAGAGGGTCAGCTGGACTGAAATACATGTAGCACAGACTTTGGAGTAGAGAGAGCTTCAGTGCTGGAAAACAGGGTGGTATTTCTATCTGGATATGAACTGAGTGATCTTTTACAATCCCTTAGTTTCTTTGAGACCTGATTCTTCCTCAGTAACTGAGGATACTTGGTCCTTTGTCTTAGGATTTAAGCTTCAACTTTAAGAGTATGAATTAAAAGTTTAATTCAAAAATACGCTGTAACTATTTACTGAGTACCTTTTATGTTTGGGCTACACTTGTACTAGCGGTTGATGCAAGAATAATAAGTGAGACAAAAATCCCTGGGCTTGAGGAGAAAGAGTCCATTGGGGGAGCTTACGGTTCATAATTTACTAACACTTGAGAACAGGAAAAGACAGTCTTGCACTTCAGCAAATATGAAAATGATACATGTTTTTAAGAAGATAGGGAAGTACAGAGAAGTATAAAGAAAAAAGGGGAAAAATCCTAAAACTTTACCACTCTGAAATAACAGTTTTTACCATGAAGTAATCATCATTCCATGAATTCCTCTGTGAATATGCAAAATAGAAAGCAGGACAGGTAGATATAGGCAGAAAGATAAATAGGCCCAACTAATGTGAGAATTGTATCTTTTAAATGTTAAAAACAATTACCAAACTTAATTTGATCTGAGTGTAAAATGTAAAACTAAAGTGACACTGAAGGAATTGATGAAACTTGAAGAATTTTTTTTTTCCATTGCAAATGATTGTAGTATCCCAGCTGATCTCATTAGAGATGAGATGCAAGATTACATAAGTTCAGAAATTCGAGTCAGTTTTTCCACCGTCTCCATGTTGCACATTTCTTCAGTAATAGTTGATGTTTATATTATGAAAATTGAAATCTTTCATTGTGAAGCCTTTTCTCCTTTTTTGTATCTTCTCTTTCCCTACTCCTGACTTTTGATTTATTTTATAATTATACTTCCAAGGTCAACCTCTCTTCTGTAATTATAATCCCTGCAAATGTTAAGTCTTAGTTTTCTATTGAATGTTGACCAAAAACTATATTGATGGTCATCTATATAGAATGCCATATTGGTGGTTTATAATTTCCAGTTTCTCTGTTTTGATTTATCTCTTGGATGAATGGATACAGCACCCACAGAAAATCCAGTTGAAGGCCTCAGAGAGCTCCCAAACAGCCAAGACATGTAGAGCCAAGAGGCTAGAGAGAATGAGGTGCAGAAAAGGAAGACCTATACTCAATAGTTTTCCTATTGAGGCATTTGCTAAGTTCTTAAGGTACAGAAGGTAAGAGGCTGAGTTGAATTAAATTTTTGGCATTCTCACTGTGCCAAGGGAAAAAACCAAACTGGAGAGTATGATCTGATTAGGAGGAGGAACCCTAGTAAACACTCCCAATCATTGTTGAGATGCCTAAAGAGCCAAATGCTAGAAATGAAAGCAAACCAGAGGTCAAAAGATGTGATGCAGCCTAGTCAGCCCACTTCCTGATTATATTAAAATGCCCCATTTCACTTGCTCAGGCGATGTTAGGGGGAGCTCAGTTGGGAGCAAGATATTTTCTAGGGCTATTATTTTTCATTTGTATTTCATGTGTCTTTCATATATAATGTTAATCTGTTAATAAAAGATGGCCATGTGTACCCAAAACCTAGAAAACAAATTATGAAAATAGGTTCATAGATCTCCCAGATAACGGAATTCCCAAGCACAGACATTATTGTAACTGTGATAAATAAGTTCAGAAAAATGTATGACAAGGTGGAGAATTTTACTAGAGAGAGGAATGTATTTAAAAAAAAGATCAAATGGAAATTCTAACGCTAAAAATGTCTCAAAGGAACAATCTATAATCTCAGAATTTGAGATCTGAATCAATCCTCTCTTGTCTTTAGTGGAAATTCCTTTTATTCCTTTTTAACCTATTTTCTGTTTCTTTTTCTGAGTGGTCCTTCGCACCCTTTTCTATGGAAAAGAATGTAAGTATTCTTCAGTATATTTCAAGACTGGCAAGGTTCGGTACCAAGCATATTAGATTGGTGAAAGTTCATTCTGTTATGGAAGAAAATTAAAAATTTTGCATGATGTGATTGAACATATGGTTGAGAGATATTTTCTTTAAAAATCATGTTTAACATTCTTGAAGTAAATGCTAACATTTGGAAGCCTTTGCTTCTCTCCCTCCCCCCCAAAAAAGGCCATTTTTCATTTGAACAATTATATATTTTATTTCTTAAAACCCTAGTTTTGAATATAAACATTACTGAGGTGACATAGTACCACATTTAGGAAAATTGCAAAGACCTGGGAATTATAAATTATAAATTTGTTGAAAACCATAGGTAGTTCTTTCTGATATCCGAATTATTCTTCGCAAAGACAAAAAAAAAAAAAATAGGTGATAACACTGAGGCATCTATTGATGATGTTGATATCTATAGTTGTCACCCAAAATTTCTTTGACTACTTATTTGTAATTTATTAAGCCAACATTTACTGAGTATCTGATGATGATATTGTCCTTGCTTTTTTAAAATTTGAAATCTAGTGGTAGAGGCAGACATTCTTTACTTTAGAAAGGACAACAGAGCTGTTAAGTGAATATGAGCAGGAATGCCTCATCTTATTGAGGTTCAGTGTGGATGAAAGGAAGGAGTCTTCAGAGAAGTCTTCACAGTGGAGGAATATTTGAAGGAGTCTAATGGGAGTCCCCCATGCAGAAAAGGGATGAGAACATGCGCAAAGAACAGAGCAGTGGTGGTTTTGCTTTAGTCTTTGTAAAGAATGCTAGATACAGTCACTCCCTTCTAGGAAGTGACCCTTTAAGGGACTCACAGTGTTCCTCAGGGTTCCCTCAACTTGGCCTGCACTTGTTTCATAAAGATGGGGCTCAGGTCCCCATCCGTGGACCAACTGAGCCCTGTCCTCCACAGCTGCTCCTTCCACCATCTGGTTGCAGAGTTAAAACCTTCTTAAAAGTGAAGAAAATAGAGGTTACTTTGTAAAGAAAAAAAACACAAACCCAAATAGACTCTAAAGTTTAATATTTTGTAGTTTAATTTTTCTCATAGGATCAGTATGTTTTTAAAGCATAAAAATTTAGAAACAAACTCCCATGTGATTGGTAGCTCTGGCTATTCTTGGATGACTAACCTCACTCAATCAAGCTCCTGTGAAACAATTATGCATTTATATAGTATGTGTGGCTGTGGTTCGCAGCTCTTTCTGAACCCTACAAACACCTGAGGGAATCTGGACATAATGCATCTGTGGTCCAGGCATTAGTATTCTTTTTAAAACTCCCCAGGTAATTCTAAAGTGTACCAAGGGTTGAGAATGAGTGGTGTAGTCATTGGACTAGGTGTAACCTCTATTTTATGAGTTGAGCTATTACTAATTGTTTTGCCATGAAGCCCACATCAACTAATGTCTGAATGAGGGCTTTACATTTTACATATGTCTCAATGAGCCCAAATCCCCCAACTTTGGTAAACAACACTTTGAAATAATGCTGCGCTCTATTTATTGCCAGTTGGTACAGAGATCATCTTTATCTTTCTAATGAGTTTCATTATATATGCAGATTAGGAAGAAATTTTTTAAATTACAAGTCATGGCAATGAGGAAACTAGACAGAGCATGTTCCAGCAACATGACAGAAATGATGGAAGTTTTCAGAAACTTGCTGGCAGCACATTGACTGCTAAAGAGCCACAGATCACGTTAACGCCTTGTTGGCTGTCATCCTGTTAGTGAAATTGAAGGGAGCTTTTGATGAAGGGTACAGTCCAACCAAGCTCAAAGTGGAAATGACTCTTGACACTTGGGTTTTGTTTAAGAAAAGAGGAATTGGATGAGTCACTCACAGACTTGACTGACCACCTAGGAGGATGTAAATTACTCGGTAAAGTAGCTTCCCGGTTAGAATCCTAGGGATTACAAGAGAAATATCACCAATTAATGGTTTGTGCTAGTTGCTAAATTCAGGATTTATTTTACTCAGGTCCCCAGATTGAGCTAATCAAAGTATAGGATGTCCAATTAAATGTGAACTTAACCTAGACAAGAAAGGATTTTTAATACAGTTAAATGTTAAATATGTCACAGGGCTTACTTTTTCTAAAGAGTGACTTAGTTTTTCATTTGAAAGCCACATTTAACTGGGCATCCTGTATTTTATCTTGCAAGTTGAAATCTTACTCTATCCTCCAGGGGTTTTTTGGCAGGACCGAGTAACAAGAACTCTCTAGAAACTATCTTAGAAACATTAGCTCTGACTCTCACCTCTTCTTCCCCCTTGTACGTTCTCATGACCACAAATTACACTCCTCTGCTTTACTATCGTAAAGTTAGGAAAATAATAGTAGAGTTGGACACACCCAATACACCCAATGAACAGAGCTAAGCAGAAATCTCTTCATAATTGTCCAGTAAGTTTGTCCTGCACATTTATCAAGCCTCCTCTCTCAAAACTTGACCTTCCCTTAGTCTCTGAGTTTGTAAACCCTTTATGATTTCATTCTCTCTCTCCTCTTTTTCTCAACCTGGATCCCATGACTCCTCTTTTAAACCTCATTGTCACCAGTGGTCTGAAATCGTTCATTCTCATGGTCCATCTACTCAGGGATTCTCCCTGGGGAAGGGAAGGAGTTAGAATATTACAATGACCAGGACAACTTTTTCTAAGTAGACCTGCCCGCTGTCCTTTGGTGCCTCTGCACAGAAAAGCTCTGGTCTAGAGTCAGTGGGTGTGAGAAAGCCACGTTCTTCCTCTCAATTCCTCCTAGGGGAAAAAAACCCAATCATCTATCTAATTTGCCTTTTTGGAAGCGCAAATAGTTCTACCAGGAAACCCATAGTTGTCCCTTCTTGGCTCTCATGACTTCCACTAAAAGGGAGTCACATTGTACACTTGAAACTACTAGAATGTTATACGTCAGTTAAAAAGGGGGGAGTAGTTTTGCTTTCTGTTACCTGAGTGGCCCCACTTGCCTCTATTCAGAGCACTTGGCACAAATCACAGGATGCTCCCAGTCATCTGGGGGCTGGCTGAATACATCCCCTAAGTGTGGGGTTGCTGGTGCTTGTGCACGTGGTCACCCCAGAACCTGCTATGAAACAGGTTTAAAGTACTTAGAGTGTCTGTTAACCAGATCAAAATCATGGCCACAAAATCAAAATCGGAGACTCCATTTCAAAACCATCCTCTGGAACAAATTCAGATTATCATGTGTTCCCCCTTTGGGCACATAATTTACAATGAAAAAATATATTGCAATCCACTCCTTGTTTTATATTTTCATTTTTTATTTTTAAAGATTTTATTTGTCAGAGAGACAGTGCACAAGCAGGGGGGAGGGGCAGAGGGAGAAGCAGGCTCCCTGCTGAGCAAGGAGCCCGATATGGGACCCCACCCCAGGAGCCTGGGATCATGACCTGAGCCAAAGGCAGACGCTTAACTGACTGAGCCACCCGGGCATCCGTCACTCCTTGTTTTTATTGTCAGGATTTCTTTTACCCCATAACGGTAGAAATTTTTGGTTAACATTGAAGAGGTAAAACATCCGAAAAAATAAGGTAGCCTTTCAAACCATGCATTTTATTGGCGATTTTATTTACTTGTAACTATTCCTGTCTCGTGACATGTGAAACCTGATTGACTCTTCGTTGTGCTAAATGCAGTTTGAAGCTCAAAAGAATGACATTTGGTTGTACTTGTCAGACAAGCTGGCTGATGATGTAAAAACACTTAGTTGCAATGCAGAGCTTTCTCCTTGGGGGAGAAAAAGAAATGATTGAAATCACTGTCAGGTTTCAATCACAGAGCTGGTGATCTGGATGTAGATACACTGGTCAGCGGTTCCTGAGCCCTAGTCAGCAAGCGCGGGCATGGAGCCGTGCAGGGTGGTGACCGGGATGGGCTAGTCCTTGGAACCCCGAAAGGTGAGCAGAAGGTTTCAACGAGAGCTCCCGGCCCAATGGACTTCCCCTCTTTGGAAAGCGGGCTTGTGTCAGGTGACGGGCTGACACCATGCCAAAAACACCTCATTATTGTGGTGTGATTGGGGTCATGCACTCGAGTCACTTAATTCTAGTCTTCGGTTGGAACTGAAAGGAAAACACCCAGAGCGAGCTGTCCTGAGGACGAAAAAGCCTGTTTCGGCTCTCCGTCCCACGCAGCCCGTGAAGGCCAGGCCTGCCGGCCAAGGTCATTGTCTGTCTGCAGCGGCTTGCCCCAGCGCAGGTGGTAATCATGTGGACACGGGAGGTCAGAGCTTGCCCTCCAGGTGTGTTGCAGAATCTCGGGCAGAAACAGCAGCTGCGTGCACGAGCGCGGGGCTTCGCAGGTGGGTCTGGCCGAGGGGCCTCCAGGCCCTTGGGCTGTGTGCGAAGTTGAGCGGTGAGCTTGCTGGAAGAGGCGGGGAGGAAGAGGCGGGTGTCGAATACGGGCTCTGCGGTTCCCAGAGCCGTGGTGCAAAGCTGCAGGAATGAAAGTAAGTGCTCCTGTAGCTTAGCGGTCCTTGTGGCCAGCAGGATACCAATGAGCACTCCTAAAGGGCCCAAGAATATTTGTTGTTGGTGCCGGGGAGGGGGTGGGGTGGTCAGGCTGGTGGCGGAGGGGCTGCTGGGAACAAAGGCTAAGACAGAAAGCTGCATGGGTGTGCGTGCTTCCAAAAGGGGTCCTATTCTCAGGTCGTGATCTCAGGGTCGTGGGATCGAGTGCCCCCCCCCCCCCCCCCCCCCCCCC
>NW_022589735.1:14774763-14865180 GCF_004348235.1 Phoca vitulina | reverse complement strand
CCCCCCCCCCCCCCCCCCCCCGCCCCCGGCCGTGTTGGGCTCTGGGCTGAGCGTGGAGTCTGCTCAAGTTTCTCTCCCTCTGCCCCTCTCTGCCTCATTCTCTCTCTCTCTCTCTCAAATAAATCTTAAAAAAAGAAAAAAAAAAAAAAAAGGGTCCTACCAAGAATGGATCTTTGAGAACTGATCTTGATCTGGGAAAAAAAAAGTTTAGTAGGGGAGGCCATTTGAGTCTAATTTGACTTAGTTGTAAGGGCAACAATGTTGCAGGAAAAATGAATGGAAGGAAGTTTCACTTAAATGCCTGTGAACTAGGGAGTGGCTTCTAAAGTCTCTGATCTAGGGATGTGGGGCTATGAGTATAAGGTGGGACTACAAAATTCTTTATCTCCTGGGAAAGATTTCTCTATTTCCCATGTATATATGCCCTTTTATATTTATATACCATTATGTATGGTCAATGTATATATTTACCGTTATCCATATGAACAACACTGGGAACTAAGGGATAGAGAGGGAATCTTTGTTGCTGATACAAAGTCAGTTTTATAAGAAAACAATGAGGGTCAGGTGTGTTAGTTTGCTCTAAGAAGCCAAGATAGAGGTCATACTATGTAACTAATGGTTGAGGACATCATTCTTTAATGTGTAATTACGTGATCTTCGGGCTTCCAGGGAAGCTTTACAATGTGCAATCATAAATCTGTATACTGAAATGTATAGATGAGTGCTTACACAAACGAGTTTGTGCACACCCATGTGCATATGCATACACACACACGCGGGCGGCAGTGTCTACACTGGAGTTGTGGCTTATGTTGGCATCAAGTTCAAAAGTCAACAAGTAAAGAAGTCCTACATTACAAGCTTATTCTTGGAAAGGTTTGAAGTCATTCATAAAAACAGTATGCACAGTTTTGTTTTTAGAGCAACACTCATGCATTCTGAAGTTGCAGTATGCACAAAATGAGCTAGGCTGAAGAAGGAATATAAAATCTGCTGATGTTTCGGTGTTCAAACCATTCCCCTTGGTGTGGATATCAGGCATCAAAAACTGCTTTCAAGTCCTGAGCGAGATGACAGGTGAATGATAGGAAGGGATTTCTGCCTTCTGGCAGAATTGACTCTGTTTTGTCTATCTTGTCTTAAAAGCAGGCTTCTGTCCTCCTAATAAATACTTCTTTTTTTTGCAATCTTGAGCCTTAAAAGAGATGCTGGTATTTCTCAACTCATTGGGGTTAGGTTCCAAAGTCTTTGCAAAAGGTCAAGGAGTATGTGGTGCAGTTACACTTTATTTTGAGAAAATAAACTTTGAGTTAAAGAGGTTTCTCTTGGAAGTAATATTCTCCTCATTGGGTGTACCTGTTTGTACTCTTTGTTGTGGTATGTGCACAGAAGGTGGGTTTCATCTCCTTAAGTAAGTAGCCTTTGATGGACTGTTGCATCTTACTTATCATACAACTGATTTTTATTTTTTAATTTATTTGAAAAGATTTTATTTATTTATTTGAAAGACAGCACAAGCAGGGGGAGCTGCAGGCAGAGGGAGAAGCAGGCTTCCCAATGAGCAGGGAGCCCGATGTGGGACTCAATCCCAGGACCCCGGGATCATGACCTGAGCTGAAGGCAGATGCTTAACCGATGGAGTCACCCAGGCGCCCCACAACTGATTTTTAGAGATAGCGATAACCATATTGGTCTCTCATCCTACAATTCATTCAGCACGTGTGGTGTGTCTTGGGGTATGTGTGTAGTGTCGGAGTGTATCAAGACGTCTTGTACACATCTCTCTCCGAGCTTGAGTGTGAGGAGGATACAGACATGGCTGTGGGAGCAGGCCCAGCAAAGAAGAAGCCTGAGGAGAGGAAGACAAAGGAACTTGGTGTGAAAATTCAACTTGAGGGAGGAAGGCGTCTGGCACAGGGAAGTTGGCCCAGTATGAAAGGTTTGGTTGTGGTGGTCTCGAGGACACATCAGAGCACAGGACAGTACTTCTCCCTCAGATCTGCCATAGCCCGACACTTTCTGAATTCTTTTCTAATGACTTTAGAGAGCAGGGTGGGCTCCTTTACTAGAAATTCTATATGAGACCGCGGCCCACATGGCACTACCTTGGTAACCCTCTGATAGGGGACAACTCAAAAGATAGAAAGGGACAGAAGCTGTGACCATTTGGCACCATGAAGGCGCACACAAGAGCCGAAGTACCAGCGGGATAGGTACGTCTTATACGCACACGCGACGCCCTGTCTGCGGACTCCGAGCAACTGGTGAGTGCACAGAGCAGAGAAACTTGAATTATTACTGTTACTGCCACCTGAGGCTGAGAGAAATTCCGTTTTCTCCTCTGTTACTGCACTTCGCGTGGAGTAATCATTACTTGGTTACCCTTCTGCTCCCCTCCGAGGCTCTGAGGCCCTGCAGGCCAGGGGCTGTATTCTGTTCATCTCTGTTTTTCCAGAATCTGGCCTTTGGTCCCAGGATGTAGTAGGTGCTTGCTAAATGGTACTTTTTTTTTTTTTTCCCAGATGAAAGGGTGATTTCTGTATTTGTATTTGTTGATGATTATAGACCCAACTGTCTGGAATAGAAACCTCATTGGGGAGCAAGAGGAGGGGCCCAGGTTGTAACTCTGCTTCCACATTTGGAGCATCTTCCTTGCGCAGGTGGTCGCCATAAGCACGCAGGGAGAAGGCTGCCTTCGAATCTGGGGAAGGATCCTCCACCACCGCCCTCAGAGGAGAGCGGTCCTGTTGTTACACCGAGGTCGGACAAAGGGGAAAAGGGGATTTCAGCTAGAGGCTCTGAATGGCAGACAATGAGAGCGGCACAATGTGAGCCTCAGTTAATTGTGCCTCGGTGAATGCACTGGCATTTCTAGACTGTAACCTACACTATCTGCCGGGGGGTGGGGGGGTGGGCAGCAGGGGGCGTGCGCAGGAACCAGAGAGGAGGGATTATGGTGGTAAAAATAGAGCCAGTGTGCGAGACTTGCAGAGAGGGATGTTAGCAGTGACCTGGCTCAGCCCCTTAGGCAGCTCTGCCGCATTCCTCAGAACAAACAGCTATTAAAATCCGCGCACACAAAGCCCATAGCAGGCTTCGTAATGACAAGCACCGTCAGCACACTATAATTAACGTGGGGTGGTATAATTTATAAGGAATGCACTCTACAGTTTAACACCAACACGGAGGGGGGACTGTCGGTTGTTAGCCCACAGAATCAAAAGTAGCCTTATCCCTTGATGCAAGCATCTTGCTTTCCCGACGCGCTGTAATTTATTTCTTAACTCACAAAAGCCTTTGTCACACGGAGTGAGTTCTGTGCGAGGCACAAGGAAGCCTCAGAGGTGACCCTTAACCCCCGCTCCCCCTCCCATATTAATCAAGAAGGAAAGTCTCAGCCGACTGTCTTTACTGTACATAATTAAGCAGTTCGGAATGCTCCGTGCAACTCAAATGGGATGGCACAGAGCCTGGTAATATGACAGTTAATGGGATGAGATCAGCACTTACTCTGCCTCTATAATAAGCAAAGGTTTTTTTTTTTTTTGCTTTCCAACTGAGGACAGGAAGAGAAGGACGCAGTCACAAAAGTGAGCGACAATGACAACACGGGGTTCTCGGGCACCTCTGTCTGCCTTTTATGATCAGCTCCTAAAAGGAAAGTGCGCCCTAACTGGAAGAGATTACCTCTTAATTATCCTTGTTCGGGGGCTGTAATAAGCAAAGGCTTTTACTTCTGCATAGCTGTGGATGGGTGGGAGAGGCATTCCCAGAAAATAGCTCTAATGGGAAGGTTGATACCTCTCGACTCTTCTTTCTGCCTCCTGCAAGCCTTTAAGCTAGCTGAAATATTGCCTTAATCCCACTTCTTTGGTGATGAGGATGTTTAAGAAAATGATGTGTTATTTGGCTTTTAGAGGATGGTCGACACCTATGTAGCTGTCATAAAGGACCATTTGCTGGGTCTGTGGCTTTCCTCTGCCCCCCCCAACAGAAAGACAGACAGACAGACACACAAATAGCATCTCTTTCCTTCCCTTAAAGAAAGAAATGGGGTAAAATTACCTTTGAAGCAAGACAGATACAGTGACAGAAATCAATGGTTATTTGTAGCCGCGCGATCTTTGTGTCCCAAATTAAAAAGGCTCGTTGGCTTTGTCCATGGAACAACTTGGTTAAAAACCAAAATGCAACGACCTTCTTTGTGCTGTCTGAGCTGTGGGGATAACTGGCATAATGCAGTCATGAAATGATCCTGCAAAATAGGAAACAGAGCACACATTCATCTGAGAGGCAAGCGTGCAGCACCGGGAGGCTCTCCGGTGAGGAGCCGTCCCTGGGATCCAGAACAAAACCCAGCACCGTGATTCAGGAACCGTCCGAGGGATGCCTCTGAATCACTTCACTGTCATTGTCCGTAGAGAGATACTGAAAAGGGCTGGCTTACTGTTCCGGTTTCCAGAAGGGAAGCTGGGTGGTGGCCTGACAGACCAGGATCTGCAGAAAGCCGGGATGGGGAGTTTGGGTTTGTATTTTGGGCTCTGCTGACCTTGTGAGCTGCCTTTAGCAAGTGCCTTGATTTCCTGAAGAAGAAAAGACAAACCCTTGCAGTGATCTGAGCCTTTCAAATGTAGGGGAGTCATCTGAAGGCTGCCTGATCAGCATCCAAAATTCTCTTTCTTTGGGGATTGTGTTCTAAGATGAGAGATAGCATTTGGCTCCTGAGAGTGTTTTCTCTGGGTTTGGTGGGGAATGCAGGTGTTTTGCATGAGACACTGGGGCTGGAAGCAGTGAAAAACCCTGTGTTTTCAGAAAGGTAACAATTTGGAGAGCTGAAAACCTTTCCTTCCTTTCCATAAGGCTGAACAGAAGCCCTTTCATTTATATCCATCATATTTTCTTTCAGATTCAGAAACCTTTTAATTTCAGCAGAAATCTCAGCATATGTTATCTTGCTCCCAAACAGCAAACGGTGGCTTAAAATACATTCATGCATTTCAAATGCTTGCTCTCCAAACAATATATTTCTTACTCCTATGGTCCATATCCCAGCAAATTTGTAGGTTTTTTTTTTTTTCCTCTTCTTCTTCTTCCCATTGCTTGAAACCATGCAGGCACGAAGCAAAGGTAAAGAGCATTCAAGAGCATTTTGTAATTCTTGAAAGGTTAATTGCACTATTTATAGACCCAACTGTGAAGCAAACACCCTCCGCGTGACCCTTCAGGGTCACTGTCGTAATAGCAACCTCTCCGGAGCCCTGACCAGTCATGAATTACTGTCTGGGATACTGAGAACACTGACAGTTCAATCAGAGCACTGTTTCAATAGAGAACTCCATATATTTAAAGCGTTGATACTGTTTTCCCTCTAAATGACAGCCTTGACAGATGGGCCAAAAGCACCGCAGACGTTTGAACAAGGAAATAGAGCGGGAGCCTGCTGGAACCTGGGCCTCATGCAGCCAGCCGAGGATGATGAATAGAGTGTGATTGCGTCTGACAGGTAGTAATATAACTATTCATTCACCACAGAACACCTGGAGCTTACTATATTAAACGGTACAAGATGGAGAGATGCTGTGACAAGAATGGGAAGTGTGAATCCCAGGCTGAGCGGGGGGTGCGGCAATAGACGAGGTCGGGGTCAGGCCCTATCCTCTGCCTCGCAGAAGGCTGTAATTAAATTATTTGCTTACCAAAGTGTTTCTAATGTTTTGCTAACATGTTGCCAGGATCATTACTTCGGCATGTCTGAACACTTCAAAGGAAAGCAGGACTGTCTATGGCTCCTTCTCCCTCCTCCACGACGACTCTCGGTATTTCTTACCTGCTCTGAAGCCTCTTGCTTTTTTTTCTTTCTCTTTCTCTGCTGGTGTGGGTCCTGCTCCAAGTGTTGGGACAGGAAAACTCAGGGAAAGGACGATGAGCCAAAGGGTCCTCATCAGGGCGCCGTGGTGAAGGGTCCCTGTGCTGACCCGCAGGGCACAGAGGCCAAGCCGGCGTCAGCCCCATCCCAGGTGTGGGGCAGGAGGGGCCTACCTCATGGAGGGAAAAGCCTGGGTCTGCCCCTGGTCCCTGTTGCCTCTGACGTCAGCGAGAACCCCGCGATGCCCCTGCCCGGTGGAACTGTTTGCAAAGCGAAGGGTGAGGGCAGAGCCGTGGGTTCCGACGGAGTCGCCGGATTGTTTGCAGAGCACGTGACCTCTCCTGCAACTTGCGGTGCACACGTGGCTAAGTGTTTCTGCACCTGCTCTGCTAGTACTTTCTCGTGACCTGGTGTGACTGTCGCATTCTGAAAGCTTGATTCCCGGGGAAGTATCGTATCGCACGGCGAGATGAAGCGGACTCTCAGACGTGGCATTTTAGCTGCGGTGGGAGCGTGCTCTGTCATCCTAGATGTGCACAGAAGGAGCGGAACGCGTCCGACTTCGCACAGCGCTCCCCTTCACGCCGTGTGTGCGAGCGTGTACCCACATGTTCTGAGATGAGAGTCCCCCTCGCCCACAAGGAGCCTCTCCTGGAGCCTCGCTTGTTCCCAAGAGCTTGGAGAGAGGAATCACTCGGTGGTGGCTCTTCCATGGGCACCTGTTCATCAACTGCCACCACCAATTAGTTTTGCTTGTCACTTTGCTTGTTCACAGGACCCCGTGATGGCCCGGAAGGTGACAGCGCTGCCATCGTGGGCTATTTGGAGGGTCCCTCCGGGAGCGGGGACCCTGGTCACTTTTGTCTCTGTACATTCCAGTTTCTCCTCTTGGCTTTGTGGCTGGTTTGGCTGCTAGGAGGATGACTCCCTGACAGCAGGGTCACTGCTCATGTAGAAAGCCCTGTGTACCCGACTTGCCCATTTCAGATTTTCCTTTCTCATGAAAATCACGTTTAATAGCTGCAGTTCTCTTTCCCAGCCTACTGCAGTGTGAAAGCAGGAGTGTAACATTCGGAGAAGGATTTTGCGTGTGACCTCTCTGATGAGCTATGGAAAACAAGAAAACAAAGTCAAGGGAGCCATTCCCCTCCTCCCCCGCTGTTTCCCCCCAAGCCCTGCTCCTTCCCTCCTTCACGCTTCCCTTTTCCAACTGATCTTGCTCAACTCTTTTGAAATACCATTGGTTATCGATTTATGGGCATGTGTATTTCTCCATTTTCATCTGTATCTACACATCCGTATATACTTTATCTGACTCATCTCATGAAAGAATATTCAACAGCCGTGAGCTCTATTCCAGCCTCCCAAGAATGAGTTTTGGCAATTGGGCAAACATGCAAAATCCTATTTGGCAAGTCTCTTAAGACACCTCCAGTGAAAAGTTATAATAAAATCTCTCATTTTTTTCTACCTCTAGGTAAGGTTTCTCTTCCCTATTCATCTTCATTGTGGACATTTTGTGCATATGCCTCTTTATAAGCATAAAACAAAATGTTACTCCCAATGTTACATGCTTGCCTTCTCTTTCAATGAACCCTGCTGCATTTAGGAAAGTGAGCACAGTCATTGTGTGGCCCTGCATCTAATGCATATCCTTTTTCACTCCAGTTGAGAGCCTGCACAATGCTTAGTGCTGCCAATAAGGAGAAAGAAGCTGTTTTGCAAAATAAGCAAATTGGATTATCTAGTGTGTAAATAGGCACTCTGTCTCTCCCCCCCTGCACCCCCATGTAAATCAGGAAAAGCAATTTACTTGTGCAGAAAAAACCCACACCACTGCTCACCCCACCCCCATCTTAGCAGGCGCTGGAAGTTCATTATAGGTGAGGAAGAGGCATTTGTTAGGACCCATACACTTGGAGACAGTAATTAACTAACTTGCTTCTACTTTTTTTGCAGTTTAAATATAGGTACCATGAAAAATACTCTCTTGAATAACCCCAATTTTATTTTACATTATATTCATAGTAAGACAGTAAAATGAACAACTGGGTATCTCGATTCTTTAAGCTTTATTAAAGAAAAAAGCGATATGCCAATTTGCCCAATAATTTAGAGTTTGTAATTAGTGAGAGTCAGACGTGTGTAGCCCAAGGACGGATTCAATGTGGTCTCTTTTAAGAAACAGTGGGTCAAGGTTGCCATGGTGTAGACTGGGCCTGATGTGCAATGAGAAGCCACGTCACTTCCTTTGTGCATTGCAGAAAATTGCTAATTTTTAAGCACTGTTTGCATCTTACAAGATAGAGTAAACCTGAAATGCAGTCAATATTAATAGTAGCAATTTAATAGTCTTGGACGCCAGGTGGATTAGGGCTCCTTTAGTCATGGTTAAGGTAGAGTTACAGAATAGCAGAGCTAGAAACTTAGCAGTCACTTTGTCCTGTTCTTATTCAGTGAAAGTGACAAAGCCCAAAGTTCAAGCTCTACATGGCGGCTGGACTGGAGCAAGCACCCAGGTCTGTTCCTGTCTATCGAGGGCCTGTTCCCCTCACTACAGTGAGACAGAGGGGAGGCAAAAATACCAACTTGTTCAAGGAGACGTTACCCAGAGCTGCTGGAGATGGAGGTTTATAATGTCTAGTTGGGAGTTGATTTAAAATGTATAACAAGCTTCTGTAGATGATGATTCACGCTTATTCTCCCGTAATTTTTCTTTTAGCTGTGTTAGAGGTGGGCATTTGTTTTTTATTCTTTCTTTTCTTCCATTCGGTTAGTCTAGTTGTCAGTCCTGAGCAGCTCTGCATAGAAAAACGAGAAGAAAAATGTTAAAAACTCTTTCAAGTGGAAAACCGAAGTATCTAAACAGGTGATCTTAAAAAAAGAAAGGATGAGCTGGTATAAAATAGCACTCATCTTTGTATTCTTGTTGAGGGCACACGGCTAACTTGGTTAGGTTTCTTTTCTTTTTTTTCTTTTTTAAGATTTTATTTATTTATTTGTCTGAGATACAGAGGAAACACAAGCAGGGGGAGTGGCAGGCAGAGGGAGAAGCAGACTTCCTGCTGAGCAGGGAGCCCGATGCAGGGCTCGATCCCAGGACCTCGGGATCATGACCTGAGCCGAAGGCAGACACTTAGCCGACTGAGCCACCCAGGCGCCCCCTTGGTTAGGTTTCTTATCTCCATTGCAGACATGAGCACAGATACTGCCCGTGGCAGCTAGAGCTCAGTACTCCAAGTGTGAGAGCAATGGAGAATGCGTCTTGGCCACCTCCAGCAGTGTGCTGATCCTCATGCTGCATGTTGGGAGCAGTGCTTCTAAGCACAGATTCTGACTGGTGCACACATTACTAAGGAAGTGGTGCCTGCAGTCCTCGGTCTCAGGGACAAGCCACTGTGTCCCCAGACAAAATGAAGTCAGGACAATAAAAACAAACTGAGCAGACAGCCAACAAGAGCCAAGAATCTTCTCTTCTCATAGTTTTCATTTATGGAGGCAAATTGTAAGGGATAAATGAAAAAGAAAAAACAGACTTAATGAGGCATTTTGCTTAATACTCTAAAGTGCAAATGGCATGCTTGTAATGGAGAGAGGCAGAAAAAAAAATAAAACCCCAAAAAACACAACCTTGGTGAAAGAGCATTGTGCTGAAGCCTGCAGGTAAATATTAGGCTTGGAAATGAAAAGCTGCATTTTGGAAAAGTGTTATTGATTGGAATTTTCTCTGCAAGTACCATTTTAGGACACATCTATAGGATTTCTTCCATACAATAGAGGCTTGCAGTCCCTGTGTCAGGATCCGCCTGGCTCAGGCATCAGACTTCAATTAGATAATGACCGTGGCAGGGAGTGAATAGCTGGAGAGTCATTCATCTTCCTCCGTACATGACAGAGTGTAACGGGTGTTTCTGACGATCCGTGCACATTGAATTAGGTCATTGCCGAGTTTGTCGGCCTTTGAGAGAGTCTGGGCATTTACATGTGATGATTGCACCCCACCCCCTTTCTCTTTCCAGTCCATCCTCTCAAACAGCATCTATTGTTCCCAGAGCCCATATTGGAGGGGGAATCGGGATTTATGTCCCCGGATTATAAGCGAGGGACACCACCACAGTCCATAATCAGCTCATTAGCATTCCGCTCATGGGAACCAGTGTGAGTACAATTTTCAATGGCCTAATGTGACAGGTAATCATAAATTAGTATTTGCTTTAAAACAACAGGAGAGTACACAGCCTGCATGCTTAAGGAGAATGACTCAGTAAGTAGTACAGCTCTGTAATGAAGTGGGACCTCATTAAACAGATGCTGTGTACTTCACTGAGCTGCACAAGCAGCAAACAAACCAAATGGAAATGTTTCAGCAGCACACTGCAGTCAACCAGGACAAGTTCAGGTTCATTAGCCATGGCACCATCTACAGGAATTAGTCACAGTAATAATTAAATAGTTGCTTGCTAATTTATCATTTTACATTTGTTACCACATTTGCATAATGTGTTGGGTTGTCTTTTTTTTTCTCCCTTCTGCATCTCTAGTTACATTAAAATGCCCTCATCTGTGGGTAAAGACTGAAAACTGTAATGGGGGGGAAAAAAAGGCATCGGAAGTAGCCTGTATTGGGTCGTTGGTTGGTGATGACCTTGTTGTTGGCTTCTGATACAGAAGCTGTGCCTCCCTTATAATATTGGCATTGTGTCATTTTGCACTTAGGGGGCCGTCCTGGGAGGAGCCAAAGACCCAGGCTTGTCTTAAAGCCTCTAGGTGGCAAGCTGGGTGAAGTAGGAACTCAGCAGCCAAAATTGCTAAATTAACCTGCTGTTAGAAAGAGCTTGGCATGCAACTCTGTAATTTCAGTGTCCAAAAATAACAAAGCCATGGAGGGAGACTGAATGCCATACAGAGGTCAGGAATAGCTACTCCGTGGGTTCTCTGGGGCTGTTTTGGGATGATGTGTCCTTCTTGAGAAACAAAGTCGTATGGATTCTTTTATGTGGCTCCTGGCCACTTAAAACCCATGGAAAAGGACCACATTTCACTAGATAAGAACCATTTAAGTTTTTTAAAGAGAGCTACTAAAAACCATGGTGATGAGCACTAAGATGACCAAGAGGCCACAGGATTCAGGGGGCAGGGAGGGGGCGGGGAGGGGTGGAGGGGTGGGGAGAGCCAAATCAAAACTAGGGGGACAGACGCTGCTCCTTATATACTGTGGCTGTGTTGGGGTTGGTTGATGATGCGGTGATAAATTATTCAGTGGAACAACATGGAACAAGGACAATTTTTCAAGGTTTTAATTAATTATCCCTTATTGTTATTGATATGAGGTCCCTTTATAATATAAAACAAATCACTGAATGCGTTCTTTGTATTTCCATTCTCTTCTTTCTCAGGGAACTTTGGTTTCAGTGGCAGCCTAGAAAGTGTGTTTTGGGAAGTGAGGGTGATTTTGAACAAGCTGGGGCTCCATGGACTCGAGAGACAGAAACCAGGAGTGAGGCACAGACCAAAGGCAAATTTTACTTACTCACTACGTTGGGTCGAAGGAATGGTAGAGCTAGAGAACGTACTCCTTTCTCCCTTCTCCATCTCTGTCATGACCATTTGGAAACCTAATGTTTTTAGCAGTGCCAACTAATTGGGAATTCTGAGATGTTAGAATCTTTATATGAGCGTATGTGGGTGAAATCTACCTATTTGGTGAGCCGTGAGAGAAGGTGAAGACGTTGGGAAGACAGGAGTGGTCAATTCGAAATGAAGATGTGTAAGCTGAGGAGAGACGAGAAGCACATTATGTTCATGACAGAGCAAACAGGCAAAGCAAACTGCCATTCAGTGTGTTGGCAAGGGCCATTAGAGTTTTCTCAAGAAATCAAAACATACGCCTGGTTGTAAAGAGTCTTGGAGTATGCATATTGCTTCTGTTCTGTCAGCAAATTTACGGTAGGAGAATATTAATTTTTAAAAATGTTAAATTCAGTATAGTGGTCATGCAAATATCTTTTCTGTTCGGTGGCATCTTTTCCTTCCAGAAATTGTCCCTCCCTTGTCTAGGGAGGATGTAAGCCCATGGCCCGATGCCAGAGGCCCCAGGAGTGGGATGCTACTTGAGCTCGTCCCCAGAATATTCTGTTCTTCTGGCCAAAGTGATTGGCTCCCGTATGGCCACGTGAACCAATTAGAGGCCAATCAAAACCTTTCCTGAGAATTTTGCCAGACTGGAGGAAAGAACACTCCATTTCCGCGGGCACAGCTAGCTATAAAGTTTTAAGTTGCCATGGGCTATCCTTGATATTGTCTAGCAAAAGCTCCTCTAGGGATGAATCCAATGTGAAGAAAAACCAAAAGGAGAGAGAAATAAGAGTGAGCCACTGTTTTCCCTTCTTGCTTAAGACATTTGGTGACTATGGTCGAGGACCTGTAACTGGAAGAATTGTGAATAACGCACTTACACCTTCATTTTATGGTGGTAACCGAGGCACATTTCATGGAAATGCATAGTCTATTAACTTGCAGCCCTGTTCCTTTTCCTCTCGTACCCAAATGAACATAGTTTAGATTAGTTCTGTGATCTCAGTGAGTCCTTATAAGTAACTGTAATAGAAATGAGTGAAAAGATCTACGCTAATACTAAAGAAGATGTCGTAGTTGAAGGAACACCTACTTGGGCTCATTTTCAGAAAACCAAATATTCCCTGCGCTTAGCTCAACCTCCTCTTGGATGCCTCCACACTGGCTTTTAGCCTTGTCAGGCCCTCTCCTTGTCTTTGACTTCTCAGTCTGATGAACTCTGCTCAGGGCAGTCTTCCCAAGGAAAACTTCCCCAGCACCACAGCCTTTGGGGAGCCAATCCAGCTATTGTGTGGCTCATCATGTCCTTCACTTGGTGCTTAATGTTTCTTTCCACTGTGTTTATTTGACTAATGTCACTTCTCTCTACCTCTGGAATCCAGCAGTTGGGGGGCAATAATATTGTTTTTCTACCACTGTAGCCCCAGACCTAACAGTATGTTAGAAAAAAAATTGGGATTCATTTAGTAAGTCTCTCTCTCTCTCTATTATTATTCTATTATTCTATTCATTTAGTAGAGTTGAATAGTTATTAAGTGAATAGCTGTGGTAGAGTAAGAAATAAAAATAAATGAAGTCTCCCTCCCTGGTCCCTGGCACAGACATTCTAGAATCTTTGGAATTTTCTGTGTTAGAAATATCTTCTGTTATTCATAAGGAGGCATTTTTGATCACACTGGCACTTTCATTAATGAGATGACTGAGGGTGGGGTCCCTAGGTAGTCTCGGGATGGGGCTGGTCACCAGATAGCCCAAGTGACGAGAGGGTTGGAATTTTCAGCCCCATCCAACCACCTGCAGGAGGCA
The DNA here is from genome assembly GCF_004348235.1 of Phoca vitulina. Classification (NCBI taxonomy): domain Eukaryota; kingdom Metazoa; phylum Chordata; class Mammalia; order Carnivora; family Phocidae; genus Phoca; species Phoca vitulina. The sequence goes on along the minus strand of NW_022589735.1, from coordinate 14,851,931 downwards.
GGGAGGGGGATCTGGATTAAGGTCTGTAAAAACTTTGGAGTGAGATTTTATGAGCTTCTCGATTGACCAACACGTCCATGTGCCAAAAGGGGGGTGCACCCCAGTTCCACAGAGACGGAAGCTCCTGTACTTAGGACCTTTCCAGACCTCGGTCTATGAATCTCTTCATCTGGCTCTTCATTTGTACCCTTTATGATAAACCAGTAAGCCTAAGTAAAATGTCTTCCTGAGTTTTGTAGGTTGGTCTAGCAAAGTATTGAACTTGAGAATGGGGTCATGGGAACCCCCCTCATTTATAACCAGTGGGTCAGCAGGTGGCCTTGGACTTGTGACTGGCACCTGAAGTGGGAACAGCCTTGTGGGACTTAGTCCTTAACCAGTCAGGTCTGTGCTGACTGTGAGGAGTATCCTCATTGAATTGAATTGTTGGATACCCTCTTGGTGCAGCGAATGGAAGAATTGGCTGGTATCAGAGAAACCCCCAAGAGCCTGATCACATAGAATTTCTAGATAAAACTGCAATTAATGTTTCATTAGACAGGTTTTACACTTCTCAAAGTTCTTCAAATTTGGCTAAGAACTGCCCTGTGATAATGTTGATCTATGAATGCCAAAGTTTTCATTAATTTGCAACATTGGAGATAGTGACGGGCAATGCCAGTGATAGTTAACTGATGATAGTTGCTGTGAGATGGATCCACGGTCATCTCAGAAGCAAGAAAGCTTGAGCAATGCTACAAGCTCAGCCTGGGGCTAGGAGACTATTCTAGGACATAGACTTGGCATTGATCTGAGTGTTTAATCAGTGAATTTTTTAAAAGGCCAGTTTGAATAACTCATCTTTGCTCCCTAAGAATGTACATAAAATTACTTGAAACAACGCCAAAGGATAACTTACTTTGACCTCTGGGTTGAACAGGCAAGGGGTTTGGAAGGCCCAAAATGGGTTTTCAATTTCAGCTTAATTCTACCAAGGCTGTCATTTTTAGTTTCACATTCATAAAATTTGGCTTAATATTGCCTTCCTATAACTTCATGGATGGTGAGGACATAAGGTAGTGTTTAGCAAAAATGGTAACTCCAAATTAAAGATAATCAGCAACTATAGAGTGTTGTATCCTCCTTGGGTCTATCTCCACCACCAAAGGAGAACAAGGCACTAATAGAACAGAATTAGTCATTGTGTCTAGATTTAAAAGGCATAAAATCCCTTCTTTACCTTGCTTGAAAATGTTGCTTCTGTGGACACTCCAGTGACTGTCAAATTCAGCAAACACCTAGGTTAAGTCTTTTATCTTTCCCTAGGTTCAGGACCCTTCAATTGTAAGATGGGATAGGATACATCGAGGGGAGTTTTAGCGCAATAGGTGTCATGATGGGGGTAGTGAGTTAGCATCTGAAAAATAAAGAATTAATGACCAAGAACCACAGGACCACTTGCATGGATAGAATCAAGTATTATTTTACCTTAAAGGCCAGGGTCTCCAGTCCCTGCCACATTTCCTTAGCACTAATTTAGAGCCCATAGGAGTGCAAAGGAGAACAATGGAACATGGCCACAACTAATACTTCGGATAGTTACAGATGACAAAGGATAAAAATATAGTCATCATTCTCGGTCTGGTTATACTTTTTCATTTTTAATCATCTCCAAATGCTTTCGCCCCCATACAAACTACACTTACTTGTCTCATAAAAACTATATAATATGGCAGTAACCACCACTCTGACAGATCCAAACTTTACATAGCTGACATTTAATCTATAGGCTGTGAATTCGGTTATCACTGCTTGATAGAAACTAGTAAATGGAAGGAAAGCAGGGCATCTTTAACTAGTCAGTTAGTAGCACCAAGGCCATCATTTAATCCTAATTTGTTAGGGAAAAATGGGTTCAGTGGAGAATGTGATGAGTACTGGCTGTATTTTTCTAGACCAGGAATATTGGAAGAAGACAATTACATTTCATTAAATATATTTGTTAACTGGCTGACTATTTTGTCTGAAGCTATGTCCCACTTGGAAATCTTGTTCCACTTTTATGACAGAAATTCATGAGAAGGTTGGCATAGACAGTATGCTGGTTCATGTCTAGTAATGCATTTTTTAAGATTTATTTATTTATTTGAGAGAGAGAGAGACAGCATGCAAGTGTCAGCGGAGAGGAAGAGGGAGAGAGAAACTCAAGCAGACTCCACGCTAAGCATGGAGCCCCCTACGGGGCTTGATCTCATGACCCCAAGATCATGACCTGAGCTGGAACCAGGAGTCAGATGCTCAACGACTGTGCCACCGAGGCGCCTCACTAGTAATGCATTTCAAAACATGAACAAACCCATGTGTAAGATAAGCCATTATTGATGACAATTTCCTCTCTGCGATCTGTGATATTTTCCTGATGCTCCAACACAGCAATACCCTCTACCTGCATTTTGACTTACCTCGTATATTTATAAGTGCCACAGGTGCTTAGCATCTATTTTTCCAAGTACTGAACTTGTTTTTAGTACTTTGATCACGTCCAAGTCATCATTGCCACAAACTTTTCAATCTATTAATTAGATACGATGTCTTTGTAAGCAGTTTGAATTCCTGATTCTCTTAACTACATTCATTATAGATTATGGATTTGCCTCATTGGATAATCGTACTTTCAGACCATGCTGAAAAATAAGTAGGACAACTAATTGTTTGACACCCACTCTATATTGAATTATTAGAAGGGGATGGTAATAATAATTCTGAAAATACCTAAGGTGATTCTGTTTCTTAAAGTTCTCTTTGTCCTCACCTTTAAAAAAATGCAAAACCCCTCCCTTGTTCAGAATTGACATTTTGCTCCATATGAAATATATTGTGGGTGTGTGCACACACATTTTACATATGCACGTACACACACACACACACACACACACACACACTGACAACTGCATTATTGAGCTAGGCAGCAATACAGAACTTCTTTGCTTTGATACCATATTATTGCTCTCTCTGCTTACTTTTGGAGGGTGACTTATATGTGAATATATTCCACAGGAAAATCGATGTCACCATTTCTTTGACCAATTTTTTTATTGTCAATTCTTGTTCCTGAAAAAGCCACGAATTACCTGATGTCCTAAGAAAGCAGATGGAGCTTTTGGTCTTACAGTGTCATCTCAAAGACCCTAGCCAATCAATTTTGTGCAACCCAATTTATCTGCCTTCAAAGGGTGAAGGACTGAGTTGAAGCTTTTGAGATTGGAATCTTTGGTTCCAGAGAAACTTGAGTTTTTTGACCCCGAGGTCTTTACTACTAAGCCAATCCTCTAGCATCTGACAGTTCATATTTGTTGAATTCCATAACCTTGATCCTGGTCCTGTTCCCCTGTGAAATGTGTCATCATTTTTGTTGGCTCCTGAAATGCACAGCACACGAGGCAAAATATATCTCCTTCTCAGTGGTGAAGGCACAGGAATTCTGCAACTCGTGTGAAAAAATGGCATCTGCCAGGAGTTGAATGTGTCCACATTAGCGGCTTTCACGGGGACAAGTCTGCCTCCCCTCCCAGTATCCACCACAGGAGCAGTTAATAGTTCCTGGTGATTTCCATATCTACATCCATTAAGGAGACCTTTCCGAATACCCTGGTCTCTTAGTTCCTTAACCTCCTTTCTCCCAGTGAGATGGCCTACCATGAGCCTAGTTCACTCCAGTGGGGATACCCGAGAGCTTCTCATGATCAGTCTCCCCCACTTTTCCAAATTCACAATTTCAAGTCTCTCCCTCCCCAGCTACAACCCACTATTTTTTAACTTCACTCCTTCTAGGACCATGACTCTAAAAAATATGTTCCTCCTTCTCCAGGGCACAATACCCACTGTTCTTACAACCTTTTTATTAATTATCCCCCACCTCCCCTTCTATGTCCTAATTTGTATCCTTGCTCAACTTCTGTCCACCTCTGCAGTGCTCCTTTGCATCAACACCCCCTGCTCCCCTCCCTCCTTATCTCGGTGCATAATCACCCAGCAAACCTTCCCTGGTTAAATCTCTGACTAATCCCAGTCTGTACCTCTTTAGTTCAACACGGCTAGAAAAAAATATGTAACTGTGCATACTGTTGTCCCTTAAAATCCATGCTGCTAGCTCAGTTTGGCTCCAAGTACTAACTGGCAATCCTACTGCATTTTACTCTCACACTGCCTGGATGGCTATTTATAACTTTTTTCTTCGAAGCTCCAACTCCTTTCCCATGATCGCTTTCAGTGGTCAGTTATGTATTCTGCTTATCTGGGAAAATAGAAGCCCCAACACTGAGAATTTCAACTATGTCATTCCACCTACCAGCATCTGTGCACATAGACTATTCTTTCCATGCTATTAGTAGGGATGGATTGGCCATGGTCTCCCCTCCATCCATTTGTGGATAAGATTCCTTCCATTCCTTGTCATTCACCATTTTAGGATTCTCCCTCTCTTTTATAGAACCATTCTTTCTCCTCTTCATGGGCTCATTTACATCTGCACTTTGTAAACTTGCCCATTTTACAACACTTGCTCTTATTCCTCTATCCCCTTGAGTTTTGCCCTTTCTTGACTCCTTTTTGCAGCCAAATTCCTAAAAAGCTATGTCTCCAATCAGGATTTCCAGTTCCCTTTCTTCCATTTCTCTTAAGATCGTAGGATCAGGGCTTTACCCCATCACATTCCCCCAAACTTCACTATTCAAGGTGAATAATGACCTCCACTTTGCTAAATGCACTGGAAACTTTGGGTCTTCATCATACCTGGTTCATCTGTACTGTCTACTATGACTAATCACTCCCTCCTCCTGGTAACACTTTCTTTACTCTCACGACATCATGTTCTCTTTCTTCTCAGTTCACTGGCCTCTCCTACACAGTCTCCTTCGCTAGTGCCTTCTCATCTCTGCAGACATCAAACAATGTTGTGTGCCAGGAAATCCTTTGAGCCTCTTCTTTATCAGTGGTCACTCCCTTGGTGCTTTTGTGTTGCTTCATTTTTTACAATTGCTAGGCTTCATTTTTTTAAGTACAGTTTTAGATTTATAGAATGATTGAGCAGATAGTAAATAATCTATATACCCATCTCTGACCTCACCACTCCCAAAGTTTCTCCTCTATTAACATCTTACATTAGTGTAATATATTTGTTACAGTTAATGAACCAGTACATTTTTAACTACAGTCCAGTGGTTGCATTAAGTTTCACTGTTTGTGTTTTATCGTTCCATGAGTTTTGGCAAATGCATAATGACATGGATCCACCATTATAGTTTTGTACAGAATAGTTTCGCCGGCTTACACATCCCCTGTGCTCCACCTAGTCATCTGCCACTTCTCCCAAATCCATGAAAACCACTGATGTTTTTGTGATCAATATAGTTTTGCTTTTTCCAGAATGTCATGTATTTGGAAGCCTAGAGCCTTTTCAGTCTGGTTTCTTTCATTTAAAAATATACATTTAAGCCATGTCTTTTCATGGCTTGATAGCACATTTCTTTTTTAATACTGAATAGAATTCCATTGTGTAGGTATACCAGTTTTATCCATTTACCTACTGAAGCATGTCTTGGTTGTTTCTGGTTTGGGGTGATTGTGAATAAATCTGGCATAAACATTTGCGTGCAGGTTTTTGTGTGGACATAACCTTTCAACTCAATTGGACGAATGCTTAGGGACATGATTGCTTAGATTTGTAGAAACTATCAAAGTGTATTCCAAAATGTAACATTCTGCATTCCCACCAGTAATGTTTCGGTTGTTCCATATCCTCGCCAGCATTTTGTATTACCAGTTTGATGGATTTTAGCCATTCTAATAAGTGTGTAATTTTATCTCCTTGTTGTTTTCATTTGTAATTATCCAATGACTTATATAAGATGTTGACCATCTTTTCATATGCTTATTTGCCATTTGTATATCTGCTTTGGTGAGGTGTTCAGATTTTTCACCCATTTTGTAATTGTCTTGCCTGTTTACTTACGGTTGAGTTTAAAGAGCTCTTTGTATATTTTCTATACCACTCCTTTATCAGATAGCTGGTTTAAAAATATTTTCTCTCAGTCTATGCCTTATCCTTTTAAATATGTCCAGTAAAACCTCTGAAATATCCTTACATATATTAATAGATGCCACGTGCAGCAGGACAGCTCTGAGTGACTACATTGGGGGGGCAAAATATTAGAATTTATTACTGATGGAGGTTAAGAAACAGAGCTATATCGAGAAAGTCAATAAAAATAAAAAAATAATAAAAATAAATTTTAAAAATGGGAGCAGTTCAGAGAAGACATGATCCTTGTCCCTTCCAGCATTCTGACCCATTGAGGAGGGGAGAAGGGGTATATAGTGATAGAGAGGAATCATGGACAACATCCAGAGGTTGGGACTCATTTGCTTCCCAACTTCTCATGGCATTGATGTGCCTCTACCCACCATTCAGGATGGTCAGGAACATCCTCCCCAAAACCCTTTCTGCTAGAAGCCTCTGCGTTTGAGCCTATGGGATCAAGGGAATATGTCCAGGAGGAAGAAGTACTTAACAGCATCACACAACTAGGCGAGAGCCTTCAGAAGCAAGGTATGCTCTCACAGTTAAATCAGCAGAATGGTCCTTGTGGAGGGTAAGAATTTGATGATCTGAGGCAGGAAGCAGCAGCTTCAGACAAAGTCTGGATATAAATGAAGCTAAAAAGAGGGGCTCTGCTAGGCAGGATGGTTGAGCAAAAAATTCTGCTCTTTCATGCTTATCCCTGCCTGCTGAGCCCAGGGGATGGCGGCATGGGAGGCTCCAGCCAGCTCTGACTGCTGGGAGCTGATGGGGCACATCGCTTCCCAACTCCACATTCAGTGAGATCACACAGGGAGCTTGAAATCATACAAGTATTTAGGATTTATGCCATAGAAATAGGCAAACGATATAAAATCTGAGCTTGTTTTTTTTTTATGAATTCTTCTAAAAGAACCAGATGTTAAGTATTTACCAGCACACCACTGGTAACAGAAGTCAGAAATTCACATGTTGAATTGTGTCATGTTTTATAGTGAGCTCTTTCACATCTGTCAACTTGCTTTGTTGACACAGAGACCGGTGTGACCTTACGCGGGAGTGACTGAAAGAGGTCTGTCTCATTAGACTACCATGGCCTGGTATTTGATTCCGAGTCTCAATCAGGCATTTCTGCTCTGGGGATGTGCTCTGACTCCAAAATAACCCTGTCATGAACTTAGTGCCCTGGGCATTTTGTTGCTTTAGAACTGCCAGATTATATATCTGGGGGTGAGAAGGTTGGAGAAAAACAATAGCGTTGCCCTTCCTGACCTGCACGGCATGCCAGGAAGTCTGTGGTTGGTAGTCGGCCGCCTTATCCCAGTCTTTCAGGAGATCATTTCTAAATCAGAAGTAATTTCTAGAAACTGCAATCCCTAACAATTCCATATGGATTTGATAAGCGATTTGACTCTCATCAGATTTTGTCAGGACCTCAGCCTGTGATTATGCACAGAGCCATTAACTGTGCTTTTGATACTGTTGCTTAAATAATGGGGAAAAAGTGACTGCCATTTGTAAATGAAAGACTCAAATGGACAATAAAAAGAAACATTTAACTTGCTTAGAGTAAGTCTGTGGCACCCAGAATAACTCTCATATTTTCACACAATGGGGAACCATATGTGTTGACAGAAGAAGAAAATAGCTTCCCCTATTTATGGCAAGGTGAAATCCCTTGTTGAAAAATATGTTTATCTGAATGACACTTGAAGGAGGCAGTTAACGGGTGGTAGGTGATATGGCCGCATTGAGCTGAATGGATGCAGGAGAAGTGTAGGTCCTATTTTGGAATGAGAAATAAGGAGGTGGCTAGTTGACTTACGGACCCCACAAAATTTGAGAGCAGATTGGTTAAGGAATCCTTTTAGGTAATTTGCTTTTAAATGTAGTCATCAAAACATGTAATCATTGTTACTGGAGGCTCCTGGAACTCTGGGATTTGTCTATGATTTTACCATCATATGTGTCCTTGGAGTGGCCCAGGAGTCATCAAGGTTTTCTGAAATTTTTTACACCAAGAATTCTCCAGCGTTGGGGAAGGGGTAGTGTCAAAGTTGGCAACCCTCAGTTACTTCAGCCTGCCATTAAGCCATGTGCAGTTCTCCCAAACTCAGCAGGTTGTGAGGGAATATGTGGTAGAAGCACATGGAAGCTAAGCTTTGTTGTAAGTACTTGATGCACTTAGCTATTCAGGGCGTTTATCTTCTTACTTTAGAAACCTGTTTTCAGGAAGTTAAAAAAAATACAAGATTCAGTGCACTGAAAATGGGAAAGAATGATGATGCAATGAGAACCCTAAGGGGAGGGAGTATTACAAGGTCACAGTTCATGTTGAAGTTCCGCGTGCTCACCAGAGATGGAGTGCACCTTAACTCCGAGCTTCCGGTAACCTGCACTGATGGCCAAACAGGATTGGTTCCATGTCTTAGAATGTCCTTAAAAGGAAAACTGACCAGTTACCCAAGGGTGGGGGTTGGGGGGAAGGGAAAAAAACTCTTCTTGCCTCTAAGAAAGATTTCTCCTCTGGGTCCCCTTAAAGAGAGGGTACTTTCTAGAATACCAAGCAGAATCCTAAACAGTATCTTCAGAGAAAATTGCTGGAAGGTTTCAGTAGGGATCTCACTCATGGTATTTGACCATGTGAGCTCATGGCACTACACCACAATGAAACAGGAGACAAACACACAGGGGCCAGAGCTTTCTGACACTGTAGCGTAATGCAGGAGCAGACTTCCAAGGTTTTAGTGAATGGACAGACAGAATGGGTAGACAGACGTCCTTGAGATGATTCTCCATAAATAATATATCATGCAAATGAAATTTTGATATAGTGGGATAGTAAATGCAACATTAGCCTCTCTGATGGATGTCTGGATTATAGATATTTTAAATGCAGTATTGGTTTTTAATTTTACCTTGCTAATTGCACTTGGAGTTACATTTTATTATTCCCATTTGATAGAAGAGCAAATTGAGATGCAAATTTGATCCTTTGCTCAAATTCACTCTGCTAATAAGAGCAACTTACATTGAGTTTAGGACTTTTTACTCCAGTGCCCTTTTCTTTTCTTAGTGTGTTTTAATAAATTCCAGTATAGTTAACATACAGTGTTATATTTGTTTCAGGTATACAATATAATGATTCAACAGTTGCATACATCAACTGGTGCTCATCACAACAAGTGCACTCCTTAATTCCCATCACCTATTTCACCCATTCTCCCATCCACCTCCCTTCTGGTAACTATCAGTGTGTTCTGAGTCTTTTTCTTGGTCTCTCTCTCTCTCTTTTTTCTTTGCTCCTTTGTTTTGTTTCTTAAATGCCACATATGAGTGGAATCATAGAGTATTTGTCTTTCTCTGACTGATTTACTTGGCTTAGCATAATACTTTCTAGATCCAACCATGTCATTGCAAATGGGAAGATTTCACTCTTTTTTATGGCTTATTAGATATGCCATTGCATATCTATCTATCTATCTACGCCACCTTTTCTTTATCCATTCATCTATGCACAGACACTTGGACTGCTTCCATCATTTGGCGTTGTAAATAATGCTGCTCTAAATGTAAGTGTACATGTATCCCTTTGAATTAGTGTTTTTGTATTTTGTGGGTAAAACACCCAACAGTGCAATTGCTAGGTCATAGGGTAGTTCTATTTTTTAACTTTTTGAGGTTTTCATGAAGGTTTTCATAGTGTTTTCCACAATGGCCACACCAGCTTGCATTCCCACCAACAGTGTAAGAAGATTCCTTTTCCTCCACATCCTTGTCAGCACTTGTTTCTTGTGTTTTTGATTTTAGCCATTCTGACAGGTGTGTCGCAATAACTCATTGTAGTTTTAACTTACATATGTCTCATGATGAGTGATGTTAAGCATCTTTTCAAATGTCTGTTGGTCATCTGGATGTCTTCCTTGGAGAAATGTCTGTTCATATCTTCTGCTCATTCTTTAATTGGATTATTTGTCTTTTGAGTGTTGAGTTGTATAAGTTCTTTATTTTGGGTCCTAACCCTTTATAGGATATGTCATTTGCAAATACCTGCTCCCATTCAGTAGGTTGTCTTTTAGTTTTGTTGATTGTTTCCTTCACTGTGCAGAAGCTTTTTTTTTGATGTCGTCTCAATAGTTCATTTTTGCTTTTGTTTCCCTTGCCTCAGAAGATATATCTAGAATGTTGCTATGGCCGATGTCAGAGACCTTTCTGCCTATGCTTTCTTCTAGGATTTTTATGGTTTTGGGTTTCCCATTTAGGTTTTTAAACTCATTTGGAATTTATTTTTGTGTGTGGTGTCAGAAAGGTCTCCAATTTCATATTTTTGCATGTAGCTGCCAATTTTCCCAACTCCGTTTGTTGAAGAGACGGTCTTTTTCCCACTGGATATCCTTCCCTGCTTTGCTGAAGATTAATTGACCCTATAAGTGTGAGTTTATTTCTGGGTTTTCTATTCTGTTCCATTGATCTATGTGCCTGTTTTGTGCCAGCACCATACTGTTTTGATTACGACAGCTTTGTAATATATCTTGAAGTCTGGAATTGTAATGTCTCCAACTTTGATTTTCTTTTTCAAAATTGCTTTGACAATTCAGGGTTTTTGTGGTACCATATAAATTTTAGGATTTTTTTGGTTCTAGTTTTATGAAAAATGCTGTTGACATTATGGTAGGGATTGCATTAAATGTGTAGATTGCTTTGGTTAGTATAGATATTTTATTTATTTATTTATTTTTTTTTTAAGATTTTATTTATTTATTTGAGAGAGAGGAAGCATGAGAGGGGGGAGGGTCAGAGGGAGAAGCAGACTCCCTGCCGAGCAGGGAGCCCGATGCGGGCCTCGATCCTGGGACTCCAGGATCATGACCTGAGCTGAAGGCAGTCGCTTAACCAACTGAGCCACCCAGGCACCCTAGATATTTTAACAATATTTTTTCTTCCAATCCATGAGCATGGAATGTCTTTCCACTTCATTGCATCGTCTTCAGTTTCTTTCACCTGTATTTTATAGTGTTCAGGGTACAGGTCTTTCACCTCTTTGTTAGGTTTATTCCTAGGTATCTTATTATTTTTGATGCAATTATAAATGGGCTTGTTTTCATGATTTCTCTTTCTGTTGCTTCATTATTATTGTACAGAAATGCAACAGATTTTTACACAATGATTTTGTATCCTGCGACTTTACTGAGTTCATTTATCAGTTATAGTAGTTTTTTTTTTGGTGGAGTCTTTAGGGGTTTCTGTATATAGCATCATGTCATCTGCAAATAGTGAAAGTTTTACTTCTTCCTTAGCAGTTTGGATGCCTTTTATTTGTCTTTGTTGTCTAATTGCTGTGTCTAGGACTTCCAGTACTATATTCATGAACAGTGGTGAGAGTGGACATCCCTGTCTGGTTCCTGACTATAGGGGAAAAGCTCTCAGATTTTTCTTATTAAGGAAGACATTAGGTGTGGGCTTTTCATAGATGGCCTTTATTATGTTGAGGTATGTTTCCTCTAGATGTACTTTGTTGAAGTATTTTATCATGAATGGATGTTGTACTTTGTCAAATGCTTTTTCTATGCTTTTTGAAATGATCAGGTGGGTTTTATCCTTTTTTTTTTTTGAAGTGATTTCTTGTGAATATGGAACCGTCCCTTGTATCCTGGGAATAAACCCCACTTGATCATGGTGAATGTTTTTTTTTTTTTCTAAGGTATTGTTGGATTTGGTTAGCTAGTATTTTGTTGAGGATTTTTGCATCTGTGTTCATCAGAGATATTGGCCTATTGTTCTCCTTATTTGGACTGTCCTTATCTGGTTTTGGCATCAAGGTAATGCTGGCCTCCTAGAATGAATTTGGAAGTTTTCCTTCCTCTTTTATTTTTTTAAGAATAGTTTGAGAAGAATAAGTATTAACTCTAAATGTTTGGTAGAATCCACCTGTGAAGCTATCTGGTCCTGGACTTCTGTTTGTTGGGAGTTTTTTGATTACTGATTCAATCTCCTTGGTGGTAATTGGTTTGTTAAAATTTTCTATTTCTTCCTGCTTCAGTTTTGGTAGTTTATAAGTTTCTAGGACTTTATTCATGTCTTCTAGATAGTCAAATTTGTTGCCATACAGTTTTTGTAATATTCTCTTAAAATTGTTTGTATTTCTGTGGTGTTGGTTGTTATTTCTCTGTTGTGATTTTGACTCCTTTTTTCTCTCTCTCCTTCCTCTCCCTCTCTCTCTTTTTTTATGCATCTGGCTAGAGGTTTATCAATTTTGTTGATCTTTTCAAAGAACCAGGTCCTGCTTTCATTGATCTGTTATTTTGTTTTCTAGTTTCTATATCATTTATTTCTTCTCTAATCTTTATTATTTACTTCTTTCTGCTGATTTTGAGTTTTGTTTGTTTGTTTGTTGTTGTTGTTGTTGTTTTTAGCTCCTTAAGGTGTAAGGTTTAGTTGTTAGAGATTTTTCTTGCTTCTTGAGGTTGTCTGATATTGCTATAAACTTCTCTCTTGGAACTGCTTTTGCTGCATCCCAGAAGTTTTGGACTATTGTGTTTTTATTTTCATTTATTTCCACGTATCTTTTGATTTGTTCTTTGATTACTTGGTTGACCCCTTCATTGCTTAGTAGCATGTCTTTGTGGTCTTTCCAGATTTTTTTCTTGTGGTTGATTTCTAGTATCATAGTGCTGTGGTCAGAAAAGATGCATGGTATGACTTTGATCTTTTTAAATTTGTTGAGGCTTGTTTTTTGGCCCAGTATGTGATCTATTCTGGAGAATGTTCCCTGTGCCCTTGCAAAGAATGTGCATTCTGCTGATTCTAGATAGAACGTTCTGAATATATCTGTTAAATCCATCTGGTCCAGTGTATCATTCAAAGCCACTCTTTCCGTGTTGATTTTCTGTTTGGATGATCTGCCCATCCATGTAAGTGGGGTGTTAAAGTCCCTACCATTTTTGTATTACTACTGATTAGTTCCTTTATGTATGTTATTAACTGTTTTTATGTATTTGAGTACTTGCATGTTGGGTGCATAAATATTTATAAGTGTTATATCTTCCTGTTGGATTGTCCCCTTTATTATTATACAGTGTCCTTCTTTGTCTCTTTTTACAGACTTTGTGTTAAAGTCTATTTTTTTTTTCTGATATAAATATTGCTACTCTGGCTTTTATCCCCCCACATCTGTTTGCATGATAAATGTTTCTCCATTATTGACTTTCAATCTGCATGTGTTTTAAGTTTGAAATAAGTCTCTGTAGGCAGCATGTAGATGGGTCTTGCTTTTTTATCCACTCTGTCACACTTTGTTTTTTGATTGCAGCATTTAGTCCATTGACATTAAAACTAACTATTGATAGATGTGTATTTATTGACATTTTCTTACTTGTTTTGTGGTTGTTTTGGTAGTTTTTCTCTGATCCTTCCTTCTCTTTCTCTCTCATGGTTTGCTGGATTTCTTTAGTGATATACTTGGGTTTCTTACTCTTAATTTTTTGTATATCTATTACTGTTTGATTTGTGGTTACCATTTGGTTTATATATAACACCTTCTGCAGATAGCAGTCTATATTAAGCTGAGAGTTGCTTAATTATAAACTCATTCTTTACTCCTATCCCATGATTCATATAGTTGGTATATTTTATATTATTTTGTGCTTCTCTTATTTTTATAAGCACATTTAAGTTTTTTGCTTTTATGCTTCCTATTTTTTTTTTAACTGTTACTTATGGTTTTTATTTTCCATCACAGAGTCCCCCTTAATGTTCTTGTAGGGTTGGTTTAGTGGTCATGAATTCTTTTACCTTTGTTTGTCTGGGAAACTCTTTACCTTTCATTCTGTTCTAAATGATAGCGTTGCTGTGTAGAGTATCCTTGACAGCAGATTGTTTCCCTTTAGCACTTTGAATATATTTTCCCACATCCTTCTAGCCTGCAAAGTTTTGCTGAAAAATCAGCTGGTAGTCTTATGGGGTTTCTTTCATATGTAACTGTATTCTTTTCTGTTGCAACGTTTAAAATTCTTTTATATGACTTTTTTTTTTTTTTCCATTTTAATTGCTATGTGTCTTGGTGTGGACTTCCTTGGGTTGAACTTGTTGTGGTATCTCTGTGCCTCCTAAATTTGGATCTCTGTTTCCCTCCCCAGATTCAGGAAGTTTTCAGCTATTATTTCTTCAAATATGTTTTCTATCCCCCCTTTTCTCTCTTCTCCTTCTGGAATCCTTTTATTGTAATGCTCAGTGGAGTCATTAAGTGTATTCTTATTATGCAGTATTTGTTTCTCACCTGTTCAGCTTCGTTCCTTTCCATTACTCTGTCCTCCAGATCACTGACACTTACTATATACTCTACTACTTATTTCAGCTATTATATTTTTAATTTCATTTATTGAGTTCTTCATCTTTGTTATGTTACTATTTTATTTGTTAAGGGTCTCATGATGTCCTCCACCCTTATCTAAAGTCCAGTGAGTATCTTTATGATCATTATTTTAAATTCTGTATCAGGTATATTACTTATTTCTATTTTGCTTAGATCTCCTGCTTGATTTTGTCCTGTTCTTTCATTTGGGATATATTCTTCTCTTTCCTCATTTTATCTACCTCTCTGTGTTGGTGTCTCTGTGTTAGGAAAGTCAACTATGTCTTCTACTTTTAAAAGTAGTGGCTTTAAGAAGAAGAGGGCCTATAGTGTGCTGTAGTGTAATGTCCCCTGTTTATCTGAACCCGGTGCTTCAGGGGCATCTCCTATGTGTATTGCTTGCATCCTGCTGTTGTGTCTGAGTCACTTTTTCTTTCAGTCCAGATGTCTGCCCTGATTCTATGCCTTTTGTGGGTGATGCATGATCTCTGTGGGGTTAGACACAGGCAGGCTAGCTCTGAGGGGAGTGACTGCAGGAGGGCACAGGAGTGGGGCAGCAGTGTTAGCAAAATTTGTACATAGCTGCTAGTCCAAAGCTGGATCCTTGAAGCACAGTGGTCGCCTGGGGTTCAGTGTGGAGTGGTGCCAGTGACCAGGGCTCCTGGTGCCTTTGTGCATGCTTGGACTAGTAAAATTTGCACTGAGCCCAGGGCTGAGGCCAGGATAAGTGGACAAGTCCTCGGGAGGATGTGTGGGTGGGGTGCATTATTAGCAGGAGAGGTAGCGAGTGTGCAGGGCTCCCTCCCATAGGGGGCTCTGTCTCTAGGCAGGGGGAGAAAAATGGTGCCTGTTAGCTTTTTTGTTCCCAGAGAAGTCCACCAACATAGTCCCAAATCAGAATAAACAGATCTTCCTTCAGTTGGCATCAGGCTTTGTGCAAACTGTTACTTCTATGTTGCCTTTCCATGGGCTGCTGTCTCTTGAAAGGCAGGGACCCAGCTATCACTCTACCCTCTCCACTTACCCAGTGCTGAGTCAGCTGACTTTTAAAGCTCCAGGCTCTAAGTTTTCAAAGCCAGACATTATGGGGTTTCATCTTCCCTGTGTAGGCTCCTTGTGCTTTCCCCTCTCGGCACTGGCAGCTTCCTCCTTCCTGGGGGCAACACCTGACTACCATTTCTGCCCTTCCTCACCTCTCATAGGCAGCTTCTTCTCTACATTTAGTTGTGGAGTTTTTTTTGCCAGTATTCAGATTGCTTTCTGGTTTATTTACATGGACATGAGAGATACCTAATGGTAAACATGGGAAAGGGTGAGCTTAGGGTCCTCCTACTCTGCCATCTTCCCAAGCTCTGTCCAGTGTCCATTTCTTGAGAAGTGAACCTTCTGCCTCTGCTTCCCTAGTATCTGGTGACTGAGGAAAATGACCCCAATAGCAGCCTGGCTGGGGCCATGAGACCCTGCTCACTCTGGTCTCCTCCAGTCCCTGTACTGGACCCACTGTGCCTCTAAAAAGACACATCTGGCAAAGTCTGGGCTTCGGACTACCCCCAGAGATAGAGTATGTCTTAAGCATTTTTGTTATATAACCATTATTACAAACCATACACCCATGTATATGAGAATTGAGTATTTTCAAACTTGCTCAAGATGACCTTTGGGGAAGGTAGTGGGTAAGAGAAACTGGTAAGTAAAAGCTAACAGTTGGAAAACCTCCACTTAAGGCAGCTTTTTTCAAGGTGAGGTTACTCATTGTGATCATCACAGACCAAAAAAGAAGAGCAATGTCTTTTCTGCACAGCTTCTCAGAGCATTTAGAAGGCTCATGTGTTTGTGAGATGCCACGAGCACATGCACCATGGGATTCTCAATTGGAGTTGCCTAGGAAATCTTTAAACCTACTGATTTTTGAGCCCCAAACCAGAACAGTTTTATTAGAATCTCGGTGGTGAGAGAGCATTGCTATTTTTTTATTTATTTATTTATTTATTTATTTATTTTTTTAAAGATTTTATTTATTTATTTGAGAGAGAGAGAATGAGAGAGACAGCAAATGAGAGGGGGGAGGGTCAGAGGGAGAAGCAGACTCCCTGCAGGGCAGGGAGCCCGATGCGGGACTCGATCCAGGGACTCCAGGATCATGACCTGAGCCGAAGGCAGTCGCTTAACCAACTGAGCCACCCAGGCGCCCAGCATTGCTATTTTTAAAGAAATTCTTCAAATGATTGTACTGCCCAGTGGTGTTGAGAGTATGTAGTCTAGGGGCACTAGGTCTTCAGTAATTTGAAGACTTATTTAGCCCTGTATCTTAAAGAATTTTGACCTCTCTAATAAGAGTGGCCAGGTAGAAAACTGATGTTAGTGTCTTTATCAGTACAACTCTTTTAAACCCTACTTAACTTTGTGTCTTTTGAGCTACAACAGCCCCCTGCCTTCCAGCCCACATCTTCAAAGATGAGTCTATAATGACCTGTCTTACACAGCTCTTATTCACTCCTAGGTCAAGTGAACTCTGGTTTGTGTCCATTATGTTCCTAAACTCACTGCTAATTAAATAAGCAACTAATAACCTTATCCAGGGTGAGTCCAGATTGCTATAACTGTGGGATGTTATATATCTGAGATTTATATTGCAACATTTTAACTTTGATTGGTACTATATACATCACTTCCCCCCTTCCTTAGTCTCTTGTCCCTGATTTGCGCAATACAATTTTATGACATTTTTTAGATATTTTGAAATGCACATTATATGTATCTATCATTGACTCGGGTTCTATTATTTTACTTCAATTAGACATGTTTGATGGTTTTCAGTACTCTATTAGTTACCTACTTCTGAGCTGTTGCTTTTCACTAAGAGCATCAACAAGTTGATTGAACAATAAAATACATTTTCAGGAGAAATTTTTGTTTTTAAATGCTGTAATGGTCATCTTTAATCGAAATCTGGACCACAAAGGCATAATATTGAGGGAAACACAGATTTTTAATACACAGGCTATGCCAGGAGCACACGGACTTATCTGGAAGAACAACTCAACACAGGACCTAACTTGAATCTGAATGCCATGAAATAAAAGAAGGGTATGAAGCCATCTGTGAATTTCTCCTCCACATAATACGATGTATATTGTGCATTTCAGGCTTTGAGGCATTCACTATAACAGCAGCTTATGAAATACTCTGTAAAAAACAAAAATGCTTGTCAACTATGTTTGGGTTGCACTTAGGATAATGAGAGTCCAACACAAAGAAATCATCAAGCATACCATCTGAGATCATTGACTTCACACACGAAATCCAAAAATACAGGGAGATGAAAGTTGAGACTTTCCTCAATATGTGACCAAAGAGAAGGAGAATGGAGTGAATGAATCATGGGGTGTGTTAGATTTACTTTGTGACAAGAGCCTTAGAAGAAATAAATTGGGTCCTTGGGGTGTGTAATCCTGTCAGCCATAGAGGTTGGAGTGATTTTTGGCTTATAATGTGTCCAAGAACTCTAGAATCAGAACAGTGGAGAGAAACAATAAAAAGTCAGAAGGAACATGACAGGAGAGGGGCCATGCCTAACCTGTGCTGAGAATATAAACCCCACACGAGAAAGCTGGGAAAGGGAAATGTGAATCATGATCTGGCTGAGAAACCTCTTATCCTCACAGGGTTTGAAAAGGAACTTAAAAGGCAAATTAAGAGACAGATCGTTGAATCATCAGCTGAGAGCAAACTGGATTGAACCGATAAAAGCCCAAATGGCACAAAGTTATTCTTGAAAAGAATCCGTAAGCAGGCTGATGTGGAGAAGGGACTGTATAAAATGACACAGGA
Source organism: Phoca vitulina (assembly GCF_004348235.1). Lineage (NCBI taxonomy): Eukaryota > Metazoa > Chordata > Mammalia > Carnivora > Phocidae > Phoca > Phoca vitulina. The sequence continues at coordinate 14,833,695 of NW_022589735.1, read as the reverse complement.
AGACTAAGTTAAAGAGAGAGCAAACATCTCCTCCTGGCCACTCTAGTTGGCTGGCAAACAGTAAGATGGGTACAGGGAGTGGGAAGAGGTATGGGGGATGAGCAGTATACAACTCAGGCCTGTGGACTGAGGAGAAGTTACTGGAATGTTACACATGAAAGCAGAGGGATTGGCTCTCTCATCAATGCTGAATGAATTGAACCTCATTGGGGCTTGTTTGTTCTGGGGTTCTGCTATGGAGTGGATTGCATCTTCTAAATTCGTACGTTGAATGCATACCCTCCAGTGCCTCAGAATGTGACCTTATTTGACAATAGGGTTGTTGCAAAGGTAGTTAGGTAAGGTGAGGCCATACTGGAGTAGGGTGGGCCCCAATCCAATAGGATTGCTGTCCTTATGAAAAAAGGATAGTTCGACGGAGACACACAGGAAGGCCATTTGAAGACTGGAGTTGTCCTGCGATAAGCCTAGCACCTACTAGAAGCTAGGAGGGGGACCTGGAACAGACCTGTCCCTGGAGCCTTCAGAGGGAGCATGGCCCTACCCACATCTTGCTCTTGGACTTCTGGCCCCCAGAATAGAAAATAAATCCCTGTTGTTAGAGCTACTCACTTTGTGGTTACTTAATATAGCAGCCCTAGGGAATAATTACAGGCTCTTGTGGCATCTCCTTGAGAGCTTTCTACGTCTCTGAGCAGGTCCAGAAGACAGCACAGGTCTGAGAGGAGGGCGTGTTGGGCAGGGAGCTTTCAGGCAGCATGGGGAGAACATGACTGGTTAGCAGGATGCTAGTTTGGGCAAAGACTGAAGAGGCTGTGTATGATGGGCATCAGTCACTAAGAATGTGAAAGGCTAATCTGGGGAAGTGGGAAGCAGGTTCTCTGTAGCAAAGCCTGGGATTAGAATAAGGGGTAGAATTTTGGAGAAGACAGCCCCACTGTGCACCGAACTGCCTCGGAGATGCTGAATGAGAAGGAAGGGGAGAACTCGTGGCAGAAGAGGGGTGAGCTAAAGTCCTCTGGACTTGGAGTGGCTGTGGGCTGGGGCAGTCCTGGGGCTCTGTGCACAGAGGGTACTGTGGCTGCAGAGCTGAAGCTGAAATTGGTACAAGCCAGGGGACCCTGGGGCTCTGCACACAGGGGGCGCTTGGCAGGGCAGCTAAGGGCTGAGGCAGGTGCAGGCTGGGGTATCCCAGGGCACTTTGTGCCAGGGGTGCACTGGCAAATTGTCTGGAGCTGAAGTGGTGCAAGCCTGGAGTGTGCTTTGCATCTGTGTCACCTTGGTGAGACAGATGGAGCTGTACTGAGCTCTAACCAAGGGTGTCCTGGTATGTGCTGTGCTGGGGCCATCTTGGTGGGACTGCAGAACTGGTAGAGCTAGGGGCCTGGGGCTCACTGAGATGGTAGGTCTTCTGGGTGCCTGGATCCTGGTCCCATCCACCAGAATGTAAACTGTGACATTCACCAGACCCTTCAACATGGGGAGAGATTCAGCATCTCTCCCACTATTGGTGGAGGGTTAGGGCTGGACACTGTACATCCTGGTTATTCTTTAAAAGCACAAGGTTTGTTTTTTTTTCTGTGCCCCATGGCATCCTTGGCTGGTGTGGACAGTGTGTAGGCCAACTGTGGCGCCTACACTCTGCTCCTGTCTGCATCATTAAAGTAGAGGGGGACGTAAACAGTGGTGCTCAGCAGCCGCTCCGATCCAGAGAGAGTTGCAGCAGCCCCCCTAACATTTGGCAGGATTGGAGGGCTGGTTCCTTTATGTCCTAGTTGCCCCTTGAAACTGTGGCCCAGCGTAGACGAAGCTGCTCACTGACCCTCAGCACTATCCCTCCCCGTAGCCGTTTGCAGTGTCAGGGGTGGGCGTTCCCTTCCTTACCATGTCTCCATCTCTCTTGGTCTTCTCCACGGGGTCAGTCTTTGATTGTACAGAAACTATTCAGTTGCCCTCCATTCTTCAGGAGGAACTGCTCTATAAATACATGTGGATGTGTTGTGTTTGTGGAGCAGGTGAATTCAAGGTCTGAATTCCGGGTCTGTCTCTGTTGCCGTTTTTGATGGGAGGCCTCTGGCTGTGTCTTTAGATGTGAAGTGAGTCTCTTACAGGCAGCATATAGATAGGTGGATCGTCTTTTTTTTTTTTTTTTTTTAAATCCATTCAGCTACCCTGATTAGAGCATTTAGTCCATTTACATTTAAAGTAATTATTGCTAGATATGCACTTACTCCTTGTTACTTGTTGGTAGGTGTGTTCTAATTACTCTGTTACTTTCTCCCTCTCTTGCTGTCTTCCCTTGTGATTTGATGATTTTCTTTGTTTGGATTCTTTCCTCTTTATTTTGTATGTATCTATTATAGGTTTTTGGTTTGGGCTCATCATGAGGTTCACGTATAAAAACCTATGTATATACCAATCTATCTTAAGTAGGTGGTTAAGTTTTGACCCCAGAATATGTATTTTTTAGGGTAAATGATACACTGTGCCATTTCAGCATGGCTACAAAAAAGTAACTGCAAAATATAAGAGGAAAAGAAATGGGCAATCGGACAATTAAATACAGTATGAATGCAAGTCTAGTTTAGGAGTCTTGATACGTTGGAAAATTACACATATTGAAGAGGACAATAAAATAGAAACAAGAGATTATGTGGAACTCTTTCCCCTGAGATGGAAAAAAAAAAAAGTCAATAGGTTGAAGATAAAAGAAGTAAGAATAAAGACCTGTTGAAATGAGAGAAAAAAGACTAGACAGCGTAAACCAAACCTAATATTGACTCTTAATACAGTTGTCAGTCATCTTATTCCTATCACATGTATCTTCCCTAAATTTGAAGGGATTATCAACCGAACATGCATTTCCAGCATAAACTTCAACAGCAATTTTTTAATACCCACAGTACAAGGCAAAACCTTAAGCAATGTGACTTCTAAGAGGAAAGGTTAAGGGGATGAGATGGAAAGACTTTCTGAGGGTTTGTGAATCAAAACTACAGTAAGATATCATCTCAAACCTGTCAGAATGGCTAAAATCAACAACACAAGAAACAACAGGTGTTGGTGAGGATGTGAAGAAAGGGGAACTCTCATGCACTGCTGGTGGGAATGCAAGTTGGTGCAGCCACTCTGGAAAACAGTATGGAGATTCCTCAAAAAGTTAAAAATAGAACTACCCTATGATCTAGCAATTGACCACTAGGTATTTACCCAAAGAATACAAAAATATTAATTCAGAGGGATACATGAACCCCAGTGCTTATAGCAGTGTTATCTACAATAGCCAATTTATGGATAGAGCCTAAATGTCTGCTGACCAATGAATGGATAAAGATGTGGTGTGTATACACACACACACACACACACACACACACACACACACACACACAGGAATATTACTCAGCCATCAAAAAGAATGAAATGGGGTTATGAATGTCACCTAGATATGGTAAAAAAATATTTGCAGTGATGTGGATGGAGCTAGAAAGTATTATGATAAGCGAAATAAGTTAATTTGAAAGACATACCACATGATTTCACTCATATATGGAATTTAAAAACCAAACAAATGAGCATAGGGAAAAAGAGAGAGAGACAAACCAAGAAACAGACTCTTAACTCTAGAGAACAAGCTGATGGTTACCAGAGGGGAGATGGGTAGGGGGATGGATGAAATAGGTGATGGGGATTAAGGAGGACACTTGTTGTGATGAGCACCAGTTGATAATATGCAGCTGTTGAATCACTCTATTGTATGCCTGAACCCAGTATTATACTGTATGTTAAGTAACTGGAATTTAAAAACTTGAAAAAAAGGTGACCTTGAGAAGTTAGCTTCTATTACCGTCAGCTACACAATGGCGGTAATAATTGGTATTTCACAAGATAGTTGTAAGGATTCAATGAGACTGTGTATGTAATGACTTGGTGCATAGGTGCACAAATCATAGCTATTACTGTCAACCTTTTACCCCAGTGTTAAGTGTGAAGCCCAATTTTAAAACTTCAAAGGAATGAAAACTCCAAATGTTCACACCAGCTATCAAATCGTCCCACTTTTCTTGGTCTTTGGCCTTGGTTTTGGTCACAGAGCAATGTTCAAAGTTGTGTTTCATTAAAGCAATAAAGAAATATGGATGGAAGGAAAGCCAGAGTAGGTGTCTATCAGTTCTAGTTGCACATTAGAATCATGAAAAGACAGAATCTCTCAATATGGCAACACCAAGATTTTAGGTTGGATAATGTTTATTATTGGTGGTGGTCCTGTAAGCTGTTTAGCCACATCCCTGGCTTCTACCTGCTAGATGCCAGTAGCATATCCCTCCTCCTCGATTGTGACAATCAAAAATATATCCAGATATTGCCAAACATCTTCCCTAGGAAACAAAATTTCCTCCAGTTGAGAAACAGGGACTAAGGAGAAAGTTGTGATTTAAATGCTTTGAGGCAGGACCCAGGGATCTGCATTTTTCTAAATTCCCTAGATGACTTCATTATGGAACCAGAATCACATTTGGAATCAGATTTAGAGCAATTGGCCAGGGAATCTATATTTTACTTATTTTTATTGAGATATAATTGACCTATAACCTTATATTAGTTTCAGGTGTACAACATAATGATGGGATTTAAGCATAGATAGTAAAATGATGACCACAATGAGTCTAATAATATCTATCACCACAGATAGTTATAATTCTTCTTTCTTGTGATGGGAATGGCTGGATCATAGGGTGGTTCTACTAGTAATTTTTTGATGGCACTCCATGTTGTTTTCATAGTTGCCACAACAGTTACCATTTCCACCAAGGGAATGTATTGTTCATGAGGGCTCCCTTTTTCCACATCATCCCAAACACTTGTTATGTCTTATCTTTCTGATAATAGCCCTTATTTCTTTCATAATAGTGTGAGGTGATAGCTCATTATGATTTACCCATTTTTTGAATTTGGTTTGTCTTTTTTGTGTTCTGGTATTTTTTTTTTTTTTTTTGCTATTGAGTTGTATAAATGGTTCATATATTTTGGATATTAATGCCCTATCAGATGGATGACCTGAAAATATTTTCTCCTGTTTGGAAGGTTGCCTTTTCATTTTGTTGATGGTTTCCTTTGCTGTGCAGAAACTTTTTAGTTTAAATATAGTCCCATTTATTTTTGCTTTTGTTACTTTTATTATTGGTGTTAGATAAAAAAAAAATCACTGCCAAGGAGCTTACCAGTTGTGTTTTCTTCTATGAGTTCAATGGTTTCCAGTCTTAAGTTCAAGTCTTTAATTCATTTCGAGTTAATTTTTGTGCATGGTATAAGATAGTGGCCTAGTTTCATTCTTTTGTATTGTGGCTGTCCAGTTTTCCCAACATCCATTTGTGGAAGAGACTGCCTTTTCCCATTATATATTTTGGGGAAATTTATATTTTAACTAACTTGCTGGCCAACTTTTCTAAAATTCAGAATGCCAATTATTTAATAAATGAGTGATAGTCTAAGAACTTGACAAGAGCTTTTTAAGGTGATAGTAATCTAGTATTGTTACATTGCCTCTCCTATTTGGATAGAAAATTTTTAGGAAAATTGTTATGAATTATAAAACAACTAGGACAGAGATAGTTAAGTATGTGGCAATCACTCTTTATTTAAGCATAGTTTTAATTACTATTTTGGTCAGCTAGGGCTGCCATAACAAAAAATGATAGTTTGTGGCTTATACAGTGGAAACTGGGTCCCACCTCCAAATACTGTCACTGTTAAGGCTTTAATAATTTTTTTTAATGGGGGCACACTTAAGTCTCTAGCAGTTACCAAGAATTTTGTATTTCTCTATAAGCCTAGAACTAAGTGGGGTAGGCAGAATGTTTCAAAGATAAAAAAATCTTCACCTCCAGGTACTGTGAATACGTTACCTTTCATGGCAAAAGAGACGTGGCAGATATGACTGAGTTATGAATCTTGATAAGGGGAAATCGTCTGGGCGCTCTCACTGTGATCCCATGGGTCCTTAAAAATGAGGAGGCAGAAAAAAGTCACTAGTGTACATAAATAATAATGATCTCAACATTTACAATCATATTTTCACTTCTCATCCATTGCATTTAAAATAAGAGATCAGGTGTCACTTAACATTTTCTTGGATTTTCTCTATTATCGTAACTCTTACCTACAAATATCCTTTACTATTCTTTCCTAAAGCATTGTGAATCCTCCCTTCATTGATTTTTTTACTGCAGTCCTTGACTTCTCAGGTAGCGCTGCATCTTGTCGTTGGACCTGCAGAGAGTTTGGGTCAGCTACAAAGTTTAGAGGGACCACAGTAATCACTGCAAATCAGTACTATAGTATAGTAGCAAGAACAAATACCATGAGGCTAAGTCCTGAATGGTGATAGAGGCCCCACCTGGCACCTTGAGACACTCACTCTTAGGGAAGCCAAACAAGCCTGAAGAGGCCACCTCTTTCAGCCTTAGTCCCAGCCAATACCTAGCATCAACTAGCAGACACGTCCGTGCGTGAGCCTTGAGATTATTTCGGTCTGCGGTCTTTGATGCGTCCCTACTGAAACCAAATGGAGCTGAAATGACCTGCCATTGCTTTAAGCCAAATCGTGTTTTGGTGTGGTTCCACACACCTAGCAATAGAAAACTGCAATAACCTCCACACTTGTACCAAACCACATACACATTCCTTTATCATCAGTTCTCACTGACCCCTCGCTTTAACCTAGCTTCCCACTGTGATTTTTTATGCCCCATCACTCATGCACCGCTTCTCACAGTGTGAGCCATGGTTCCTTACATTCATCTCAGTAAAGAGCCTGATAGTGTTGTTTTGTTCCACTCATGCTCATCTAAATCTTACCAATTCTTCAAGGTCCATAATTCAGGCCACACAATTGCCTATCCATTGTATTGGTTTGGCCATATCCAAGCGCCCTGGAAAGTTAGCAGCCTAGTTTTCTTTGGGGGAAACCATCTCTTCTTAATGCCCTATCCAGAGGCTTTAGGTATGGTGGACTTGCGCTTCCAGCCTGAGGTGGGGAAGGGGCCCAGACTTACCCAGTTGGCATTTTCCATCTTCCTAGCCATGTGACTAGTTGGAGAATGAGCCCATGCCCCAAGCTGGTGCAATGAGCTGGAATCCTGGACTTTTCCCAGAACAATGTTTTACTAGTGCCTGCTGAGCCATGAGGCTCTTAGCCCAGGACTGAAGTGGCCCACACGGAGTGAAAGACCACCTGAGGATGAAGCCAACCCAGAAGAAAGCTTTCCCAGGGCATTATTGGAGCCTGTGGATTCAGCCATGCCTGAAGACTGATCCTCGCTCCACCCACCACTTCTCAGTTTTCTGAACCAAGCAATTCCCTTTTTGGCTAAAAGCCAGATTGAGTTAGATTTCTATCACTAGGTAACTATAGAGTCAGTCTTCATCATCAATAGGGTGATTCCTGAATGCCTATTTCAAATGGGATTCTGTACTTGGAGTTAAGACATGAGCATTAGTAAGACACGGTCCATGAGGCTTAGCGCTTATTCACTACTCCTTCTGTCCCTTCAGTGGAAATCCTCATGATGGCATTTGGGTATAGCACTTGTCACAGATGTTATGCAGGATAGTTCATTGAACGCATTCCATTAGATGCTTTGTGAAGACGGCAGTCTTTCACTTTATAGGATGATGTAAAAATACACATAGGAGAGGGTGGGCATATGATATGTTCTCAGTAGCTATTACTTCCTATTTTTTCCTATTGCACCAAGCATGGATGTTGTCCATAGTTATTCAGTGATACATATAAATTATTCATTGTCCCTAAGTAATACTGCATAACATTTATGGAACAATTATTATATGCCAGACTTAAGGATCACCTCAGTGAATTCTCACAGTAACTTGAGGAGATAGGTGCTATTCTTCCCTTTGTACAGGTGGGAGAAACTCAACACATAAAAACATGCAGAGTTAACAAGCTTGTCCATAGTCTCACAGCTTGCACCTACTGGAGTGAGGACTCCCACTCCTGTCTCTTTAACACCCCACACCTCCAAGCCGCTATTTGTGTTGAATGCATGGGATTTGCTGCTTGGAAAACTTTCTACATACCTGTTTGGAATCCAGAGAAATTGGCTGGGTTAAAAAGCCTTGAAAGCCAGAGAAATCAGCCCTGTGATGAGTGCAGGAGTGCTGCCCAGGCAAGAGAAACAACTTAACGACGTTCTGGGAGGTTGGATCGGGTGAGCAGAAATTTGGAAGGCATTGCTACAAGCCAGATAGCGGGAGCAAATTGCTGGAACTTTGTTCTTCCCACATCAGCCACAGATGTGAAGAAAATGACAAGAGTAAAAATGGCAAAAGCCTTTTCTAAAAAGTGTTGCAGATTCCATGGCCGGCGGCCAGGAAAGTGTAGCATCCCTGGTTGTCATAAGCGCCTAACAGAACAAAGAATCGCAGGCTGCAGGGAAAGAGGATAGGGCTGGAAATGAAGAGCTTATGAGGAAGCAAAATGGAAAAATCGAACCAAGGGTAAATGGGGATTAATAGGTCCTTGAAGGGTTCAGGAAGACTTGTCCGGAGTTCCAATGCATACGCACAGGAAAATAGGCTCCTTGTAGAGCTCATGAGAAGGTTCCCATTCACCCTCCCAGGAATACAACAGGGTCACTGCTAAAATTCTGGTTGGTTTTTTTGGGAAAACGAAATGCATTCATAGGCAAATCAAAAAGATGCCCATAAAATGTTTTTTTTCCTTAGAGTGTAATGAAAAATTAAATATTTATTCTAAAAATCGTCATGAAAAAGCAGATTTTTTTCATCCTCATTTCCTGCTGGGTGTTTTGCAGATCCCCGTAGCAGGACTGCTCCCCGGAGTCATGGTCCCTCCCCAGTCAGTCCCATGGCCGGAGTAGGCGCTGGAAACAAGGGGAAGACGTGAGGCTCCTCAGTGCACCTTGAGCAGCGGGAACGGCAGCGAGGTAGGAATTTCTGAACTTGGGTTACATTTGCATCTTGGATCCTCAGCTTTGACATCTGAATTCAGGTCACGAAAACACCATTTGCGCTGTGTTATTTGCAGGATGAGATGGGTAACACATGTTGAACCTCTGCCATTGTGTCTCGTTCATGTGGGCACTCCCCCAACCCCCTAGTCCGAGAACCGCCCCCCCCCCCAGTGAAGGTAGAGACCAGGTCTCTCTTGATCACTCCTGTGCCCCAGAGTCTCTGCTAAGTACATGTTGGATGAAATTGATGCCTGTTGGTTGTATATTTAGGAAGATGCGACATCAGTTTTCTGTTTATTCTAAAGCAGCTTGTGTCAAGCAAATGCTCTTCTAAAGATACTAAATTTGCCCATAAGTCTCCTGAAAGATCCTGATGATAGGGTAAAATGACCAATCACACTTAATGACAGAGATGTGTTGGGGGTGGGGGGCAGTGACAGAGAACTCTCTTCCACAAATGGTAGTCTGAATTAACATACTCTATCTAGAGACCACTCTCTTTTTTTTTTTTTAAGATTTATTTATTTATTTTGACAGAGAGAGTTAGCAAGAGCAGGAACACAAGCAGGGGGAGTGGAAGAGGGAGAAGCAGGCTTCCCATCAAGCAGGGAGCCCGATGTGGGGCTCGATCCCAGGACCTTGGGACCACGACCCGAGCTGAAGGCAGACCCTTAACGGCTGAGCCACCCAGGCGCCCCTAGAGACCACTCTCTTAATCAAAAAGCACTTTAAGTGACCAGTTACATGTGGTCTTTGGAGGATGAGGCCAGGAGCAAGAACAAATCCTTTGAACCTTGTTCTTTTTTTACATCTGTCCCCAGAAGAAAATGACATTGTGAAATTTTCTAGGCTTTGCTTAAAACCATGGCAGTTTTGCTAAATGCCATCCCAGTTTCTGCTTGCAGATACCTCTTCCCAAAATCCTTCCCTGGTGTGAGTGATACATGAATACAGTAGAGAGGCACGAATAAGAGACACAGTGCGAACAGATGAGATTTATCGAGGGCTACGGTAGCAGATTGGAGAGGTGGGAGGTGAGGAACCGGTATTCCAGGGGAGTAGTGATATCCAAGCAGAACCCGGCTGATCGGTGAGTTACCTCGTTCATTGGATTCTGTCAAAAGTCTGGCATTGAAACTATAGTTCTTCATAAAGGATAAAACACTAAAGCTTTTTTGAGAGTAAGTTACTCTCCAAAACGCCAAATCTTTCTGCTGTGCCAGCATTTTACAATTTTTTGTTTTGTTTTGTTTTGGGTCTGACTTTTCCTTTCACCAGATTAAATACTTGAGAGCCGATTAAGGATTATTGTAATCATTCTTTCTTCTTTTTGCATAATCAATAAAAACATTCCCAACTATTTTATTAGGTGAGTATAGAAATGGCCATCTTAGAGTGTTATTTTCATACTCTTGGACTATATTTATAATGTATAATTAACTTTTAATAAATACTGCACACTAGTTGAGTACCAAAAATATAGGAAAAAAATCATGATTTTGTCATAAATCTGTAAGTATTAGACCACTTTTAATTTAGAGATTGAAACCGGAATAAAATACAGATTTAGTTTAACTATGGATTATGACACACAGTGGACAAAAACCGTCTTCATTTACTGTTTGGGCACTCTCAGTTTTCAACGGAAAAATCAGTTAATGGTGATAATTTTCATGTTTTATGTATAAATACAGAACACGCTGGAAGGTATCAGGCTGCTATTTGTAATAATTCACCTACAAGCAAGACATTCCAGATGCTGGTAGCTTTAATTCCCAATAAATAAAAAGCTAAATCAGTTGTAATTGTCACAGTGCTTTCTCTTCAATGTTTTCTTTCTTATCAGGAACCTTCTGCTGGCCTCTATTGAGAACATATGCGTCTGACCTACGGAGCTGATGGGGAGCCTCTTAAGGCACGGGTCTGAGGGTCTGAGCTTGGGTTGCCATGACAAAATACCACAGACTGGCTGGCTTAAACACACAGGAGTTTATTTCTCACAGTGCTGGAGGCTGGAAGTCAAGAGCAAGGTGCTAGCAGAACTGTCCCAGGTAAGGGCCCCCTTCCTGACTTTGAGATGGGCACCTTCTTCCTGTGTCTGCATGTAGCACAGAGAAAGAGTGCGGTTCTCTTTTTCTTCTTAGAAGGATGTTAACGCCATCATGGGGGGGGGGGTGTCTCACCCTCATGATCTCGTCTAAACCTAAATACTGCCCAAAGGCTCCATCTCCAAATACCCTCACATTGGGGGTTAGGGTTTCAATATATGTATATGGGAGGAATACAAACCCTCTGGCCCTAAGAGCGGGCTTGTAGGAGTGCTTTGGCGTAGACAAGAGGGGTCCCAGCTCACTCAGAAGCCAAACTAGGGTAAGGTCCTAGGGGCATGGCAGGCACGTGAGGGTTCTGCAGGTCCCAGAGCCCAAACCCTCCCTTCCAGGTGCTACTGAGTGCTTGAGACCCAGAATTTCCTGCCTGGACAGCCTGCACATGTGCTTTTGGAGCCTGCGTGGCCCTTTCCCCAGCGCACCCATCCTGACCGTGAACTGCACCGCCATTATGGAATCCTCTAGTCAAGAGATGGCCAAGGAGTGGCTGTTTGGATTGAGGTGGAGAAGTGGCTGCAACTCTCCAGGCGCTGGCTGGAGGCCACAGGCACGAATACAAGATGCAATCGAGGACAGAGAGAGAAGGGAGAGAGGAGAGCTGGCTCGAGGTCCCCATGTTGGAGACCAAACTCTAAAAAGTACCAGAATTCTTCATGCACACCTCATCTTGCAGGTTATGAAGAAGGTACAGTGGGGAAGGGGGGAGGAGAAAATGGATTTTATGTTAAAGGGTTGGGCTGATGGGGGTCTGGGCTTCTCTTTGTACTCTGGTTCTTTCTTCACAAGTGTTAGGAGTGGATCTCTGACTACGTTATCTTCATGAATTTGTATTTTACTATCTGTAATTTTGATGCATCTTGTCTAATATTACAGATGTAAATTAAACAATACGTGACCGAGGGGGAAAAAAACAGCTTTAAAGTGTTAAAGTGAATATTGGTCTGAAGGGTCTTGGTAGCTGGCAGTGCTGAGCTGAGTGATAAGCCACCTGAGTCCTCAGCTTGCTCTTTACTAAGGGCCATGCTGATTACTTTGAGCATTGACAACGGCTCATTTTGAAAGGAAAATATATACATGATAGTAATTTAATATATTAATTATTTCTTTGTCAGAGAGAGAGAGCATAAGCAAGGGGAGCAGGAGAGGGAAAAGCAAGCTCTCTGCTGAGCAGGGAGCCCGACCCCAGGACCCTGGGATCCTGACTTGAGCTGAAGGCAGATGCTTAACTGACACAGCCACCCAGGTGCCCCAGTAACTTCATTAATTAAAAAATTTTTTTTCGGGGCACCTGGGTGGCTCAGTCATTAAGTGTCTGCCTTCAGCTCAGGTCATGATCCCAGGGTCCTGGGATCGGGCCCCACATCGGGCTGCCTGCTTCTCCCTCTCCCACTCCCCCTGCTTGTGTTCCTTCTCTCGCTGTGTCTCTCTCTGTCAAATAAATAAATAAAATCTTAAAAAAAAAAATTTTTTTTCTTTCTTTCCTGTTGCCACTTGTGTTCCCCTCATGGGCTGCTCCTCTGATGTCCTTGTCATAGGAACCTAACACTGTGCACTCTTATAAAGTGTGTACTGTTGTTGTGTATGCATATTTTAAAAAACTTACACAAAGTTATGCATTTTTTTTTTCCCTTGGCTTTTCCACTTAATGTTGTTTTTAAGATCTGGTCATATTGCTTTTGGGATGGAGTTGATTGCTTCTAATTCCCACACAGTGTCCGTGGAACACATCCATCATTTTTTACTTACCCATTCCCTTGGTGGTGGGCATCTAGGTGGGCATCTCTATTACCATATACAAAGTGTGACCCTAATGAACACATGCTATGTGATCCTTAGCAAGCTGAGAATTTTGCTGAGGTATTTACCCAGAAGTTATTGTTGACAGGGATTACATTAAGTTATTTCGTTAAATACTGTGGGAGCGTTTTCTAGAACTGCTGAATCAACTTTAACTTCCAAGAGTGGTTTACCTGAGTGCTCACCTTTCCACATTTTCACCGGCACCTAGTATTGCCTCCTTTTCAAAATTTTGCCATTCTCATGCGCTCGAGTGGTCTCTGTATTGCTGTTCACAACCATTGCTGACATGAAAAAAGAATTACTAAGTGTTAGAAAATTACACGTTCCTTTCCCAAGTCATGCTGTGTGACTAATGACTTCTCTTATATAGTCTTGTTTTCACTGGCTACTGTAAAGCCTTCGATGTTTCTAATATTTTCTATGTATCTAGCTGCTGTGCAACAGAGTGTAACTGGGCAGTCTTGTGCTGGCCATGGTGGTGTCCATGATGCGTGTGCAATTTACAAAAGGGGCACTGAGCTCTGAATAATCAGTTTCTTCTTCCAGTTGTTCTTCCCTTTTTTCCTGTACCCCTTCTCTTTCTATATTTTCCTTAAAGAAATGCCCATGTTACCATATGTACAAATTCACCCTGTTAATTTTGCCACGTTTCCCTGACTTTTTAAGCATTTGTTGAGCTTTGCCACCAGAAGATTCCACAGCATCATTCCTCAGCGAGAAGCTGAGCTACTGCAGAAGAGGAAGCAGAGTCAAGGTAGGTGGTGAAACAATTCTGAGAAAATTTGCTTTAAAGAGAATATCGTCCTATGGCATTAAGGGGAAAAAAATGTGTCTAGAACATAGTCATTCACTTCTCAGAGATAGATAAGTGCTCGGCTATAAAAGCACGAGCAGCATGATGGGCACCAAGTAAGAACTTCGAGGTTGCATTAGCATCTTTCCACCTCACTGGAGGTGAGACAGCCCCAGCATGTTCTCCAGGAAAAGGTTTGATGTGGAGTCAGAGAACTTGGTGATGCAGCCAAATTGCCCATTTATGTTCAACTCTGGTTTTTCTGTTTTTATGTCCATGCCATGGGCTTTTAATTTGGATAATAAATATGCATGGCTTTCTTCTGGACTCTCTGCCTTTTGTGCTACTGCTAACACAGTTGGCGTGTAAGCTGTTTTTGTCCCAGAAGCAAGGTAGAGTTCTGAGGGTGGGTCGAGAAAAGAGAGTTCAGCATTCTGAGAGGTCGTTAGTTAGCACTGTGTGGGCGGGCCTGATTTTGAAACCTATGCGGACTCTGGAAGGCAAGAACCCCATCTGGGGGTAGTTAGGAGTTTGTGGAAGAATTCTTTAAAAAATGTGACATTGTACTAGTAGAATGAAATTTGCTCTCTGGAGGTTGATAGAGCTGCTTGACCTTGTGAACAAGGTTCACCAAATTCAAAGTATTGTCTTTTTTTTTTTTTACAATGGAGGCAAACATCCATTTCACTGTGGCTTCTCTTCTAGGCATTCTGGAGCTCCAGTGAGGAGAGCTTCACTGTAGGACAGAGACGGAATCTTTTTCCCTAGAAATGCATACCAAAGAGCCACAGTAAAGCTGCTCAAAGTGATTTGTGTGCCAGGATTCAGAATCTCATCTGTGCCGAGCCAGTTTATCACACTGACTCATGTGGTAGGTGACCTGCGACTTCCTTATTGCTAAATGGTAGTTCTCCACTAATAAAGAGCTTTCCCCTTTTGACCAGTATAGTAACATGGAAGGGGACAGCGAAATCTAGAAAAAGAAAAGCAGTTCTTTTAGGCAGATAAGAATTACCATCAATTATAGATTCATACCTCACTGGGGTAAGCATATTGTTTTGATAGTCTCAAGAAAAATTATTTTGTCTACCACATGCTGGGAGAACATCAGTATCAACCTTCTGCAAATACCTATAAAGCTCTGCTCAGCAAGAAGCACTTCTAGAAAACAAAACAAAAACAGCCAAAAGAAGCACAGAGTATAGGCAATGTAGAATCATCTTGAATCCATTTTCAGATGGTCTGTGAGGTTTTTGTCATGACGACTATAAAAGAAAAAAAGATTTCTCTTTGTGTTGCTAAATCAGAATTGCATGGGTGTCTGAATGAATGAGACAGGGTTTGCCTTACATGGCCTGAGGGGACATGGTTTCAGGGTGATGGGCGGGCTTCCTCCTCTGCTGGGTGGCTACTCTCCTCTGCCTCCATCTTGATTCGATTCTGGAGATTGAGAAATCCCATTCTTCCTTTAGTATGAATGTGTTGATCAGGTCGTTCCTTGAGACAGGATGCCAAACTTCTGTCTATAGCGGGCACTAGACCTTAACTAATATGGCCTCCCACTCCAACTTGGTTCCTCTGCTTCTTGGCCAAGGTTGGCGTAGTGGTGCTGGATGTGGACTCAGAACTGTCAAGTCCTGGATTCAAGTGTGGGTTTCCATCTCATCTGTTGTTTCGCCTTCTGCAAGGTTAAAAGAATCATCATTACCTCCCAGTGTGATGCAAGGTAATCCTACTACTAATATTAGTAAATCCACAAAAATACTCCCTATTATTACATTTATACTCCCTATTATTACATTTTCCCTTGGAAAGGGTTGTATTCTCAGCACAACAGTGCGGAGCATTCCCTGTTCTTGACGGTTGGCGACAAGCCTACCCTGCACCCCCTTATTGGGGTTTTGATGCATCTGGTTTGGTGTCTGACAGCTTGGAGAGCTTGCTTGTTACCACTCCGGGGATGGTTGCTGCTTGTCATGTTTTAGGACATAGCTCCTGGTCCCCATTAATTTGGGTGTGTTATTAGCTAGAAATGGCTAAGAAGACAACAGTTTCTTTCATTAGGTTTCTTTCATTAGATGAGAACTGAAATGTAGAAATATTTTGACGAAATTCTAGGCACAGAGAAGGAAGCTGGTCTTGATTTTATTTATTTTTGAGAGAGAGCAAGTGAGCAGGGGGAAGGGCAAAGGAAGAGGGAGAAGTAGACTCTCTGCTGAGCAGGAAACCCCATGGGGGGGCTTAATCCCAGGACTCCGGGAATGACCCGAGCTGAAAGCAGACGCTTAACTGACTGAGCCACCCAGGCCACCCTCCAGTTGGAATTTCTAAAGCATATCCATAATGCTAGAATTCAGGGACCTTAAGTCCAGTTGACTTCCTATAACATCCCCCGAGGCACAGCTGGTGTTGTAAACATACAGAATTCTACTACTGCTTTTCTGAAGACACTGTCTGAATAGCAAGGTTTACTTTTTTAAGCAATCCATTAATACCGTGGTAACTCCTAGTGTGGATTTGGGAAAATCATTCTTAGGACTATTTGATATAACTAGAAGTGGTTAGCAGTAATTACGTTTCCTAAAATACTGACTTTCCTTCAGTTAATGAAACATTTATATGCTGACACCTGCATTGAATTAAAGTCTGGCATGCCTTAGTCTTAGTTTCTGTCTACACAGTGTGGTCCAGGACCTGCAGCAGCAGCACCTGGGAGCTTGTTAGAAATGCTGATTCACCCCAGACCGAATGGTCAGAATCCAGATTTTGAACAAGATGGCTGCTGGCGACTTGAATATCCACTAAAGTTCAAGAACACTGTCCCAGTAGACCTTACCCTCTGTTTTAAAAAGAGATGAGGAAGGCAAGAATTATTTGGTGCTCTTGTCACAGAATAATGAGAATCAGCGAAGCTGCTTAATTAGTAACTTGCTCATCTGTGTAGACCAGCACTAGCCAAAAGAAATAATGAGAGCTATGTGGGAGTTTTAAATTGATATGCAGCTCGTTAAAAAAGTAAAAGGAACAGGTAAAATTAAAGACATTTAATTTAAGTAAATACATCCAAAATCAGATGTGAAAAGATACTGAGATATTCTCCATTGTTTTTCATGATAAACCTTATGTGCCTATTACACTGACAGCAACATCTCCATTTGTACTGGCCACATGTCCAGTGCTCAGTGGCTGCAAGTGGCTACCATATTGATGGAGCAGTTACAGATGAGGATGTGTCCTTTCTACTCCAGGGTGCACTGACTTGCCCAGGAAAGGGGACAGCATCAGGCTTATACACCTGTATGCTGGAGATGAACAGAACAAGACTCCAGGGTCCACCTCAGCCCTCTGGGCTCTCAAAATGACAAGTGGACATAAAAAGTATATGCAACAGAGCATACTCGATTGATTGATAGTTACCATTATTAAAAGGAAGGTACTGGTAAATTACATGATTATTAATGAGTGCTGTTTCACAGGTGTATCAGGGTCCACCGATTCTGAAAGTTTGCCTGCTCCCCTATCTCCCAAATATATATACACACACACACACACACTTTTCCCGAATAGACACCAAGCTCATTTGTGCCTAAACATGCCAGTATTTATTTCCTGAGAACATTTTCTTACATAATGAGGATATAATTATCAATTCATGGACTTAAAACACAATGTTCTTGTCTAATCCACAGTCCATGTTTGCATTTTGCCAGTTGCACAGTATGGGTTTTCCTTCCTCATTCCCGGATTCAAGGAGGATCATATATCACATTCAATTATTACATTCTTTTCTCCTGAAATCTAGAAACTTTTCTTCTCAGACTTTTTTTTTGGAGAGAGAACAGGCTAGTTACATATAGGAGTATACCCCTCAACTTGGTTTTATCTGATATTTCCTGAGGACTGCCTTCAGGTTATATACTTGGGAAGGTTAGTCAAATAGTTTTCAATGAAGGTACTAGTAAATAACAGGAAAACAGCACCACTACAAGGACTGAAGGGATCCTCCTACCCTCGGATCTCTTACAGGTGCTTCCATTGGCTGAACTTAACAAGAAATGGACAAGCAAAGCAATGCAGGTGAGTTAGTCCTTAGTAGTCAGCCTCTTGGAGTGGGGAGAACAGTACAACAGCACAAAAAATGGATCGTGGTGGGACTGGGAGAAACAGGAAATCACAATCAGGAAAGAAAGCAGGGTGAGCTTTCCAAACACAGGAAGTAGAACATGCAAAGGCAATGAGGTGTCAAAGGACAAAAGTACTAAAGAACATTGTGGACTGTAGTCAGTGAGTCTAAGAAGCTAGCCTGGGCCCATTTTGTTAAGTATTGCGTATCAAACTAAGGACTTTGAAATTGATGCTACTGACAAATATTTTTAAGCAGGAGCATGACATGATCAGATTCGTGTTTGAGAAAATAGCTCTTGGTGGCAAGAGAGCAGAAATGCAATAGAAATTGAAGTCAGGGGTTTAGTGCAACAGCTCAGGGAAGACAAGAGAAAGGTAGAGGAGAGGGTCCAAGATGCTTGAGGTTTAATTAATAATATAGTATTATTGGTGATGGCAGTTGCCAGACAGTGGGTCTCTACTCTTTGACAGTAAATTAGATAGCTCATCAATCTTCAGAGCAGCTCCATAAGGCAGGCGCTATTATCATAGTGGTAATTATAAGAAATGTTTGAGTGGATGATAATACCAGGAATCTAGGCAGAAAATATGAAGTTGCCAGCAGGCCACAGCATGAACCTTTACTAGTAAGGCTTCAGAGACTGATCTGGCCTGGTGCTGGGTGCTTGGGAGACATCACGTTGTTGACGTAAGAGCTGCAATCATAGTGTATATGAGACTGATGAGGATAAATACTGAACAGGAACACTACTCTATGGTAAGGAATGTTCAAAAAAATGTCAGATGTGGCCATTTTTGGTGTTGATATAATTGGCCTATCCCAAGTTAGTCTCATGGTAACTGTGACTTTCCAGCAGGGCCAGATTTGTAAAGGACACACAGTTTACTACTTTGAAAACAGAAGTTCTGGTTCAACATGGCACCACTGGAAGATCCTGAACTCCCCTTCTCCCATTGACCCACAGAACCTACCGCCACATAAGGAATAATTTGCTCTGAAAAAGACCTAGAACCTAGCCAAGAACTCCTACACATGAGGCGAAGAACAAGAAAAAACCCAGCATCAAAGTAGGTAAGACAGGCTGAGACACCATCTAGCCATGTGACCCACAATCAGAAGGGAATTCAATGCCCACAGCTTGCTTTTTCCTGAGGAGCTAAGGGTTTTACATCCCACATCAGGCACCCCAACTTTTGATACCTGCACCTGAGAAACTAGCCCCCAAAACATCTAACTTTAAAAACCAATGTGGCTTGCATCTAGGAGGTCCACGAGGCTATGGAAATAGTAGTTAAAGGGCTCCTGTGTGCCCACACTCACCTGTCTCAGGGCCCAGGACAGAAGCAGTCCAGTCTTCATGTGGGGGATGAGGCTCATTTGCTTATTGGAAAGCACCATCTTCAAGCCCACTGGCTGCTGTGATCCCATGGCACCAGTATCTACCCCTGGAAGGCCTTTACATGCATCTGGCACCCCAGTTTTGATGCCTACCAGCCAGCCTCTGCTAGCCCAGGGAGGTTGAGTTCCAGAGTCCTAAAGGACTGTAAGAATCCAAGGCAGTTCTTGGCAGGTGACAACCCCCAGGGTACTGCATAGACAGATGAAAACACAACCTTCTTCTGTGAAAGAAGCCTGTTTGTCATGCAGTTTTGGCCTGAGGGTCAGGTTTGGCACATATCTAGGGGTCTACAGAGGTGTTGTCAGGGAACATAGGCCACTGGATGCCAACTGTGCACTCACCCTCAGCCGTGCTCTGGCTCCTTGGTATGTCCCAGAAAGGAGTTTGCGCACTTGTCTGGTGCCTAAATATGCCACTGAGAGGACACGTCCAGGTAGCCTGTTTATGGTGGCCAGCAATGCTTATACACCATAAGACAAGAGCATGAGTAGAGGTGGAGGGGGAGAGAGAATCTTAAGCAGGCTCCACACTCAGCATGAAGCCTGATGCAGGGCTGGTTCTCATGACCTGATCTGAAACCAACAGTTGAACACTCAAGCGACTGAGCCACCCAGGCATCAGCTTCTTTTTTTTTTTTTTTTAAAGAAGATTTTATTTATTTATTTGAGAGAGAGCACACCAGTAGGGGAAAGTGCAGAGGGAGAAGCAGATTCCCCATTGAGTAGGGAGCCCAATGCAGGGCTCGATCCCAGGATTATGGCCTGAGTCAAAGGCAGATACTTAACCAGGTACCCCTGGGAACCAGCTTCCCAGCTTCTAATCAGCCCCAATCCAATTGCTGACTGGGCTCCTCCACATCTGGATAATGACGGGTAGTGGCACACCCTCAACGACTGAGAACCACTAAAAATAAAATCTCAAAGGTTTGAACCAAGAGCTAAAAAAAAAAAAAAAAAGGTTAAAAGATGAAGTTCATCTCCTACCCAAGGCCACTCCTTCCAGACTGGGAGAGGTAGCTATTTTATGTAGTGCATGAAAAGAAAAACAAATGCAAAACCTCAGGAAAAAAATCCTTAATGAAATGGAGATGAGTGATGTACCTGATAAGGAGTTCAAAATAGTGGTCATACAGTAAATCCAGTAAATACCAAAATCAGGAACTTCAAGGAGATCGAAAATATAAGAAAGTACCAAATAGTAGTCACCGAGCTGAAGAATACAAAAGTGAAATGAAAATCATCCTAAAGGGATGCCATGCAGACTGAATGAAGCAGAAGACAGTGAACTGAAAGACAAGGCAGTGAACTCAACCCATCAGAATATAATCAAAAAGAAAAGAAGAAACAAAAAAATAGCTTAAGGAACTTATGGGACAACACAGGTAGACCAGCACTCAACAGTCACATTATAGGACTGCCAGAAGGAGAAGAGAAAGAAGCAGAAAACGGACTTGAAAAAATTATGTCTGAAAACACCCCAACTTTGGGGAGGAACAAGAATCCAGATCCAGGAAGCTCAGAGAGTTTCAAGTAAGATGAATCCAGAGCCAAAAGAGAAAAACAATGTTAAGAATCAGGAACCCAGGGGCACCTGGGTGGCTCAGTCGGTTAAGTGGCTACCTTCAGCTCAGGTCACGATCCTGTGGTCCTGGGACCGAGCCCTGCGTCTGGCTCCCTGCTCAGTAACTCAGCAAGGAGCCTGCTTCGCCCTGTCAATTAATAAAAATAAAATCTTAAAAAAAAGAACCGGGAACCCCCCCAAAGGACTATCAAATCTTTGCAGGCCATGGATGAGTGGCAGGGTATCTTAAAAATCTTCAAACCAAGAACACTTCTATCTGACAAAGTTGTCATTAGAATCAAAGGACAGATACATAGTTCCCAGACAAGCAAAAGCTGAGGAAGTTCATCAACAAGCCTACAAGAAATGTTAAAGGGACTTGTATAAGCTTAAAAGAAATAGCACTAATTAGTAACAAGACCTATGAAAGCATAAATCCCACTGTTAAAAGTAAATATATAGCAAAGGTGGTGGATCATGTATATAACTTCTAAGATCACTTAAAAGCCAGTATAAATGTTAAGACAAAAAGTAAAAACACCATAACTAAGGGAAATATAAAATGTGAGGGAGGGAGTGAAATTCTAAGAGTTTGAGAATGTATTTAAGTCATTATCAAATAGACTGCGCTTCCAATGAGGCTTATGCACAACTTATAACAAAGTAAAAACCTCTATACAGTTGTCCCTTGAACAACATGGGTTGCAACTACACAGATCCACTCATACATGGATTTCTTTTTTTTGTAACTATAGTACAGTATACTAAGTGTATTTTCCTTATGATTGTCTTACTATATTCTTTACTAAAACTAAAGAAAAATATTAAGACAATACAACATATGTGTTAATCAATTATGTATATTATTGGTAACACTTCCACTCAGCAGTAGGCTGTGAGTAGTTAAGGTTTTGGGAAGTCAAAAGTTATATGCACACTTGGAACTACATGAGAGCAGGGGTCAGTGTTCAAGGGCAACTGTAGATCAACAAAAGATGAACATAAAGGAATCTATGAATACCATTATTGAAATCACAAAGGAAGAGAACATAAAAACAAAAGAGAAAACAAGAAACAAAACGGCAGTAAGTACATACCTTTCTTAATTATTTGAGTACATCTACATTTAAATTCTTCAATCAAAAGACACAGACAGAAAGAACAAGACCCATCTCTATTCTAACTATAATACACTCACTTCAGATATAAGGACACACACAGACTGAAAGTGAAGGGATAAAAAAGATGCTCTATGGAAAGGGAAAGGAAACCTGGAGTAGCTGTATTTATATCAGACCAAACAGATCTTAAGACATGTATCCAGTTCTCTATATCCATTTTACAGATGAGGGAATGAAAGCACAAGTTTATGCAGCCAGTGAATAAGGGACATTCAAAACTTCAGATTTTTCTATAGCTATTTTATACAAAAAAAAAAAAGAAAGGCCATGTAATGAAAGACAAAGAAGGGCATTACATAATGCGAAAGGGGTCAATCCAACAAGAGGAAAAATGTATTGGATCCAACAGAGAAGCAGCTAAATACGTAAAGCAAGTATTAACAAACCAAGGAGAAATAGCAATATAATATGAAACTGGAATACCCTTCCCTGATGGATAGATCATCTACACAGAAAAGCAATAGGAGCCTTAACTGACACATTAGACAAGGTGAACTTAAGAGATGCATACATGACTTTCCACCCAAAAGCAATAAAATGCACAATTGTTCTCGAGTGCATAGGAAGCAATCTCTGAAATCTTAGACCACAGAACACGTCTTAATAAACTTAAAAAGGCTGAGATCATATTTTAATCTTCCACAATGGTATAAGATGAAAAAGCAACTATAGGAAGAAAACTGGGAAATTCACTAATGGGGGACGCTAAATACGATGCTACTGAACAACCAATGGGCCAAAGAAGAAATCAAAAGAGAAATTAAAAAATACCTTACTCAAATGAAAATACAACATACCAAAACTTAGAGGACACAGAAAAGCAGTTCAAAGAGGGAAGTTCATAGCAATAAATGCCTACATCAAGAAAGTACAAAAAGAACAAATGAAGCCCAAATTTGGTAGAAATAAATGAAACAGAGACTAAAAAGAAAAAAGGTCAATGAAACTAAGAGCTGGTTCTTTGAAAAGAAATAAACTGACAAACCTTTAGCTAGACTCATTAAGAAAAAGGAGAAGCACACATAAATCAAAAATAAAAAAAGGAGACATTACAACTTATACCACAGAAACACAAAAGACCATAAGAGGCTGCTAGGAAAAATAAACACCAACAAACTGGACAACTAGAAGAAACAAATTTCTAGACACATCAAAACTACCAAGACTGAGTCATGAAAAAAGTCTGAGCAGACCAATTACTAGAAATAGAATTTATTCAGTAATCAAAAACCTCCCAACAAACTAAAGTCCAGGACAGAGTATCTTCACTGGTGAATCCTAACAAAGATTCCAAGATTATGAACGCCAATCCTTCTTAAACTCTTCCAAAAAAACAGAACTGGGGGAACATTTCCAAGCTTATTTTACAAAGCCAGTTTTATCCTGACACTAAAGCCAGACAAGCCCACCAAAAGGTAAGAAAACACAGGCCTGATGAACATAGATATAAAAATACTCAATAAAATATTAGCCAAGAGAATTCAACAGTGCATTGCAAAGATCATGCACCATGATCAAGTGGGATTTATTCCAGTGATACAAGGAAGGTTCAACATCCATAAATCAACAGGATACAACATATTAACAAAATGAAGGATAAAAGTCATGATCACATCAATAGTTGCAAAAAAATCAATTGATACAATTTAATAGCCATTTATGATAAAACCTCTTAACAAAGTCACTATAGAAGAAATGTACCTCAAAGTAATAAAGGCCATATATGACAAGACCACAGCTAACATTACACCAACAGTGAAAAGCTGAAAGCTCTTCCTCTAAGATTAGGAATAAGGCAAGGGTGCTTTCTTGCCACTTTTATTCAACATAGTAATTGCCATCCTATCCAGAGCAATTAGGCAACAAATTAAAGACATCCAAGCTGGAAAGGATTAAAAGAAGATGTGGTATATATATACAATGGAATATTATGCAGCCATCAAAAGGAATGAGATCTTGCCATTTGCAACGACGTGGATGGAACTGGAGGGTATTATGCTGAGCGAAATAAGTCAAACAGAGAAAGACATGTATCATATGACCTCATTGATATGAGGAATTCTTAATCTCAGGAAACAAACTGAGGGTTGCTGGAGTGGGGGGTGGGGTGGGAGGGATGGGGTGACTGGGTGATGGACACTGGGGAGGGTATGTGCTCTGGTAAGCGCTGTGAATTGTGCAAGACTGTTGAATCTCAGATCTGTACCTCTGAAACAAATAATGCAATATATGTTAAGAAAGAAAAAAAAGAAGAATGTAGCAGGAGGGGAAGAATGAAGGGGGGGAAATCGGAGGGGGAGAAGAACCATGAGAGACGATGGACTCTGAAAAACAAACTGAGGGTTCTAGAGGGGAGGGGGGTGGGAGGATGGGTTAGCCTGGTGATGGGTATTGAGGAAGGCACGTTCTGCATGGAGCACTGGGTGTTATGCACAAACAATGAATCATGGAACACTATATCTAAAACTAATGATGTAATGTATGGGGATTAACATAACAATAAAAAAATAAAAAAAAACCTGTCACTATTTGTACATGACATATAATAGAAAACTCTCAACATTCCACCAAAAAACCTGTTAGAACTATGTTTTCTATACACTAATAATGAAATTCAGAAACAGAAATTAATAAACCAGTCCCATTTACAATTACAGCAAAAACCATGAAATGCCTAGGAAAAATTTAACCAAGGAGGTGGAAGATTTATACTCCAAAAACTGTAAGAACCTGATAAAGAAACAAATACATGGAAAGATATGTAGTGTTCCTGGATTCTCACATTTTTGTTAAAATGTGCCTAGTACCCAGAGCAATCTACAGATTAAATGCAATTGCTGTCAAAATTCTAATGGCATATTTCACAGGAATAGAGAAAACCATTCTCAACTTTGTATGGAACTACCAAAGATCC
The DNA here is from genome assembly GCF_004348235.1 of Phoca vitulina. Lineage (NCBI taxonomy): Eukaryota > Metazoa > Chordata > Mammalia > Carnivora > Phocidae > Phoca > Phoca vitulina. The sequence continues at coordinate 14,808,821 of NW_022589735.1, read as the reverse complement.
CCATTACCAAAGCAATCTTGAGAAGAACAAAGCTTGAGGCATCACACTTCCTGATTTCAAACTTGATCACAAAGCTGTATTAATCAACACACTATGGTATTGGCATAAAAACACACAGATCAGTGGAACAGAGGTCCCAGAAATAAATCCATACTTTTATGGTCAATTAATTTATGATCAAGAAATCAAGAATACATAATGGGGAAAGGACATTCTCTTCAATAAATGGTATTGGGCAAACTCAACCAGTCTTTTATACTATATACAAAAATTAATTCAAAATGGATTTAAATCCTGAATCTAAGACCTGAAACCATCAAATTCCTAGAAGAAAACATAGGCTGTAACTATTTGACATTAATCTTGGTGATGATTTTTTGGATTTGACACCAAAAACAAAGGCAACACAAAGAACGACAGACAAGTAGCAGTACAAAGGGTCCGAATGGACATTTTTCAAAAAAAGATACAGATGGCCAGCAGGTTCATGAAAAGATGCTCAACATAACTCAGCAGAAACATGCAAATCAAAACCACAATGAGATATCTCCTCATATCTATTATGGATACTATTATCAAAAAGACAAGAAATAACAAGCGTTGGCAAGATACTGAGAAAAGGGAACCTTGTATGCTGCTGTTTGGAGTGTAAATTGTTGTAGCCTCAAGGAGAACACTATGGCAGTTCCTCAAAAAATTAAAATTAGAACCACCATATGATCCAACAATTCTACTTCTGTGTATTTATCCAAAGAAAATGAAAACACTAATTTGAAAAGATATATGCACTCCTATGTTTATTGCAGCATGATTTATAATAGCCAAGATATGGAAACAGCCAAATGTCCATGATGGATGAATGGATCAAGAAAATGTGTACACACACACAAACACACTGGATTATTATTCAGCCATAAAAAGAAAGTAATGTTGCTCTTTGCAACAACATAGATGGACCACTGATGGCATTATGCTAAGTGATGTAAGTCAGAGAAAGACAAACACCATATAATCTCACTTATGTGTGAAATCTAAAAAAAACCCCAGCAACTACCAAGCTCATAAATACAGAGATCAGGAGTGGGTGGTGGGTGGGCAAAATAGGTAAAGGGTCAAAGGTTCAAACTTCCAGTTGTAAAATAAGTCACAAGAATGTAATGTACAGCATGGTGACTATAGTTAATAATACTGTATTGTATATTTGAAAGTTGCTAAGAGAGTAGGTCTTAAAAGTTTCCATCACACACAAAAATTTTCTAGCTACGCATGGTGAGGAATGTTAACTAGACTTATTATGGGGATCATTTATCAACATACTCAAATATTGAATCATGTTGCACATGACATACCAGGTTTGTTCTAGACTCCACCACTATTTTGTTATGTAAACTTTCATATACCATTTAACCTCTGCCTGGGAGTTAGCACTTTTTTTGATCCTGAACAGAGAACGCTGTTTTCTTAGTGGAAAATTATTTCAGCAAAATATTTAAGTCTTTGAATTCCAAGAGATAGATTTTTTAAATGTTAGTTTTATATAGCTAAGATTAGAGCTAGATCTTGATCAAAATCCAAAGGTCTCTTACATTAAATAGATCCCTACATTAGTGTTTCTTAATAGCTCGAAATAGTTGTATTATATATTTTTCATTTTGAGGAACCAAATTGAAAATATTTTGCATTACACAGATCCCACATTAGTGTTTCTTAATAGCCTGAGATAGTTGTATTATATAATTTTGGGGAACAAAATTGAAGATATTTTGCATGTGGAATAGGAATCATTTAAGGAAATACGGAAACCACTAATCTAGCTTAATGTTTTCTATTACTTTGGAAACATTTATTTCATCCCTTGGTTACTGGCAGGCCTATTATGGTTTAGAGACAACAATGGAGGATTTTATGGTTTATGCTTCATTGGAAGAAAAAATAGTCTTCAGATATTTGACCTCAGATAATTGTGAATCCCACTGAGGATGCACTATGTATTTTTAGTGATGATATGTTTTTTAACCACAAGAAAGTGTACCACACCATTTATCCTGGGAGCTTTCTTTTAGGATCTACAATATCTTTTTGTGGATTTTTAATATATACTGTATATGGTTGTATTGTATATTATATCTCTTATTAACTCTAGTGCCATCACTAATGTTTTAATATATAACTGTATGTGCCTCAAGGGAGCAGTTTGTGTGTTTTACTGGGAAGGAGCACAAAAAAAATTCTCCCTCCTGTTCCCTTCTGTTATAAATTAATATCCCCTACCAGGGGACCTCTTACAATATAAAATTGTCATCCTGTGAGTGGTATAGATGAAATTACCATGGAGGGAAGCTGAGTAGCAGCCAGAGTATGACTAAGACAGCACCTCGTCTGCTGCACGTGGGACCCCTGGTAGCTTCTAGTAATTTATGATAAATAATTTACATTGCTAATTTTCAAAGTTTAATTGTCTGCATTATATTTTCCGTCACAGTCTTTTCTTAATGGAAGGGCATTTTCTGTACTGCAGAAGAATATTCTAATAACGTGGAATCATTTTTGCCAGCTCGAGTATTCTGCAGTTGCCACAAGAGAAGATTTTAGCCAGTAAGAGTGCCTGGAGGATGGATGCTTTTAAGTACCATGACTGCCTGCCTTGCTTTTTCAGTTTGGCAGGAAAGGAGTTACAGGGAGAAGCGGGTTGATCCATAATGACAGTCCTGTGTATTGTAGTGTGATTGTTGCCTGGCAACTCTACCTGTAGAAACGAAATATTGGACTTGTATCTGTATTAATCCCCCCTTGTCAAGTTTTGTAGGTATTTAATACATTAAGCTCAGGAAACAAGAGCAAAAAAAGGTTTGCTCATTTGATGATCCTCTGCCATGGGAGAAGGTTGCTGGAGGTCAACAAGTAAGTTGTACACAATGCTGTGAATAGGTCTGGCAAGTATGTGAACATCTCTTAAATGAGTATGAGCCTCACCTTACTTCCATCCCTTACTTGTATCTCATCCAAGGACAGATCTCTTCACGAGAAGAACACTTACTGTCTTTAACGTGTGAGCTTCTGCGCTCATTATGGGAGGGAGCCCGAACCCCCCGATCTTCTTTGGGTGGGGTGCAGAGTTTGTCAGCTGGAGAGGAACATTCTCCCTTGTCAACTCAGGGCACACACCCATCCGTTATCACCTATTCTTTTTACACTCTTTCAGAGATCAAAGCACGCTGTGGATTGTGGCTCCAGTCTGGGGCCAGTAGCTTATCACCCTGGCCTCGTGATCCTAAAAGCTTCAACTCTCTTGCTCATGACTCAGCTCTATTTTCAGAGTCTTTACTGCTTTTGGCTTCAGTGCAACTCACCTTCACCCCATCATTGATCCTCCCCTCTATTTAAATCAGGGTCACACAGAAACACTGTAGGGGAAAATTGGCTAAAAGACAGCCCATTTTACTAATGAGAAAACCATCCTTAGGGATAGGGGAGTATCTCAAAATTCTAGAAATGGACCGGGTCTCAAGGTGAAATACATTGAAGTGTGTTTTTAATGCATGGGTTAAGAACCTATATTGCTAATGATATGAAGGGACACTTTTTATCATTCCAGCTGTTCCAGCGGCTGACATTTGGTCATTAATCTTCAATACAGACCTTATTTTAGTTGGCTGAGGAAGTTGAAAAGTACTCACTGCTTTGATCTTTGCTGGAATCATATGAATGAAAAGCCTTTTTAGTGGCCACTGAAACACTCATGACTTCCATCAGTTGATTTTATCCTAAATCAGTACATCTGATCATAAGGAACAAAGGGGTGAGGGAACAGAGCTGAATCAAAATGATCTATTTCCCCTGCCTCTGTCACTTGCTAAGAAAGCACAACGTTGTCTGCCACAGCTCAAGAAAGGGCACATTTGTTAGATGTGTTACTGAATCCATCGGCGTTCAGTTGGGGAAGGTGTACTCGTGTACTATAGAAAAAAGACCCCTTACAGGAATGAGATCTTATATAATTATCAGAGAAGCTAGGGAAGTAAGGAGGAAGAAGTGAGAAATGAAGGACCAGAGAAAGTCACCAACAGCCTTCCAGAAGCATTGGGGCTGTTGGGCAAGTCAGAGCTTGCAGGGGAATTTGGGAAGTGGGCATGGCCAGTTACCAGGGTAGGCTGGCCATGAAGGGAAGCTGGGGAAGAACCTCTGGAAAGCTACCTCCTGCAGCTTCTGTAGGTATTCGGCCAAATGTGTGGTGGTGAGCCTGGGGCTACTATGGGTCCACAGTGGTGCCATTCATGAGGAAGAGCTGGACACCAACCTGGGGCCAGTGAGTACAAGCTGGTCTCACTGGCCCCTCTGAATTGCTTTCAATTAACCACAGGCAGCAGCAAGAGAAATGGCTGCTTCACTTCTGTCTCCCCAGCTCATTGCAATTCTTAGCCCGGGACCATACAGGGAAGAGGATTTCAGAGATAGACATAAATTGCTTGCTTTTAAGGAAGCCACAATCAAATAGGAGAAGGATGAGAAAGTCCAAGAAGGTTAAATATTAACAGTGATAGAAAATAAAAATGAGATTTTCACAGATGCCATGTATATAGGAAGAAAACCCTCCTGGTGGATCAGCTCTGGGAGCGAAGGGTTCTTGGAGGAGGTAGCATATGAGAAAACCTTGCAGAATAGGAGGGACAAAATAAGCTCAGCACCTGCCTTCAGTGTCAGTCAGCCTTGGAAATCAAGGGAGCAGAGGGGACCACAGATTAATTTCAAAAAAATCCAGTAGTTTAATTACCAATTCAGAACAATAAATAAGCTCCAAAAATGACCCAGGAGAATAAAGTAAGGTGCAGGTTATAACGAGATTCAAGGCCATGAAGTGGGTCATCCTTTGAGAGTAACAGTTCCTCTCTTTCAATAACATTTCCTTTAACTTGTCTTTAATTCTTCCCTAATTTTACTTTTCCTCTCCTTGTGATAAGGCCTGGATCATTTCCACAGTAGATCAGCCATTGACTACTATTCTCTATCAAAAAGCAGACATGATAAATGCTCTACTTTTCTCTGGCATAACTCAATTTGGTTTGTAGTTTAAATCCACATAAAGCCTGCCCACTGTTATGGGCTGAACTGTGACCCCCTACCCCCACAAATTCACATGTTTAAGTCCTAACCCCCAATACCTCAGAATATGACTGACAGTATTTGGCTTGGCAGTATTGGAGATAGGGTCTTTAAAAAGGCAATTAAATTAAAATGAGGTCATTACAGTGTGCTCTAATCCAGTATGACTGGTGTCCTTAGAAGAAGAAATTAGGACACAGACACACATGACAACCATCTATAAGGCAAGGAGAGAGGTCTCAGAAGAAACCAATCTTTCTGACACCTTGATCTTAGAATTCTATCCTTCAGAAATGTGAGAGAATAAACTTTGGTGGGTTAAGCCACCTGTTATGGCAGTCCTAGAAAATTAATATAACTCCTACTTTCAAATTGGAAGCAATGGATATACCACAATTACTTAGAACTACTTCATTCTATCCTCTGAGATAAACCAAAAGGATGCAAGGCTAAAGGTTCTATCATTTTTGTTCTCAAAATAAAAACACTACCACTAGAGGACATGATGATAGCTTAACCCCATTCGGAAGCTGAGATCACTATCAGAGTCAGGGTGGTTTAATAAAACATTTAGGACATTGAGAGCCCAGGTTCTGTGTTTGAAACTCTTCCCTCTGCAACTTAATTCTACTTGTTCGATACAATTATTAAGACTAGTTTCCTCACTTGTCAAATGTGAATAAGAATCATCTGATAGGGTTCCAATTCAAGATGCCAACATGGGAAGATCCTGAACTCACCAAATAGACATATGGAATTGTTTCCTTTGGGGGAAAAAAAACCCAAAACTAGTCAAGCAAGTCCTATACAATGGGTGAACAACAACAAAAAAAACTCATGTTGAAGCAGGTAGGAGACATTGACAAAATCACATCATAAACCCTACTTGTGGCATGAGACCCACAGTTGGGAGGGAGGTCAAAACCCAGAGCTTCTCCTTGAGGAGCCAAGGGTCTGAATCCTACTGTGGGCCCTATAACTTTTAAGACTTGCACCTGGGAAGCGAGCCCCCAAGAGCACTTTTGTCTTATAGATCCACAAGAGTACAGCAAACTGAGAAACATTCCTTGAAGGACTTGTGCATGGACGTACCTGCCCCAGAGCATAGTGCAGAGGTAGCAGACCACAACCCACCACTTTCTGTGACAGAGGCTTGTGTATCTTATCACATCAACCTAAGGGGCAGGCATCTGCTTACCAAATACCTAGAGGCCTACAGAAATACTCTCTACGGACAGAGATCAGCAGGCACCATATTTACACTCTCCCTCTGTCTTGCTCTGGATCAGCAGTATCTCCCAGAAAGGAGCTTCTACCCTAGTCTGGTGATTTTTGCAGCTGAAGCCCACGGAACACTTACAGGTGTTCCCTGTACTGCTGGCCAGGGGGTCTTATGCTGGTTGAGTCCCACAGGGCTGTAACAAATGGAGAAAGAGTTAAGTGGCTATTATTCCTACCACACAGTGAGAGACAGCAACAGAAATGCCCTGTCTTTCCAGGAAATGGGCCTATTAGTTTGTCTTCAGAGCTGTGGCCTTAGAAGCAGGCTTCTAAATAAACACTCATCAGAGGGTAGACTATACTCCTCTCCAGAGAACCTAGAGGGTAGGCACTATCTTCCTGTTCTCTGTCCACCATGCTCCAGAGTTCCAGTGTCTCCCAATGCAGGGATCACACAGGTCTAATACCCTGGCTTTTATGTCTGGTACTTCAGGTGTTATCACTGCTGCTCAGGGAAATGGCCTTAAGCACCTGGCTCTGGTAGCCAGCAGGGATTGCAATTATCGGTCTCATGGGAACATAACAAACAGAGTTATTGGTTGCCTACCACCCCCAGGGTAGAGCACAGAAAATGAACTGAAACACACCCCAGTCTTTCTGTGAGAGAGGCCTATTTGCTTATCTTGGAACTTTGGCCTAAAGGAGGATTTTGATTTGGCATTTATCTAGAATACTGAGATGCTCTCTGGGGATGGAGGCCAGTGAATGCCATCTTTATGTCACCCTCGAGGTCATTGGCATCGCCCAGAAAGGAGCTTCTACACTTGTCTGGCACCCCAATATTTGCACCTGCCATTTGGGGATACCTTTAGATTGTCAGACTCTGGTGATCAATGGGGGTTATGCTTGCAGTTCCGCAGGACTATATATCTTGCATTTTTTAAAAAGATTTTATTTATTTGTCAGAGAGAAAGAGCACAAGCAGGGGGAGCAGCAGGCAGAGGGAGAAGCAGGCTCCCCGCTGAGTAGGGAGCCCAATGATGCAGAACACGATCTCAGGACCCTGAGATCATTACCTGAGCCAAAGGCAGACGCTTAACCCACTGAGCCACCCACGCATCCCTATCTTTGCATTCTTTAAAAGATGCTGTTGAAGGTCTACTTTTCAATCAGGTATTGACTGAGATCCTCCCCTTTAGGACACTGGCAGGTCATGGCATACCTTCAACTACTGAGGACCATGAAAAATAAAATCAACTCCTGGGATAATCCCAAAGGTTTGAGAGACAACCAAGAACTACGGCACGGTTAAAAAATTAGGTTCATCTCCTACATGAGGCCACTCTGTCAAGACTAGGAGTAGTGGCTGTTTTATCTAGTGCACAGAAACAAACAGTCAAGCAAAATGAAGAAACAGAAATATGTTTCAAATGAAAGAACAAGATAAAACCTCACAAAAACTCTTAATGATATAAAGATAAGTCATTTACCTGCTGAAGCATTCAAAATAATGTTCCTAAAAATAATGTTCTAAACTAGCTTGCTGTACTTGGGTGAATAATAGATAAACACACTGAGAACTTCAATAATGAGATAGAAAATATAAGAGAGCACCAGATACAAGTCAATGAGCTGAAGAATAAAATAAGTGAACTGAAAAATACACTAGAGGGGTTGAACAGTAGACTAGATGAAGCAGAACAGATCAGTGAACTTGAAGAAAGGGCAATGGAAGTCATCCAATTAGGGCAGCAGGAAGAAAACAAAAAAGATGATGACAGCTTAAGGGACTTAGAGGACAAAATCAAGCAGAGGAACATTCACATAATAAAGGTCCCAGATGGAGAAGAGAAAGAGAAAGGAGCAGAAAACTTATTTGAAGAAATACTGGCTGACAACTTTCTTAACCTGGAGCAGGAAAAGACCTCCAGATCCAAGAAGTCCAAAGACTTTCAATTGATATGAACACAAAGAGACCTACACCAAGACACAGTATCAATAAAGCATAAAGATGTAAAGACAAGGAGAGAATCTTAAAAGCAGCAAAGGAAAATCAACTTGGTATGTATAGGGGAACCCCCATAAGCAGACTTTCAGCAGAAACTATCAGCAGAAACTTTGCAGGAGAGGACATAACATGATATATTTTAAGTTCTAAAAGAAAAAAAAAACTTTCACCAAGGATATTCTACCTGGCAAAGTGGTCATTCAGAATTAAAGAACAGATGCTGAATTTACCAGACAAGCAAAAGCTAAAGGAATTCACCTACAAGAAATGTTAAAGGGACTTCTTTAAGCAGAAATGAAAGCATGCTAATTAATAGGAGGAAAACATATGAAAGTATAAATCACATGGATACAGGTAAATATATATTAGAATTGAGAATAATATAATATTGTAAAAGTGGTGGGTTAATCACTTCTAAAACTAGGACAAAAGTTAAAAGACAAAGGTAGTAAAAATACATTAACTGTGACAAGGGTTACCCAAGATTTAAATTGTGGTATCAAAAACATAAATTAGTGGGGGTAAAAATATAGAACCTTAGAATGAGTTCAAAATCAGTTGTTAACATAAAATAGACTATATAAATATAAGTTGTTTTATGTAAGCCTCTATATTCATAACCACAGAGAAAAAACCCTATGGTAGATACACAAAAGATAAAGAGAGAGGTATATAAGCATACCACTCAAGAAAATCACTGAATCACAAATAGGGCAAGAAGAAAGGAACAGAGTAACTACAAATCACCCAGAAAACAATAACATGGCAATAAGTACATGCCTATCATACTTAAATGTAAGTGGACTAATTTCTCTATCAAAAGAGTAGCTGAAGAGATTTTTTCTTTTTTTTATTGTTATGTTAGTCACCATACAATATATCATTAGTTTTTGATGTAGTGTTCCATGATTCACTGTTTGTGTGTAACACCCAGTGCTCCATGCAATATGTGCCCTCTTTAATACCCATCACCAGGCTAACCCATTCCACCATACCCCTTCCTTCTAAAATCCTGTTTGTTTCTCAGAGTCCATAGTCTCTCATGGTTCGTCTCCCCCTCCAATTTCCCTCCCTTCATTTTCCCCTTCCTTCTCCTAATGTCCTCCATACTATTCCTTATGTTCCACAAATAAGTGAAACCATATGATAATTGACTTTCTCTGCTTGACTTATTTCACTTAGCATAATCTCCTCCAGTCCCATCCATGTTGATGCAAAAGTTGGGTATTTATCCTTTCTGATGGCTGAGTAATATTCCATTGTATATATCTATATGTATGCTTCCTATAAGGGACTCATTTTGGATGTAAGGAAAGACTGAAAATAAAAGGATGGAAAAAGATACTATATACAAATGGAAAACAATAGAAATCTACCTATACTTAGATAAAAGACTTTGACAAAATTTATAATAATAGACAAAAAACCCTATTACATATGACAAAAGGGTCAGTCAAAAAAGAAGATATAACATTTGCTAACATTTATGCATGCAACATAGGAGCACCTAAATATATACAACAAATATTAACAGACCTAAAGGGAGAAACAGACAGGAATACTAACACATTAGGGAATTTTAATACCCCACTTTCACCAATGAATAGATCATCTAGACAGAAGAATAAGGAAATACTGGCCTTAAATGAAACATTGGACTAGCTGGATTTAATAGACATACAAAACATTTCATCCAAAAGCAACAGAATACAGATTTTTCTCAAGTGTTCCTGGGAACATTCTCCAGGAAAGACTGTATGTTAGGCCACAAAACATGTGTCAATAAATTTAAGAACACTGAAACCCATCAAGCATCTTTTCCAAACATAATGGTATGAAACTAAAACAAATTCCAAGAAGAAAACTGGTAAAGTCTCAAATAGATTGAGAAAAACAACATGCTCTTGAACAATGGATCAAAAGCGCCAATAAAAAGAGAAATAAAAAAATAACTTGACACAAATAAAAATGAATACACATATACCAAGACTAATAGAATACAGCAAAAACAGATGAGAGAGGGAAGTTCATAGCAATAAATGCCTACATTAAGATAGAAAAATAACCTCAAGCAACCTAAATTTACCCTCAAAAAACGAGAAAAGAACAAACAAAACTCCAAATTAGTGGGAGGAAGGAAATAACAAAGATCACAGCAGAAATAAATGAAATAGAACCCAAAAAGACAATAGGAAAGATCAATGAAACTAAGAACTACTTTTTTTGAGCAGATAAAACTGACAAACCTTATTAGCTAAACTCACCAAGAAAAAAAGATGTCTCAAATAAAATCAGAAATAACAGAAGAGTTGTTAAAACTGAAACCACAGAAATATTAAGTATCATAAGAGACTACTAAGAAGAATTATACACCAGCAAACTGGACAACCTAGAAGAAATGGAAACTTCTTTAGAAACATAAAACTTAAGATTGAAGTATGAAGAAATAGGAAATCCAAAAGACTAATTAATTACTATTTAGGAGATTGAATCAGTAACCAAAAAGCTCCCAATAAAGAAATGTACAGGACCAGATGATAAGTTCTACTAAACAGAGAAGAATTAATACCATTTCTTCTCAAACTCTTCCAAAAAATAGAGAATGAGGGAGGAATGCCACCTCATTTTATGAGGCCAGCATTACCCTGACCAAAACCAGAGAAGAATACCACAAGAAAGAAAATAGGCCAACACCCTAATGAACATATGTGCAAAAATCCTCAATAAAATCTTAGCACACAGAATTCAACAATATTAGAAGGATCATGCACCACAATTAAGTGGGATTTAATCCAGGGATGCAAGGATGGTAAATATCTGCAAATCAATCAATGCAATACACCACATTAACAAAATGAAGAGTGAAAATTGTATGATCATCACAATGTATGCAGAAAAAACATTTGACAAAATTCAACCTCCATTCCTGATACAAATTCTCAACAAATTGGATATAGAAAGGAGGTACCTCAACATAATAAGGTCATATATGACAGGCTCACAGCTAACATCATACTCAATGGTGAAAGGATGAAAACTTTACTTCTAAGATTAGAAATAAGTCAAGGATGCCCATTCTAACCATTCCTACCCAACAAAGTACTAGAAGCCAGAACTATCAGGCAAGAAAAAGGAAAAAAAAAAAAAAGGATACAAATCAGAGAAAAAGAAGGGAAATGATGTCATGATACTATATAAAAAAACCTTAAGGATTCCACTAAAAAACTGTTAAAACTAATAAATGAATAAGTAAAGTTGCAGGATACAAAACTAACAAAAATCAGTTGTGTTTCCATACACTAACAATGAACCTTTGAAAACAGAAATAAAGAAAATAATCCCATTTACACTGGCATTAAAACCAGTAAAATACCTGGGAATAAATCTAACAAAAGAGGTGTAAGATCCTTTACACTCAAAACTATAAAACACTGATTAAAGAAACTGAAGAAAACAGAAACAAATGGTAAGACAGTCCATGTTCATGGATTAGAAAAGATTAATATTGTTAAAATGTCTATACTGTACAAAGCCATCTATAGCTTTAATGCAATCCTTGTGAAAGTTCCATGGCATCTCTTAGAGAAGTACAAAAAATACTACTAAAGCTAGTATGTAAGTAAGTACAAAACCCCCAAATAGCCAAAGCAACCCTGTGAAAGTAAAACATTGCTGGAGGAATCATTCTTGATTTCAGACTCTATGACAAAGCTGTATTAATATTACGGTATAAGAACAAACACATAAACCAATGGACCAGTACCGAGAGCCAAAATATAAACTCTCACATATATGGCCAAGTAATACTCAACAAAGGAGCCCAGATACTCAAAGGGGAAAAGAAAGCCTCTTCAATAAATGGTGCTGGGAGAACTGGATACCTATCTGACTACTTCTCACAAATATAAACTTGAAATTTATAAAGACTGAAATGTATGATCTTAAGCTAAAAAAAAAAAAAAAAAAAAAAAAACCCTATAAAATGTGTAGAAGAAAACAGGGAAAAACCTCTTTGACATTGCCCTCAGTGATGATTTTTGGAGTTGACACCAAAAGCAAAATAAACAAGTCAGACTACATCAAACTAAAAAATTTATTTACAGTAAAGGAAACCATCAACAAGATGAAAATGCAACCTACCGAATGGGGGAAAATATGTGGAAATCATATATCTGAAAAGGGGTGAATATCCAAAATATATGAAGAACTCGTAGCTACAACTCAAAAGCAAAAAAATCAATCCAATTAAAAATAATGGGCAGAGCATCTGAACAGACATTTCCCCAAAGAAGACACAGACATGGCACACAAGTATAGGAAAAGATGGTCAGCATCACTAATAATCAGGAAAATGCAAATCAAACCTCCCTCACACCTATTAGAATGACTGTTATAAAAAAGACAAGAAATATGGAGACGGATATGGAAAAAAGGGAACCTTGTGCACTGTTGTTTGGAGTATAAATTATTGTGGCCTCAAGAAAAACAGTATGGCAGTTCCCCCCAAAATTAAAATTAGGAACACCATATGATACAACAATTCCACTTTTATTTATCTGAAAAACAGAAAAATATTAACTTGAAAAGATACATCAACTCCCCCATATTCAATGCAGCATATGTGCAATAGCCAAGATATGGAAGTATGTATGGGATGCTTGCTGATGGATGAATGGATAAAAAAAAGTGTTAGAGATACACAGTGGAGTATTATGCAGTCTAAAAATGAAAGTAATCTTGCTATATGCGACAACAGAGACAGATCTTGAGGCTATTATGGTAAGTGAAATAAATCAAATAGAGAAAGACAAATACCACATGATCTCACTTACATGTGGAATCTAAAAAACAAAAGAAAAAGAAAGAAAGAAACAGGTCACAGATAGAACAGATTGCTGGTTGTCAGAATGGGTGAAATAAGTCAAGTGGGTCAAAAGGTACAACCTTCTAGTTGTGAAATAAAGAATCATTCCAGGGAAGCAACAATGGTTCACTATCTAAAAATCAATCAATGTGATACACCACATTAACAAAATGAAGGCTAAAAATTATACGGTCATTCCAATAGGCATAGAAAAAGTATTTGACAAAATTCCACATCTATTCATGGTAAAAACTATCAACAAAGTGGGTTTAAAGAGAACATACCACAACATAATAAAGACCACATATGACAAATCCACAGTGAACATCATACTCAATGGTAAAAAACTGAGAGCTTTTCCTCTAAGATCAGGAGCAAGACAAGGATATCTACTCTCACCCACTTTGATTCAACATAGTACTGGGTGGCGCCTGGATAGCTTAGTCATTAGGTGTCTGACTTTGGCTCAGGTCATGATCTGAGGGTCCTGGGATCAAGCCCCACATCAGGCTCTCTGCTCAGCGGGGTGTCTGCTTCTCCCTCAAATTCTCTGTGTTCTCTCTCTCTCCCCCCCCCCTCAAATAAATACATAAAATCTTTAAAAACAAAACAAAACAAAACAAAAACCATAGTACTGGAAGTCCTTGTCCCAGCCATCAGGAAAAAAATAAAAATAAAAAGCATCCAAATTGGTAAAGAAGAAGTCAAAATATCACTATTTGCAGATGACATAGAAAACTCCAACAATTCTACCAAAAAACTATTACAGGTAATAAATGAATTCATTAAGGTTGTAGGATATGAAAATCTTATACAGAAATCTGTTGCATCTCTATACACTAATAACAAAGTACCAGAAAGAGAAATTAAGGAAACAATTCCATTTACAACTGCACCAAAAAGACTAAAATACCCAGGAATAAGTTTCACCAAGGATGTAAAAGAACAGTCCTAAGAAAAAAAAACACTGATGAAAGAAATTAAAGATGACACAAACAAATGGAAATACATACCATGTTCATGAATTGAAAGAATACTGTTAAAATGGGCATATTACCCAAAGCAACGTAGAGTTTCAATGCAATCCCTATCAAAATACCAACAATATTTTTCACAGAACTAGAGCAAATAATACGAAAATTTGTATAGAACCACAAACAACCCCAAATAGCCAAAGCAATTTTGAGAAAGAAGAACAAAGCTGGAGGTATCACAATCTCAGATTTCAAGATATCCTTCAAAGCTATAATAATCAAAACAGGATGGTACTGGTACAAAAACAGTCACACAGAAGAAAATGGAGTGCCCCCAAATAAACCTATACTATATGGTCAATTAGTTTATGACAAAGGAGCCAAGAATATATAGTGGGGGAAAAGACAATAAATGGTGTTGCAGAAAACTGGACAGCTACATACAAAAAAAATCAAATCACTTTCACCATACACAAAAATAAACTCAAAATGGACTAAAGACCTAAATGTGAGACCTAAAAACTTAAAACTACTAGAAGAAAACCTAAGCAGTAATTTCTTGGACGTAGGGTGTAGCAACATTTTTCTAGATATGTATCCTCAGGCAAGGTAAACAAAAGCAAAAATAAACTATTGGGACCAGACCAAAATAAAAAGCTTTTGCACAGCAAAGGAAAACATTGACAAAATCAAAGACAACCTACTGAATGGGAGCAGACTGGCAAATAATATATTTGATAAGGGGCTGATACCCAAAATATACAGAGAACTCATACAACTCAACACCAAAAAACAAATAATCCAAATAAAAATGATCAGAAGACTTGAATGTACATTTTTCCAAAGAAAACATACAGATGGCCAACAGACACAGGAAAAGATGTTCAACATCACTCATCATCAGGGAAATGCAAATCAAAACCACAATGAGATCTCACATCATACCTGTCAGAATGGCTATTATGAAAAAAACAAGACATAGTAAGTGTTGACAAGGATGTGGAGACAATGGAACTCTCTTCCTGGTGGGAATGTAAATTGGCGCATCCACTTTGGAAAACAATATGGAGGTTCCTCAAAAAATTATTAATAGAAACACCATATAATCCAGTAATTCCAGTACTGAGTATTTATCCAAAGAAAATGAGTATCCTAATTGAAAAAAATATGGTGCAACTCCGTGGATCAATCGGTTAAGTCTGACTCTTGACCTCAGCCTAAGTCTTGATCTCAGGGTTGTGAGTTCAAGCCCCAAGTTGGGCTCCATGTTGGGCATGGAGGCTACTTAAAAAGAAATAAACATGTCTATGTTTATTGCAGCATTATTTACAACAGCCAAATTATGGAAGTGACCGAAGTGTCCATTGATAGATGAGTGAATAAAAAAGAGTAGTGTGTATATAGACAAGGGAATATTACTCAGGCATAAAAAAGAATGAAATCTTGCCATTTGCAGCAATATGGATGGACCCAGAGAGTATTATGTTAAGTGAAGTAAGTCAGAATGAGAAAGAAAAGTACAGTATGATTTTACATATATGTGGAATGTAAAAAACAAATGAACAAACAAATATGTCTTATACACAAACACTATAAATACAGAGAACAAACTGATGGTTTTGATAGGGGAGGGGAGTGGGGGTAATGGACAAAATGGATGAAGGGCAGTGGGAGGTACAGGCTTCTGGTTATGGAATGAGTAAGTTATGAGGAGGAAACGTACAGCATAGGGAATTCAGTCAATGGTATTTCAAGAGTGTTGTATGGTGACAGACGGTAACTACAGTTGTGGTGAGCACAGCTTAACACAGAGTTGTCAACTCACTATATTGTACACCTCAAACTATATTAACACTGTGTGTCTATAGTACTTCAGTAAAAAAGTAGATAAGGAAAGGATGGGGATGTAATGTACAGCATGGTGTTAGTAATGATACCATACTGCATATTTGAAAGTTGCTCAGAGAGGACATCTTAACAGTTTTCATCACACACACACACAATTTCTAACTATGTGAGGTGATGGATGGGAATGAGATTTATTGTAGTGACCATTTTGCAGTATATACAAATATTGAACCATGATGTTGTAAACCCAAAACTGGTATAGTGTCATGTGTCAGTCAGATATCATTTTAAAAAATTGTAAAAAAAAAAAAAAAAAAAAAAAAAAAGTGCATCTGAGAGAATCCAAGTGAGATAATGTTAATGAAAAGCACTTTGTAAATGGTACAACACCCAACACCAATTAGTCATTAACATGAGTGACAACCCAAAATGCTACACGGTGGTATCAGATAGAAGCACTACGTTGATAACTGGATACAAGAAGTCTCAGTAAATATCTATTAATTAATACTATTTAGTCATAGTGGAATCAGTAGCAAAGGGTGACAATGTTGTAGAATCTTGCTGGTTCAAAAATGCAAAAATTTGTACAAGAAATGGCAGCCTAAATGTCTACCCAGTGTCAGAACTCCATGATTATCAGGCAGTCAAGCGTCTATTTCCTTTGTTCCTTTGAGGTGTATCAGGCCATTGTTTTCCTCCTCGTCTTTGTGTTTTTCAGTTCACACGCATGACTTCTGACTTTCTGAGCAGCTGACTAGGCTCTTCTAAGATCAACGAGGGGAAACCGTCATGAGGGATGGCAAGTGGCTGGGAGGGTGCCACCAGCATGAATGACAGCTAGTGACAAGTCACAGGTTGACAAAAAATGCAGCCTCCCCCATTCAGGTCACTGCCCTGTCACAAATAGCTCAGTTACTAACAGAGCTAAGCTACTCTGGGGGACATTCTGACAGAAACACTCCTCCTTCTTTCTTTTTCTTTTTTTTTTTTTTTAACTTTGTGATAGGAGACTGTGATAGGAAAGTGGGGGTGGAACAAGGTGCAGACCCCCAGTATTTCCTCTGTGTGTCACAGTGATCTGAGTGGCTTGTATTATTAGGGCAAGTAAACCTCTAACCACTGCTTTGACCACAGAGGCCAGAGATGTTTGTGTTTGTTTCAAGACACGGAGTCCAGAGTCGAGGTCTGGTATTTTGCTGGTGACTGTTGAAGAGAAGGGATTTGGCTTCTGGCAGAACATAAAGCCAAGCTGACAACAAAGCTTTCCTTTCAAGCTATCCAAATGAACACATTTCTAATCTGAAATTCAAATACTTGACAACAGAGAGCCTGTGAGCCGGGCTTTGAACAGGAAATTGCTTCATGGTTTTAGCATAATGAATTAGGCAGTTAGACTAAATCCATTTACTAGGAAAAGAATGCTTTCACATGCTCTCTGAAAGAAAGGAGGGGGGGAAAGCCTTCTTAATTTCCCAAATTTCTCAGGACTTAGAGCCACAAATGCTCCATGTAAATTTTATCTGTTGTGTTCTACGGTTGGTATGTAAAAAGGCATCTGAGCTCAGTGTTCTTTGTTAGAAAATGCTGTGCCTTTTCATGTTGGGGAAATGGAAGGTGAGGAACACAGGTGAGGAGGGTCTCATCCTTCTCTGCACCCTGTATTTTCCCTGACAATGGTGAACGCATTTTAATTCTGAAGGCCCGTCTTAGTCACTGGCAGTGTTAAATTCAACAGACACGGCATGGCGTGCTCTTGGGAATGGGTGGACATGGAAGGAGGGAAACAGTAGCTATGGAGGAAGAGAGTGAGCCCGGATAGCAGAAGCATATGGACACCAATGCCTTCCACAGGGCAGGCTTTCCCACATTCCTAGTCCTTGTGGTCTGATTCACACCTCTAGCTCTCAGTCCTGAGAAGTGGCCACTCCATCAGCTGGGTTTGTGATAACAGGGGTGGGGGGGAGAGTTCCAGCAGGGCAGGGGGCGGGCTGTGGAAGGAGAGGTGAAGTTTGCTTGTGTCAGGTCCATGTAACAAGGCTCATCTAGAGAGGGTCTGTTGACAGACATCCCTTGGGAAAGACAGAACTAGGAAAAAAAGAAAATCAAAAGGAAAAGCACGAGTAAGGATGGGGTAAACAAAAAGGACAAAGACCCTGGAAGAAGAGCTGGTTAAATCCCATCCTGGGCAAGTTTGCCAGAGGGGGGCTGATTTGTAACCAAGCCACGGCAGCATTCCCTAGCAGCGCTGACCGTGTGGGGCACAGCCTCTGAGCTTGAGCCCAAGACAGCCAAGTCACCAGCGTTCTGTGTAATCGTTCTTATACCAGAGCAAATATGTAACTAGGTCTCACATCTCTGCCTTCACGACTTGCAAGTTAATACATCCAAACCGTTTCCTGCTCCCCTCCACTATGGTAACAAAATGTCAATAAATATGCTTTCTTTTTAGTCATTGTTTTCAATTTTCCTATCAGAGGGAACAGTAAAGTCCTTCCAGTTGGCATGGTGATGGAGACACGATGACAGATTCCATTACGAAGAGACGTTTTAAAAACCATTGATGTGTGCCAAGCATCTAATTCAAGTTTACAGTTAGAAATAAAAAAAAAAGAGAATGTCCCAATTTCCTCATTGTTAAGGAATCACCCCTTCTGGCAGGGGAGGAGAGACCTTGGCATATATACAGATTGGCTATATGATCGCCTACCTGAATGGGCACATGATGAATTAAGCTGAGCAATATTGACATTTCAATGCATTAGAACAGTTTTGATCTGGAATAGTAATGATCACCCCAGGAGCATAATATGAATATTTAATGGACACCGTGCCTCATGAGTTATGCTGAGGCACCAGCTAGAACTAGGCAAGTCCATTCGGCATAGCCTTTCAACCCAAGGAGTGAGAGATGGGCGGAGAGGAGACTCTGAGGGTCAAAAATTTTGCACTGATCTCGGTAAAGCAGGCCAGAATTCCAAATTCAAGCCTGCCACTTAACAATGAGCTTTCCTTCAGAGGGATGTTCTGGAGTCTAGGAGGAGGGAGTGTCAGCAAAGGGGATATTTGGGCAATGGCGTATGCGCAGCAGTGGGTCCTCTCTCTTGCCTGTGGCAGTCAAAATCCTTTTAATTGGGGCAAACTCTTCACTTCTTTGATCAAAGATAAAGTGGACAATGTAAGTGAGCCTGGAGAGCGAAAGAGAATTAAATTCATGTTGAAGTAGATAAAAGGACTGATAGCTGAGCTTTGTGATGGGGTGGAGAGAAAGCCAAGGAAGTGTTTCTTAAATAGATGTTTTTGCAGATGCTGATGACATCTTTGTGGACCAACCCCCTCCCCGCCCAACCCAATATTTTGCAAATCCTGGTTCAAGGCCAAGTGCCCCAGCCTGCAAGGAGCTGAAAGGACCAGGAGAAGAAGTACATGGATGAGAAGGGTCAGAAGCACCAGAAACAGCCAAAGGGCTCTTCAAATGTTTCCACTCAAGTCCTTGTGAGCAGAGAGGGGGGGGGGGGTGTGTGTACTGCACCCCCCCTCCCCAAGGGAACTTGGTGTGGTAGGGAAAAGGTTAGCCTAAAGAGACCTGTTAAAAGCTCACAATTTCTTTCAGATGTGGTGACTGATCTTAAAAAATCTTGAGTGATTTATTTTCAATTCCAGTACCTGCTCATGTTTACTTTGATATAAAAATGGTTTAAAATGACTAACATGCTAATCTGAGCTTCAACAAGAGGTGCCATGCTTATTGTAGGATGATACCTAGCTCCCTACCCCTGGGCTGTGTCCAACTTGAGGAACATGGACCTGGGGCCCACTCTTGACAAAATCATTATGAAGCGAGTTGCTCCAAGCCCAGCTCTGACTGGTGTCTTCTTATTCAGCCATAACTCAAAATAACTCAAAACAGGCAAAGTAATCTAAGCAGAGTGTCCCCCTCCTTCTGGCTCTCCCATGCTGCCTTTAAAGAATTAATGGAAAGCATAACTTAGTGACTTCCACCTTTGTCTGTACCTCAACTACTAGTGATTTAACATCTCCTTTGGGATGATCTCCCCCTCCCTTCTACTATGTAAAATATAGTTAGAAACAAATTGCTAGTAAGAAATCCAAATTGATGGCAAATGGAAATTTATCCAACCCACCCAAATTATCTTTCTGTTCCTACCCTTGTGGAAATAAGAGATTTTAATTAAGTGTCAGCAGAAGCACAGGGAAAGCCTTACAAGTATTGAGGAAAACCCTCTAATGTTTCCACGTCTGTTAACGCCATTTTCCTTCTGGGTTTTATTATGTGGTCCCTTATCATGGGGGCTACAGAGTACTCTAGGGCCTGTGTGACCAACCCCTGCTTGGTGGGGCTGACAGAGCTTTTCCAACACTGCAACAAATCATTCCCCTTTAAAAATGAAAACAAAACCTAACCAAACAAGTTTGGAGAAACATGAGCCATCCATCTGTATAATTTCATTAATGTTCATTAAAAAATTTTTAATGAAACAGCTAATATTTATTTACATGTGGGCATTATTAGAAATCAATTCTTCCTTTCCTGATTTAATTTATTCAATTACAAAACAGGCAGAATAACACCCTTGGTCTTAGGAATAATCTTGTATCGACTGTAGAGTCAGGGTAGGACAACAGCCTCGAACATCATACATCTGTGTACTATCTTCATATTCCACCTACGTCTATTTTTCATTGCATAATGTTAACTTATTTTTTTGTTTTCTTGGGCTTTTTCCAAGCAAAAATATCTAAGAGATTATGGTTTTGATATGATAGAAACACACTTAGATGCGTTCCTAAGTACACACCTATTAAAATACAAGACAGAAAAACATTTTCATCTGCCATCAAAATCATCCTGGGAAACCTCAGTAACACTCATAAAATAGCTAACACCAGATCACATCGTGTCCTACCGTGGCCAGTAAGGGATTAAACACAGAGGGAGGAGGACGGAGGGATGGTCCATATTCTGCAGGTGCTGGTAACTCCTGAGGATGAAGCTGGGCATAGAGTTCCAGGAGGAGGAATTTGGGCCATGGGACGGTAAGGAGGAATTGGGCCTTCTTCTGGATTTCCAGGGGGAGGCTAAGAGCTAAAGAAAGTGCTTTACTGAATCCATATGTATACAGAGCTGACACTGAAGCATAGTGGTCCAGCACTCCTGGATCACTAATATTGCAGGAATAGGGAGAGATAATCAATCACTTTTGAAGGAAGAAGCAAACAGTGCCTATTAAAGAGGAGCAGAATATGCCACTTTGACATAAGGTGACATGAGGATTATTTTGAGCTGTGGGTGACTGAAAAGAAGTGGCTAAAAGAAGGGGTTTCTACCCTCCCCTTATTTGTGAAAAACCACCACATAAATTTGTAAATGTGTGTCCTGTACTCCCCTCTCTACCAGCAATGACAGAAGTTAGTCATTGGAGACAACCTGGACCTCTATCAACCCAGAGATGGCACCAGAGAAATCTATGTAACAAACCTTGCTAAAACCCTCATCTACCCTGTTTCCTCTGTACATTTGCCTTCCCACAATTTGCTACCCCTAGAAACTTAAAGTCCTTTTTCTGTGTGTTATCACTTCTCTACACATTTATTGTTTCTTTGTTGATTTGTTAAATTGCTCTATGAGTTGAAGTTCTAACCACCCCTTTGAGTTACTACTCATCACTAGGTACTCCCATGTGTATATGTGATACACATGCTAATATACTTCTATTTGTTTTTCTCCAGGTAACTTATCTTTTGTCACTCTAATTGAGATGGGTAGAGGAAAAGATTTTTTTCCTTCCCTACACTACCTGTCTCTTAGTTTCCTCCACATCTGTGAGTACCTATACATGATTTTCTTCTCACAATAGTTATAACAGAATGAGATCTGTTGATTAAAAAAATCAATGTCTGTTTTTTCTTTGGGGGCAAACCTGTATTGAGGGCTAGCTAAACGAATGCTACTTTTTTGCCTGTGGTCCATGAGCATGGCAAAAGAGATGGGCATTTTCCTCAGGGAGTGTGCAGATTCTGCAAAAGTTTTCAGCTGAAGTGTAATGTTTCTGTGAAAGGGCCCCAGGGAACAGGTCCAAGGGTGGCCAGCAAGACTGCATGCTGCCATTGCACTGATTAGGGGGAGCATGTGCACATCATGTCCAGAGTGATCCTTGAAGGGCCTGGGAAATGGGCTGCTCTAGGCCAACATCTTGCTCAGGATCATCTTTATTTTTAGCCACACTCCCTTTGGGGGTACAAGTATAGTTTGGAAAAACTAAAGAAAATATATGAGAGTGTGGGATCAAGGAATAGGTCTGTTACTGTTCTTGTTAGTTATTCAGCAAATCAGTAAGTAGACCAAAGTAATATGACTATTTGCCTGGACTATTTTCTAAGGGCTACCACAGTCCCCCAGGACACTGTTCTGTTATTAATAGTTATGACAATAGTGATGAGTATCCTGTGCTTACCATGTAAGGGCCACTCTTCTGAGTTCTTTGCCTCTATTAATTTATTTTCTTAATCTATTTCATCCTCACCATAAATGATCTTTTATTTATATAATCATATATATATATATATGATTCCTATTTTACAGATGGAGAAAAAATAAGCCCAGAGTGGTTAACTGGCCTACATCGTGTAGCTAGAGTGAAGCGGAGCTTTGAGAATCCCAGCAGCCGGGTTTCAGAGTCTGTGCTCACAACTACTATGCTATTCTGCTTTGTTTACTAAATATGGGAGGGAGGGATGGATGGATGGATAGGAGAGGGGGTATAGCAGCTTATGTGACTTAGTGAAACTCATGTGTCTGGTCCTGTGTGGGACCAGAACCTTAGTGGCTCTGACTCTTCTGCCTATAATAGAAAGATTATGGTTTTCCTTCCCCCTTAAATACACAACTAAATAAATGAATGGAAGGTAGACTCAGGATTGCCTATGGAATGTTTGGGGAAAATGTTACCAGGTCAACAAACAAACTCTGGGTGAAGAAATACTGTATTTACCCTAACATTAATATCTGTCTTTAAGGCATTAGTGGTAAATCAGAGAATTCAGGACCATGTGTTGTTTGTTTTCAAAGAGCAGACAGGATTAAAGTTATTTGATTCTCCAACTGTTTT
Source organism: Phoca vitulina (assembly GCF_004348235.1). Lineage (NCBI taxonomy): Eukaryota > Metazoa > Chordata > Mammalia > Carnivora > Phocidae > Phoca > Phoca vitulina. Next base: position 14,785,676 of record NW_022589735.1, on the reverse strand, counting down.
CCTTATTATATCTCCTGATGAAAATTCATTCAGAATGGTCAAGTTCCTTGAACTAGAGTACATGCACATAAACTTTAATATTATAATTGGGTTGGAGTTACTTTGAATTTTAGAAACACTTGTCACGATGGCATCTTCAAATTAAAGCTCTGGGCCAATGTTTAGATATGAAAATGCTAAAAGCATAATAGGACCTGATCATCTTTCTTTTAATGGCATTCAGTATCCATTACTAAAATATATCCCATGGGGTGTTACCCAGGGGCTAGGCTATGGAGTTCTGGAATCATACACCCTAAGCTAGAAATCTACTGCAGGCTGTGTGACCCAAGGCTAATTACATAGCTTCTCCGTGCCTCTGTCTCTTCTTGTGTAAAATGCTCTAATATTACCCCATGACCATGAGACGGTCTGTGTAATTAGTTCTCAGCACAGTGCACAGATATCTTGTAAATACTTAGTAAATGTTAGGTAGGAATGAATAAACACATGTGCAATTTTCATCTGTTATAATAAATAAAGATTTCATTCAATAAAAATATTTATATTAGAAAAAGGGTCTGGGCTCTAGGTCTTTCACAGAATGTGCACTCGCCAGGTGTTAAATGTGTATCTTAATTATCCAACTGATGGCCACCTGGTGCATGCTCTTTCTGACATGCTATATGTGAAATAATCCCCCCCGGAGGCGTTCCGGTGAATAAAGCAGGCAAATAATCTGACTATGTCTCCTCTACAGTAAGCACAACTGTGGTTAGAAAATAGCCTTTCAGGAACGTAACATCATTTTTTCTTAGCTGTTTCCCTCTTGTGCTTATCTCATAACTTTGAAGCAGATTAATCCATTAAAAGGTGAACTCCTAGTGTTTAGTAATTGCCAGTAAAGTCTAATCAGATAGCAAGTGCTACAGAAGAGCCTTCAAGAAATACTATAAGATAATTAAAACATAAAGGTTATGCAAAAGTAGCAAATCAATAGAGACAGTAAACACGGTTTATCAACAGTCCTGAGAACATTTTTTCAATTCTAAAATGTAAATGGACTTGGGGTAGAACACGCGGCTAGGATGACAGATAGGATCCCGGTAACAGTTTAATTAACTCCAGTTTCCTGCATGTTAAAGGTTGCCTCAGCCCACTGGCTCATGTAACAAACCCTCTTAGGATTTCGTTAGCTGGTGTCTGATATGAAGACCAGGCAGCCTTTCCTTCTTCCAGGGTTATGTTTTGCCCTCCTCCTCCAGAGGCCTTATCAAAACACAGCCCTCTGTTTTCTCTATAAATACACAGATATTTTTAATTTCAGCTAAAATGGTTTGACTTTGTAATCAAGGTAAAGGTAACACACACACACACTGCCTAAGTAATGAGAAGGGTTCACTGGGAAGAATTGCGTAATTAAAATTATATATTAAAATTCACATGTAGTGTGTGCAGAATTTTAGAACCACCATGGCAGCTCTCCAGATGATTCATTTGCTGTTTTTAATTCTTCTATAATGTAGGCTATTTTATAATTAGCTGCAGAACTGTGTCACTTGGTTAGTTCAACCCAATGAAAGGGATAATACGGAATGTTTACTATTAATGGATATTAAAACTGCTACTCTGAGCACCCCAAGTAAAGAACAGTTATTGACTGTTCTTAGAGAGCCATTTTACATGGAATATAGCCAGCAGTTTTTGTTTTTATTGTTTATTTTATTTTATTTTTTTGCAATCATGAATTAGTAAAAAGTATAGGAGATGGTAGTGGTAAACTTCACTTGAAGAATTGCAATATTTAAAAAAAATCACTGCGAGGGCCAAGAGTTAGTTAAAAGACAAATTCTTTTTCTAGCCCGGTAGAATTAGGTTTCACACAATTAACTTTATCATTAGTAAATAAAGGAGTTACTTAACCTCTGCCCTTGCAGAAAGAAGTTCTTGATATTTTGCTTAGTAAAGGGCAAGAAACCTATTATGGCTTATTTATTCACGTTGTTAAAAGGTTATTCTTGAAGACTGGGATATAGAAGCACATAATATGTAATCTTTGTTAATAAAGATCTATTTACTCCGCCATTTAAAGGAGCTGGTTATTATAGGATGCTCATGAGTGCCGTGAACAAGAGACTTTTTTCTGTTGTTCCCACGGGAAAGATTATCAAGCTGTCGGTAAAGGATTCATTTTCTTTAAATTAGAAATCACCGAGGTATCCTGTGTAGAGGATATTAAAAGTGAGCGTAGTCATGCCATCTTATTGCAAGATGAGCTAGAGGTAAGTACATCACTAAGGTTTTGAAATGATATGTCGAAAATGCCAACTTTATGTGCTTTAAAAAATTTCTCTTCCAACACTTAGGGTTTTCATTCTGAAGCAGAAATCTAAGCTTGTCCTTTTAAACAATGATTTAGAGGAAGAAATTTAACACCCCCTGCTTGCAACATCTATTTTTCAGTAAATCTATACTTTCTCTGCCTTCCGCCATGTTATCAGTCATCCGCATCCCAGAGGAAATGCTTCAGGCCTGGGGTTAAATTAAGGTCCTATCTCTAGTGATTGTCTAGAAAGCTGTCTACATTCTCAAACAAACTTATCTGCATTATATATAGCCATAAATGCTTCCTGCCAAGCAGAGGCACTTTTTTTCTCCATTGATGTCAGTGGTAAGATTACTACTTGCCAGCTGAAAATTAAAAGAAAAGCCACAATTACATTTCATTATAAATTGTAAATAGGTTGAATTCAATCAATCTAGTTCTGGGATGCTGAAATCAACATGGGATACAGGGTGGCCTATACTCTCACTTAAAAAAAAAAAAACAGGTCTAATGAGATTCACTGTCTTCCTATTTTTCAAAATAATATTCCATAAATTATAGTACATCATACCATCTTTCTTTAACAGTTCAGTGATATCTCTTCTGCTCATGTGGGTTAAGCATAGCATCTGACAAGACGCCTTGTTTTACAATTTCTTGCTTAACAAAAAATAGAGAAACATATGTAATATAAATTAGTTTTACTCAACAGAAGAATCGTCTCAGACATCAGGGTTAGTCCAGGTCAAAGGTAACTAAACTTTTAGATAGAAACATGAAGCATGTCACACACACACACACACACACACATTCTTTTTCTCCCCACTTAAACCAAATCTATTTAAGTGCTTTTCATACATATGGACTGTCAAATACATATGGTTTTATCGCCTTCAGTGAGAGAGAATTAACGAGCCACTATGTTTAGGAGCTAAACAAAGCCCAGGTCACAAAGTAAGAGTGCTTGCACAGTAATTTGCCATAAAATCTTTGTGAGGAGTAGTGGTAGGCATTGCAGAAAAATCTCTGAGCAGGACAGGAGTAGCTTATCCTACTTCACTAGCAAACCACAGCGCAGTTGCAGGGAGGGAGGGAGGGAGAGAGGGAGGGATACTTCATGTGGTATGCTTTGCTACTAAATTCATTAACTCATTCATTCAATAAATATACACTGAGTACCTACTAGGCACAGTTTTCCAGCCCTGGAGATATGGGAGTAACACAACAGATGAACTCCATGTACTCATGGAGCTTATATTCTAGAGGGAGAAGACAGAAACACACACACACACACACACACACACACACACACACACACACGCTTGACAAAGATTAGTGCTAGAGAGAAAAATGGGGTAGGGGAGGACACTGTTTTCTATAAGGGGCTCAGAAAAAGTCTCACAAGTAAGGTGACATTTGAGTAGCTGTCTTTACTGAGTGAGGGACCATGTGTAGGCCATGTGTGTATATACAGGGGAAGAGCACTGTAAGTAGAGCAAACAGCAAGCACAAAGGCCCTGGGGTACTCAGAAGATCAGGAAAGGCAGTGTGTCTGGGTTGGAGGAAAAGAGGTAAGGGGTGAGGGCAAAAAGTTGGTGGTGCGCTCCAAGATGATCTGTGAGTAAGCTTGAGATAGATCATGGAGGACCCTGAAGGCCACTGTGAGTACTTTGAGCACTATGAAAGGGAGTATGGTGGCTGACAAAGGTTTTTAGAGCATGACAATGTCTGCTGTGTGTAGAACAGACTAACGGGATGGAGGCAGAAGCAGGAAGAATAGTTAGGGCACTACTGAGACCATCTAAAGTAGACGGCTTGGACCACGGCATTAAAAACAGAGATGGGGGTGACTTCAGGGGAGCAAGATGCAGGGATGGAAGCGGCTGGTATAAGCTTGATAGATGGAGTCAAGTTTGAGATGCCTATGAGACATGCAATTGGAGAGGTCAACAAGATAATTTGGTACATGAGCCTGGAATGGAGGGAAGAGGTCCAGGCTGGGGACAAAAATTTAAAGTCATCCAAATATGTATCAATATAGCACTTAAATCCATGAGATCGGAGGAGCTCACTGAAGAAGCACATGTAGACAGAGAAGAATTCAGATTGTTGAGCTTGGCAAACTAGGAGGTTTAGAGAGCTGAAAGGTGGGGGAGGATGTGCGAAGAAAACCAAGAAAGGTAGCTGGGGAGCTAGGGAGGCTTATCAAGCAAGAGAGTTGTTCCAGAAGTCAAATGGAAATGCTTCGAGGAAGGTGTAACACATTATGTCAATTCTGCTGATACAGAAAGTGAGAATGGGACAGAGACATGACCACTGGGTTAGACTATGAAGGTCATTAGGGATCTCAGCTAGAGCTCCATCGGTGGAGTGATGAGGACAAGACTGCAGGGAGGAAAGGAGCTAGCACGTGTCTTGCAGGAGTTTTACTGTCAAGAAGAGTATAAAAATGGGGTAGAACCTAGAGAGGGGTCTGGGTGGGGTTATTTTTAAGGGGGGAGACATCACAGTACATTTGTACAGTGATGAAACTGATCTAGGAGAAAGGAAAACCTTCAGGACACATGAGAGAGAGGAAATAAGAGCACACATGTATACTGGGTAAGCACCAAAATCTATTAATAAATTCCACTTCACAGACCGCAATCCTGTGTGGTCTTACAAGTTCACGTCAGTTTACATAAAGAGAAATAGGTCAGGGGTCGGACTAGATGATATCAAAGCTCCCTATCTAGCTGATGCTAGGATTGTGTATTTTCAAAAATCTAAATGTATATTCAAAACCAGGGGCGATAGTCACTGTGTAAAGCAGAACCATGAATATATCAAAAGTACCCAAAGTTCAGTTCTCCTTCTCTCTGCTGATAAAAGTCATGTCCAAGTAAAAAACAGATGGTAGGGTTGGTCTTACAAAAAAAAAACATAGGTGAAGAAAGGTAAACATACATTTCTCTTGGGTAGTGAGATGGTAGGGTTGGTCTTACAAAAAAAACATAGGTGAAGAAAGGTAAACATACATTTCTCTTGGGTAGTGTTGGTTCAGATTGAATTCAGAACCAGGAGACATGAAGAAAACAGCTTACGATTTGTTTCATGGTGTCTTTGGGAGAATGACACAGCCTGAGGTTGCAGACAGAGTATTTGAATGAACACAATTTTAGGGACCAATGTTTATGTCCTATCATGAATGCCACAAGCTCAGTCCCTTTCCACGTGCCTCCCGCGTCTGCCTCTGAATATCTAGTGGGAAGGTATGTCTCTTTTTTGCGACCATCTATTGAGACTATGTGATATAATCCAGTAGCCCTACTGTCTGATCCACATTAAGGTTATATCCTCTTAGAAGGTTCCTTCATAGTTCTTGTAAGTAGATTTTTAAAAATTCAACTAGACAATAGACTAGAGCAAGAACAATTCCCTATAGTTCTGCACCATGATGAGAGCTAGCGCTTTGTTCTATGAAGCATATGCTTTCTACATGTGCTAGTCAGGTTCTTTCGTGTTGCTAGAAAATAGGTATTTTGGATAACCTCAATGGTAAGGTATTTACTGCCAGGATACACAGGAAAGTAAGGAGACAAGAAACAATTTCAACTGTTACATATCCAGATATTGTGAGATGGTAATGCTATTCAAGAAATAGGACAATATTTAAAATACCTTATATTCCAGTGAATGTATAATCCATTTGTTACCCTGATCTTTGGGCAACATTATCCCTGTCTTTGTTTAAGTCATTACCCACAAAAACCTCTCTGTACTCCCCTCCACTTTAACGCTTATGCATGGTTTTCCAGCCTGGGAGATGGCTTATTTCCGCATCTATGTATTTTGGCCCCTAACTGTAGCAACGACTATTCACCCTCCTCAAGAGAAAGGCTAAGATCGATTTAATCATTTTCCTGGTTTTCCATCAACATCATCGGCTGCTGCTTCTTTGTGGACTCATTTCCAGATCCAAAATCTTCCCCACCATTAAATGTTGTGGTTTTTATGAATGTCAGTCCTGGTCTCTCTTCTCATTTCTTGCTCTATTGTCCTCCAGGTGATGTCATTCTGCCATGCTCTTGGCTTTGACTAATATCCACGCCCATGTAATTTCAACTGCTCAGCTGCTTCTCTCCCTCACCCATCAGCTCAAGTGTCGCTTTCTAGAAGTCACATTTGCCCCATTCTGCCTCTCACTATGACTCCATCTTCCTTATAATCTGTTGTGACAAGGACCCATTTTGATATATATGTAGTACACTTGACTACTATTTATTTCTCTTGCTAAACTGTAAGACGCATGAGGGTGGAGCCTGTGTCTGTTTGGATTAAGCATTGTGTCACCAGTTCCCTGCAGAGCATTTGGCACTTCATAGGAGTTCAAAAATTAATGAAGTATCAAATGAAACCACCTCTAATTTAGATTTCTCCCAGGGAACAGAGTTCCTGTGCTCAACAGCCGTCACAGGCAGGCCCCCGGGTCTGATGTATCAGCAGAGATCTGACCAGTGGAGTCACATTGAACAAAACAAACAATCTTCTCCATCCGTTTTCTTTGGAAGGAAGTTTGGGGAGCGGTAGACCTGCAGGCTAATTTCTAATACTTTATATCATCTCTATTTACAGCTTATTAAAAACGTCCAGTTTTTCCATATAGGACTAAGTCAGCAGCTAAGAGTATAATATATATTCATCATTGTAACTCCCAGTAACATACCCCTGGGAGATTAATGTATGTCAATGACTCACTATACTCTATAAATATTTATTGACAAGATACACCAGGATAAATGTTATGGAAAAAACACAAAAAATAGAATACTGTTTGGGTGTGCTTTGATTCTCAAAATTTGGAGTTGCTGAGACAAAGAAGTGTTTTCTTTCTTTCATTTAAAGATATTACACCAGAGGAAGTATGTCAATCATCTAAGATTTAATGACCTTTTTTCTTAGAGCTGCAAATAATCTGATCCCAGATAACTGGGCTCTACACTATTTTTTTTTTTAATCAAGAAAATCATTTAAAAATTTTATTAGTTTTGTTTTGAACTCCTATCAGCACTGGTAAATTAATTGGAATAAAAGCTGTTTAATAAGTTATTAGCTGTAGCTAATTCATAGTTGATAATTAGAAACAAGTCTTTCTCTTGCATTGGTATGCTCTGTTATTGATTTAACTTTCATTTTCCTGGTCATTTTTTTCCCTATACACTCTGTGGATTCCCTTAAATATCCTTCCTGCATTACATCAAAAATAAAAAATAGTTCAAATCCAAATGCAACTAACTTTATCAATTTTTTAGAAGTGAGCAATGTTACTATTACTTAAAAAAAAAAAAAAAAGATTGTTGACATATCCAAAGCATTACCTGGCAGGGGCGAAACAAAGGGCTACAACTAATTACTATTTTTTGTTTCCGTACCAAAATAATGACTTTATTAGGGGCACCTGGGTGGCTCAGCCGTTAAGCGTCTGCCTTCGGCTCAGGTCATGATCCTGGGGTCCTGGGATCGAGCCCCGCATCGGGCTCCCCGCTTAGCAGGAAGCCTGCTTCTCCCTCTACCTCTCCCCCTGCTTGTGATCCCTCTCTTGCTGTGTCTCTCTCTGTCAAATAAATAGATAAAATCTTAAAAAAAAAAAATAATGACTTTATTAATGACATTATTAAATAGTAGAGAAAATGAAATAAATTAAAATTTTAAAATAAACCCAAATACAATTATCCAAATATTACAAATGGAGTAATTTGAGGAACATGGAGAGAGAGGAACAAAGAGATAGAATTTTATGAAAACTATGTTATTTTTTGAAAAGTATGAGATTAATTTTTCTAATCGAATGAAAAGAAAGAAAGAAATGTAAATTACTGCATCACAAGTACATGTTTCACTTCAAGAAAAAAGATTATGAAAAACCTAAAGAGATTGGAGTTCTTAGAAGTCCAATTCTTGGGGTGCCTGGGTGGTTCAGTCAGTTGAGTCTGACCCTGGATTTAGGCTCAGGTAATGATCTTAGGGTCCTGAGATTGAGTCCAGCAACAGGCTTTGCACTGGGCGTGCAGCCTGTTTAAGATCCTCTCTCTCTTTCTCCCTCTGCCCCTCCCACCCGCTCACACACACATATTCTCTCTCAAAAAAAATAAAAATAAAAGGGGGGAAAAATCAAATTCTAAAAACTTTAGTCAGTATTGATCCAGGGCCTGCTATGAAAGATGTTGACATCTAAACATGAGGGCATCCAAAAATGTTCCTCTCATTCTTTCCTCTTTACCTCCTGGTAGTTTCGATTAGAACATTTACATTGTATTCTATAATCATATTTCCCTAGTTTTTACAGTCTAGATGGCATATTTGTCTACTTGTATATATCCATTTCTCTATTCTTAAGTTCTTTGTTTTTATTTATTTAGAAACAAAACTTTTATATTTAATTACCTTTTAAAAGATGGTTCTTTCTTGAGGTGTTTCTACTGCAATGCCCATTTTTTTATGTGTCCAATCAAGGTCCAACAGGGAATTGGGACAATCACTCCAGGCGTTTCAAAAAGGGTGGAATTTGATGGAAGGAGTTAGATGTTGACTAAATTGCTTAAAGAGATCAGTGCAAGACAAGGAAGCTGACGTTTAGGAAATCGGGAAGGACAAAAACCTGAGGAGGCCACCACTGATGACTTCACTGGCCCTTGCACCATGAGTACTCTGCAAGAGGATGCCGAGAAGTTGCCATGGGCCGGAACCCACGTGCTTGCCAGCTGCCAGCACCAAGCCACGGTGGCTTCTGTGTCTGTTCTGCCTTCTAAATCTCGTGCAAGTTCCTCTCACTGGCAGAGTCCAATCTGGAATGCTGCTGGCTGCGATGGGAGAAAATAGCATTCCCAGTCTTCATACTTTAAAATATGAGGGGGTCGGGTGGGGACATAAAAGGGTCAAATAACTCCTGGCTGCCAATCAGACAATTGTGATTTATTTTAACATTCTGGAAACATATTCTTTTCCATAGAAATCTTCACCTTATGACTACTAGCATTGAGTATGGCTGGCGAGCCTGCTTAATTTCTTCCCATCCTCCTACTTTATTATTTTTTTAAAACCTGGAGAGCAAAGAGCTTTATTTTTGAACTTCAATAATATCATTTAGACTCTTGCTATTTGTGTCTAATTATATTATTATTCCCAAGTATGTAGTAATTCATCTGTAAGAAGAATATGCTTTTTCTAAGCTCTTACCACAGCTGGCCATATGGTTTGCATAGACCAATGGAATTTGAGGAGAAATGGCATGGCAGCATGGAGAATAAACATGCCTAACATTTCTTTAGGTCTTATCTATCAAAATGTATAGTGGACATTTCATTCTGGTAGTATTTTCATTTCTAAATATCTGTTCTAAGGCAAGGTTCAACTATGAGCACAGAGGTGTATATAGGTGTTCATGCGCCATATTCATTTCTAACAGTAGACCATTGGGAATAATAGGGTAATGATCAAATAAATTATAGGACTATCCAGAATTCAGACTACTAAGCATTATGTTGGCATAGGTCTATATTTAGAAGTTGTAAAGATCTTCAAGAGATTGTTAAAATATTGTTAAATTGAAAAAGCAAGTTGCAGGAAAAAATTATGTATTAAAATTTCAGGTATGTGAAACACCAAATTTATGTATTACATATGTATATACAGGGCCAGGAAAAGGGAAAAGAATACATTTAATCATGTTAAATATGGTTACTTCTGTAGTGGTGATGGCTTTGGAGTCTGAGGAATGGGGTAGGTCATTCTGTATTGTTATTTTCACAATGTATTTGTGTTACTATGTAATAAATAAATTAAAAGCTAAAAGGACACCTGATTGTTTAATGGATAATCCTTAACATATTTGATAGGTGATGTGAAGAGAGAATTGGGATGAAAGAAGCAAATGGAAACCATCATTTATTGAGTAAATATGTCTGTTGCTGTGTCATGCATTCTACTTAGTGATGTTCATGCCAGTCTGAGAGAAAATAGTGTAATCCACCTGTTAGAGATGAGGAAATTGATTTCATAACCTTTACTTAATCCAGTATCACACTATTTGCAAATGGCAGAGCCAAGATCAAGACCAAAGGCCTCTCTAACCACCATATTGTTGCAGTTCATAAAACAAGCCAATGGTGGTTATATAGGTTTCATTTATTTTGTAACAACCACAGTAAGCTATGTGTTTGGAAGTGAGTGACAAAAGGATTGGGCAGCATGGATAGGATTTCCAAATTAACCTTGCACTTCTCTAAGTCTTTATGATCTTTTTTCTTCTCCTGCTTCTTCCATACTTGTTTATTCTTCTTTACCAGATTCCTGCACCTAGATATTCCTTGACTTTAGAGTTATTCATTTTTCTAAAAGAAAAATGAATATTTTTCTCTGGGCCCAGCAGAAATTAAATGTCTTTATGTGGACTAAACTTAGAATGTATGAACCAAGAGCATTTGATATTTTAATAATAGATCCCATTCTAGATGATCATAAAAGTTATTTTATTTTATTTATTTTTTTATTATTTTCTTTCTTTCTTTTTTTTTTTTTTTAATTTTTTTTATTGTTATGTTAATCCCCATACATTACATCATTAGTTTTA